>NC_135893.1:44909638-45509638 GCF_964194155.1 Cetorhinus maximus
TGTTTTATTTATGAAACAGAGGAAAGAATTTCTGTGCAAGTTTTTTTTAAATATAAGACATATACAGAGAAAAGCAAAGATTCTCACAGCTTCAGGTAAGACATGAACTTCTGACACCAAACATTTTTCTCTGGTGCTGCCTGTTAAGAATGTATTAATATCATGCATGCAATTGAGTGAAATGTAGCTTTGAAGGAAGAGGAAAAAATAAATTGAAATAGACTGTGTCAGAATGCTGATATAATTATAACTTTAGGGTAGCAGATTGTTCTGTGAAAATTGCTTGGATATTGTGACAGTCTATTTACATTTAAGTAGGTGGATATTTTACCACAGTAAAAGTATGTGTAACTATCAAGCAGCACTTGCTTAGCGCGTTAACTGATTTCTTCTCCGCCAGTGCTGCCAGACCTGCTGAGTTTTTTACAGGTAATTCTGTTTTTGTTTAGCAATAACCTGCTCACCGATGCCCAGTTTGGGTTCCGCCAGGGTCACTCAGCTCCTGACCTCATTACAGCCTTGGTTCAAACATGGACAAAGAGCTGAATTCCCAAGGTGAGGTGAGAGTGACTGCCCTTGACATCAAGGCAGCATTTGACCGAGTGTGACATCAAGGAGCCCTAGCAAAACTGGAGTCAGTGGGAATGAGGGGGAAAACTCTCCACTGGTTGGAGTCATGCCTAGCACAAAGGAAGATGGTTGTGGTTGTTGGAGGTCAGTCATGTCAGCTCCAGGACATCACTGCAGGAGTTCCTCAGGGTAGTGTCCTCGGCCCAACCATCTTCAGCTGCTTCATCAATGACCTCCCTTCCATCATAAGGTCAGAAGTGGGGATGTTCGCTGATGATTGCACAATGCTCAGCACTATTCGTGACTCCTCAGATACTGAAAGCAGTCCATATCCAAATGCAGCAAGAACTGGACAATATCCAGGCTTGGGCTGACAAGTGGCAAGTAACATTCACCCCACACAAGTGTCAGGCAATGACCATCTCCAACAAGAGAGAATCCAACCATTGCCCCTTGATGTTTAATGGCATTACCATCACTGAATGCCGCACTATCAACATCCTGGGGGTTACCATTGACCAGAAACTGAACTGGACTAGCCATATAAATACTGTTGTTACAAGAGCAGGTCAGAGGCTAGGAATCGTGCAACGAGTAACTCACCCCCTGACTCCCGAAAGCCTGTCCGTCATCTACATGGCACAAGTCAGGAATGTGATGGAATACTCCCCACTTGCCTGGATGAGTGCAGCTCCTACAACACTGAAGAAGCTCGACACCATCCAGGACAAAGCAGACCGCTTGATTGGCACTGCATCCACAAACATTCACTCCCTCCACCACCGACGCACAGTAGCAGCAGTGTGTACCATCTACAAGATGTACTGCAAGAATTCACGGAGGCTTCTTAGACAGCAACTTCCAAACCCACGACTGCTACCATCTAGAAGGACAAGGGCAGCAGACAGATGGGAACACCTTGTAAGTTCCCCTCTAAGTCACTCACCATCCTGACTTGGAAATATATCGCCATTCCTTCGCTGTTGCTGGGTCAAAATCCTGGAACTCCCTTCATGGCAGCACTGTGGATGTACCTACACCACACGGACTGAAGCGGTTCAAGAGGGCAGCTCACCACCACCTTCTCAACTAGGGATGGGCAATAAATGCTGGTCCAGCCAGAGAAGTCCACATCCCATGAATGAATAAAAAAAACTGATCTTCAGAAATACCTGAACTTAAATGTTTATTGCAGCGGTGAAATATTTTTGTCTCCCTTTTCTAATATTGAGCCGACAGCTCTAATGGTATTTAGAAATGGTTTAAATATTTTCTTTGCTGCAGATACAATGTTGAGCCTGTGGGACTAGGAGGCACATTTGACAATGTGGCATCACGATGAAAAAAACTCTTCCATCACTAAAATACATCTTAAGTTAGGTTTGCAAAACGGTGGGCAAAGAAAACTGAATGATTAAGTATAGATAGATCATTGTAAGTGATTTTTCAGTAAAGCTCTCAAGCAGTTTTAAAAATAACAATTTCAATGCTGATGAAACATAGCAATTAAATAAAATATTGACTTTATAAGCAAACATTTTAGATGATATGGCAATGTGTTTCAGTGTACTGCTATGCAAGGGCTCAGCGAACGATAAATTTACATTATCACATGATCCAGAAGTCTGGCTCTTTTGTCAACCAGACATTATTTAAAGAGCGCTTTAGTTGTCTTGTAAGGATGTGTCGTGTGGGTGTGTTTCCCACGTGCTTGTAACAACCTCCTGGCAACGGCTCAAAGTTTCAGCTCTTCAAGGGAGGCTGAGGGGAAATACGATCTGAACAGAGGGGTTTGTCAAATGGTTGGGAAGTGAGGAAAGGCTGCCCCTCACTAAGGCTTCCCTGGAGGTCATGCTTGACACTGTGAGCACCATCTGTTCCTCCTACCAAAGTGGATAACCTCACATTTTTCCACACTATATTCCATTTGCCATGTTCTTTCCCACTCACTAAGTCTATCCAAATCCTCTTGATGCCATTTTGCATTTTCCTCACAACACACATTCCCACTTAGCTTTTGCGGAATGTTCCAAGCCCACTGGCATCGGGCATCATGGTGTTCGTGGGCGGACAGTATGGTGGGAAGGCCAAAAATTGGTTTCATGCTGTTGTGAAACATGTTTGCAATCGTCCGCTCCGCCCGGTAACAGTGAGCCGTGTTTCCCACTGCCACACGCCAGGAACATTGTAGTAGATCTACATAACATTATAAGCCAAGCTTGCTGGAATCATTCCCCTATGCTGGATCATCCAAGCACATTGTTGTGAGTGCACACTGACGTGTTTCACAACAGCATTTATATGGCATGCAGACAGTGGGCTGCACTTTGAGGGTAACTTGGAGACAAGTGCACAGTAACGGTGCAAAGTGCTCACGATTGGTGGGGTGGAGGTGGGTGGGGTTTCGGGCAGCCATGCAGTGCACTAATCTCTGGCCATCCAAATTGCTGCCAGCACTCTCCGGGATGCATTAATGGGCCTTCAGACTAAACCAGGAGTACATCAGGAGCATGGAGCCTGGTGACCTAGCTTATGCCTCATGGCGTACAGAGAGTGGAGATGAAGGAGAAGAGAGTGACGGAGGCAAGAAAATGAAAAATGCTGGAAAAACTCAGCAGGTCTGAAAGCATCTCTGGAGAGAGAAACAGAGTTGATGTTTCGAGTCCGAATGGCTCTTCTTCAGAACTACACAAAGTAGAAAGTGATGGAATTTATACTGTTTAAGAGGGGTGGCACAGGTGAAGCTGGATAGAAGACTTGTGATAGGTGGGGGCAAAGCAGAGATTGACTAAGGTGTCATGAACAAAAGGACAAAGGGAGTGTTAATGGCAGTGGTAAGGGCTAAAAAAGGTGCTGATAGTGGCAAAGGTAAGAAAGCAGAATGTGATTATAGCGGAACAGGGGTAAGCTATCCCACTTTTGATCCTTACATCCCTGCAGAACCAGTATCGCCAAAGACTGTTCATGTCTAGGGAACTGGGCAGTCACATCTCCCAGCTACTGCAGGTTTGGCGCCAAGTGGGTATGAGGGACATCCACTGCCAATGGCCGTGAAAGTGACAGTGGCGCTCAAATTTTTATGCCAATTGGTCCTTTCAGGGCTCCACAGGTGACCTGTCATAGACGTTTACTGCACAGAAAGAGGCCATTCGGCCCATTGTGTCAGCACCGGTCCACAGATATCTGACTAACACTAATCCCATTTTCCAGCGCTTGGCCCATAGCCCTGGAGGCTATGGCAATGCAAGTGAATATCTAAATACTTCTTAAATGTTACAAGAGTTTCTGACTCAAGCACCCTTTTGGGCAGTGAGTTCCTGACTCCCACCACCCTCTGGGTAAAAGTATTTCTCTTCAACTCCCCTCCTAGCCTCTACCTCTTACCTTAAATCTATGCCCCCTGGTTATTGACCCTTCTACTAATGGAAAAAAGTGCCTTCCTATCCACCCTATCTATGCCCCATATAATCTTATACACCTCTCAACCTTCGCTGCTCCAAGGAAAACAACCCCAGCCTATCCAATCTTTCCTCATAGCTCAGACCCTCCAGCCCAGGCAGCATCCTGGTAAATCCCCTCTGCACCCTCTCCAGTGCAATCATATCCTTCCTATTATGCGGTGACCAGAACTGCACGCAGTACTCCAGCTGTGGCCTAACCAACATCTTATACAATTCCAACATAACCTCCCTGCTCTTGTATTGTATGCCTCAGCTAATAAAGGCAAGTATCCCATATGCCTTCTTAACTACCTCATCCAGCTGTCCTGCTACCCTCAGGATCTGTGGATATGCACACCAAGGTCCCTCTGATTTTCAGTACTTTCCAGGGTCCTACCCTTCATAATGTAATCCCTTGCCTTGTTAGCCCACCCATTACCTCACACTTTTCTGGGTTGAATTACATTTGCCATTTCTCTGCCCACCTGACCAATCCATTGATATCCTCCTGCAGCTTACGGCTATCCTCCTCACTATTTACCACTCTACCAATTTTCGTGTCATCCGCAAACTTCTTCATCCTACCCCCTATATTTAAGTCCAAATCATTTATGTACACCACAAACAGCAAGGGCCCCAGCACTGAGCCCTGTGGGACCCCACTGGAAACAGACTTCCAGTCACAGAAACATCCCTCTACCATCACCCTCTGCTTCCTGCCTCTCAGCCAATTTTGGATCCAACATGCCACTTTGTCTTGGATCCCATGGGCTCTTACTTTCTTGACCAGCCTTGCTAAAGTCCATGTAGACCACATCAAATGCATTACCCTCATCAACACGTCTGGCTACCTCCTCAAAAAATTCGATCAAATTTGTCAAACACGACCGTCCCTTAACAAACCCATGCTGACTATCCCTGATTAATCCGTGTCTCTCCAAGTGCCGATATATTCTGTCCCTCAGAATTCTTTCTAGTAACTTCCCCACCACCGAGGTTAGACTGACTGGCCTGTAATTTCCTGGTCTATCTCTTCCTCTCTTTTTAAATAATGGGATAGCGTTAGCAGTCCTCCAGTCCTCTGGCACCTCACCTGTGGCCAGAGAGGATTTGAAAATTACTGCCAGGGCCCCTGATATCTCTTCCCTTGCTTCCCTCCACAGCCTGGGATACATCTCATCCAGGGCTGTGGACTTATTTGCTTTTAAGGCTGCTAAACCAGCTAGTGCCACCTCTCTCTCTGTATAAATTTTCTCTAATATTTCACAGTCCTCCACCCTGATGTCTATGCCTGTGTTGTCCTTTTCTCTGTGGGACCACCTCTGTGGGATATCGCAAGCCTCCATCCACGAATGCATCCATGAGGTCACGAATGCCATCTTCAGGAGGGCACACAACTTTGTGAATTTCGCCCGGAACCAGGAAAGCCAGGATGCAAGAGCGCTGGGATCTGCCCAGATCTCAGGTTTCCCACAGGTGCAGGGTACCATCGACTGCACTCACACGGCGCTCAGATCTCCATGGCAACAAGTGGTCAACTGTGTCACCCGCAAGGGCTTCCATTCGCTGAATGTGCAGCTGGTGTGCAAACACCACAAACATGTCCTGCAGGTGTGCGCATGGTTTCCAGGGAATATCCATGACTCCTACATTCTCAGTTAGTCTCAGATCCCTGATATCTTTCAGGGTCCACAGAGACTGCAGGGTTGGCTCCTCAGGGACAAGGACTACCCGCAGAGGCCGTGGCTGATGACACCTGAGCGGCGGCCTCAGACTGCAGCAGAGCGACGCTATAATGAGGCTCATGCTACAGCTCGCAACTTGGTGGAGCAGACCATCGGGATGCTGAAGATGAGGTTCCGGTGCCTGGACCGGTCTGGTGGAGCTCTGCAATACAGTCCACAGAGGGTGTCACACATTGTCGTCGTCTGCTGTGCCCTTTACAACCTGGCGCTGCAACGGGGAGAAGAGCTGGCTGAGGAGGAGATGGAGGAGCTGGAGGTCTCCTCGGATGGGGAGGTTGTCGTTGGGGATGAGGGCGCAGAGGTCCTTGAAGGCGGTGACAGCGATGAGGCCATCGCACTGGCCAGACGAGGCAGGTGCGCTCGGGAGGCCCTCATAGCTGCTAGATTTGTGGAGGATGATGACGACATGCAGTGAGGAGACACCAACCATAGATCCTCACATTTCATCTGTGAATGTTTGACTCCAGTCTGGCTGATGGCTGTGCACAAATCCTCTGTAATAACGCTCCTGTCATGGAGACGCAGCAGAGACCATAATAGTCACTTAATTACAAGTGGATGATGATGACATGCAGGGAGTACACTCCATAGATCTTCACATAGCCCCTGAGAATGTCTGACTCCTGTCTGGCTGAGGGTAGCTCGCTTGCACTCTGTGATCAGGGTCATATCATGGGGACGCAGCCATGAAACTTTAAGTGCACCTGATCCTTTGTTAGCCTTCAGCACCTGAGCCCTTCAGGAGCACAGTGTCACTGGTCACAGATGCTGAAGAGATGGGGGCCAGCCCCACCTTAAAGGTGCTGAGAGCACACAGAGAGAATGACGTAACTCTGTGATGCCTGCCCACTACATTCTGGCAGCAATGACCAGAACCATTGAGGTGCAGGCATCAGTAATGTTTCCAGTGAGTGTTAAGCCAGGCTATCACTTTGCTCTGAAGGCTGCACAGAGCACAGGGAAGGGGCCCTGGACTGAGACACCTGCCTTTATCTTGTGCAGAAAGGTTTCACATCTGAATGACATGAACACTGCTCATCAGAACAAGGAGCCATAGGCAGGGAGACATTCTTGGGAGTTTATTAACAATAGTGAACAGTGCGTACAAGTGATTAACACCAATGCCCCACATGGTACAACTAATTCTCCTTAACCTTTCTAATCCACCGGTGCTCCAGTGACATCTACAACGGAGGTGGAGGCAGCTTGCTGACTGCGACACCCTGTCTGTGAAGATCTTGGCGGGTGTCTTCTGGAGGGCCGAGACCTGTATGGCCACGGCCTTCTTTCGGGGTCCTGCTGTGTGGCAGGTGCACCCTCCTCAGCCTGTGGAGCTGGAGCTGCTGGGGTCACAGGAAGATGGAATTCGGAGGAGCCGGACACTCCCAGAGTCACTTCGGCGGATGGTCCCGGGGTGTGCACCTGCTGATCCTCCTACCTATGGGCGCCCAAGGGCTCTTGGCTAACTCCTTGAGGAGAAGGGGTAGCTGGAGTAAGATTGAGCTGCCCAGCACCCCTCCCACTTACACACTGTTGGAGGCTGACTATGGCATCAGCGATGGAGTTCAGCTCATGCAGCTGTGCAGGAGTGACACCATGGACAAACATCTCCATGGTGGCTGCCATCCTACCAGTGTTGACCTCGGTGTGTTGGCATGCTGGCACTATCACCTCAGCCTGAAGACAGACGGACTCCTCTATCGTGCTTTGCAATCTGAGGAGTGCAGTGGACATCCCTTCCTGATGCTCCTGAGCTTGCCTTTGTGGCTCCAGCAACTGTGACATGACGGAGTCCAGAGGCTTGTCATCTGACTCAGACTCAGCAATGTTCTGGCCTCCAGCAGTCCTCCGAGTGCCAGACACCTGGGAAGTCCCTGCCGCCGCCTGCTGTGGATCAGACAGTGCGATGTGCTCACCAAATTGTGACCCCGAGGTTACTCTAAAGCTAGATCTCACCAAGGTGCATGTCTCTGCGCTGGTGGAGGGTGTGGGTGAGCACTGTGACGGGACTTCAGGGAGGGTGCATCCAGATTCCTCTCCAAAGGTTTCTTCGGGGCTTGATTTGAGGCCCTGGGTCATGGACTCTGTCGGCTGTTTGGCAGATGTGCCTGCGAAAGCAGGGAGAGATAATTAGTGCATGGCAGTGGCCTGTGAAACAGGACACATCACTCACAGCATGGTTGTCTGATGGATGTTGCACTGCTGGATCCTCACTTGGTAGAGCAGCGCCGACCTCACCGTCAGCACAGGACCGGTCCAGATCCTCGCCGGCCAGCTGGATGGCTCAGTTTCCGTGAGGACCTTGATTTCAGGCATTCCTCCACCGGCCTGCACTCTCTCCCTCTTGTTGTGTGCCAGCTTGTCCTGCATGGATAGAGATGGAGAGGGTGTAAGCCGGACACCTGCCGGGCCAGATGTGAGTGGCCCCTTGGACAGGATGAGGACAATGACGGTGTGTGTGAGAGAGTGAATGGTGATGTCCCTTGAACTAGCAGTGAGTGAGGGCCCTGCATATGTGTGATGGGTTTGTGTGTGTGTGAGTTGAGCATGACGAGAAGAGTGATTTACCCTGGCGGAACGGAGGAGATCATTCATAGAATCACAGAATTGTTATGGAGTCGAAGGAGGCCATTCGGGCCATCATGTCTGCACCAGCTCTCCGAGCATTTTAACTTAGTGTCAGTCTCCTGCCTTTTCCCCGTAACCCTGGAGATTGTTTCTATTTAAATAATCACCCTATGCCCTCTTGAATGCCTCAATCAAACCTGCCTCCACCACACTCCCAGACAGTGCACTCCAGATCCGAACCATTCGCTGTGTGAAAAGGTTTTTTCTCACCTCACATTTTCATCCTCTTGTGGCACTGGGTGGTCCTCTTTTGCAGGGTGTTGGCACTGACCACCGCTGCCACCACCTCCTAAGCTGGATTGCTAATTTTGCTGCCCCTCCTGCGACAAGGGCGAGGGTAGAGGACATCGCGGTGGCCTCCACAACATCCAAAAGGTGTTTCAGGGACATGTGGCTAAATCGGGGGGCTGCAGTCTTCTTGCCTTTTGGGGCCATGTCTTCTGTGCAGGACTCATGGGCTGGAATCACTGAGAGGTGTGCACGCGGCTTTACTTTAAGTGTGTCGCCCGGCGTGATGAAGTGGCGAGGTGATGCCGCGGCAGGCGAATGAGAGTCTCACCACCATCAAAATGGCGTGTTTCCCGGGAATGCATAATTAATGTGGTGGCTCTGGGACAAGACAGTGTGAAAAGCTGCCATTGCAGCCTACAGGTAAAATATTCTTTGTCCCGCCTGCTATCGCACTTAGTGTAAATCTGGGATAATTCTGCCCTTTGTATGATCTGTGAACTTGGAAATATTACATTTCCATGTTACCATAATGTTTCATTACAATATTTGGTCCCCACATCCAAACCATTGATATAGATTGTGAACAGCTGGGGCCAAAGTACTGATCCTTGCGGTACCCCACTAGTCAAAGCCTGTCAACGCGAGAATGACCCATTTATTCCTACTCTGTTTTCTGCCTGTTTACTAATCCTTAATCCATGCCAGTATATTGCCTCCTATCCCATTTGCTTTAATTTTGCTAACCAACCTCCTGTGGGGGTCTTTATCAAAAACTTTCTGAAAATCCAAGTATACTATGTCCACTGACTCCCCTTTATCAATTCTGTTAGTAACATCCTCGATAAACTCCAACAGTTTGGTCAAACATGATTTCCCATTTATAAATCCCTGTGGACTATGCCCAATCAGATCATTATGATCCAAGTGTCCATTTACCACATCCTTTATAATAGATTCTAGCATTTTCCCTGCTACTGATGTCAGTCTAACAGGTCTGTAGCTCCCTGTTTTTTTCTCTCCCTCCCTTCTTAAACAATGGAGTGATATTTGCTACCTCCCAATATGCAGGAACCGTTCCAGAATCTATAGAATTTTGAAAGATGATCACCAATGCATCCACTATCTCCATAGCAACATCTTTCAACACTGCAATGTAGATGCTCGGGTACTAGGGACTTATCAACCTTCAGTTCCATTCCTTTCTCCAATACAGCCTTCATACTAATACTAATTTCCTTCAACTCCCCATTCTCCCTAGTCCTTTGGATCTCTAAATCTGGAAGATTTCCTGTACCTTGCTCAGTGAAGACAGCACAAAGTAATCATTTAGCTTCTCTGCCATTTCTCGATTCCCCATTATAAATTCTCCTGACTCTGCCTGTAATGGATCCACATTTGTCTTAGCCAAACATTTCCTTCTTACATGCCTATAGAAGCTTTCACAACTCGTTTTATTTTTTTTGCTAATTTACATTTATATTCTATTCTCCTTTCTTTATCAGTTTCTTTGCTTTATTCTAAAATCTTCCCAATCCTCAGGTTTACTACTATTTCTGGGAACTTTATAGGCCTTTTCTTTCAATCTTATACAATCCTTAACTTTCTTTATTAGCCATGATTGACTGACTCATCCTTTTTGGGTTGTTGTGCATTCAAGGAATGTATAGTTGCTGTAAACTATGTATTAATTCTGTAATACTGTCACACCTTTTAATGTTACCACACAATCTTCCTTCCTCCAAGCTCCTCCTCGGAACAGATTACTGCACACAGAGGAAGAAAATGCTTTGGAGGACCGTATCCCTCCTGAGGATGCACTCTCACGCAATACATACATTGCAGAAATCATAACAGATACCAGCACATTCAACAATGTACCTACAACACGTGCACTGCAGCAGGTTAAGAAGGCAGCTCACCACCACCTTCTCAAGGGCAATTAGGGATGGGCAATAAATGCTGGCCTGGCCAGTGATGCCCACATCCTATGAATGAATAAAACAAAACAGCAGGTGGCATGTTAGTCAGGTAGATTGACCTGTAACTGGGGATCTGAATGGCACAGGTAAGTAGGAGTGAAGAGTGGCAGCAGGCACAGCAGAGGGGGGAGATGCCCTTTCAAGCTCTCCTTAGCTGGGCAGGGATACATAACTCTGGAGTCACTAATTAAATGGAGAATACTGGAAGCACAACAGCAATTGTGTAAGGTATTTGCATCCATACAAGGCTCATGGTCCACTGTGACAGGGAGGCTGAAGAAGCCCATTTCCACCATATGTGGGGTGATGTTACAGAGTTGTTCAACTCTGCCATGCACCATTGAGCATGTGGCCATATCCATGTATCCAGGCACTCACAAGAGGCATCGGTGTTACTGGCTGCTGTAGCCCCCCTACCAGCTCCAATGGTAACTGTGCAAGCACTGGATTCCAACTTCTCTTTCACATTAGACAAGTTGGTAGACAGAGTAGATTGGGGTTTCCAAGGAGTCATTGATCTCCTCCAGTTTGCACCCCCTCCCTCCCCCCAGGACTGGTGCGGAGGTGCATGTAGACCTCATCTGGATCTTTGAACCCATCCCCATCCCCTTAACCAATACTGAGCATGGTGTCTGAACTCCAGCTGAGCCAGGCTGCCGCAGTGGAGGATGAGCATTCAGTGGTAGGACCTCCAGCACCCAGAGCTATAAACTATGAGGATGGTGGGCACATTTGCTGCCACAGTCATGGCATGACTGCCAGGTCTTGGTAGTGACAGGTTTAAATGAGGAGGCGTCAGAAGCCTGCCTTGATAATCTGAGTTTTCTGAACCATTGTTCCTCCATCAGGTACAAGGTAATTCTGTGTCAGCACATTCAGAAAGCTGGGTAAGGGCCTCCTGTGAGCATATCTCCTTCTGGAGCTGCCACCTCTACTGCCCACCCTGCTGATTCTACCACAGTGTACATTGTTCCTCCTCTACCTCCAGTTATCCTTCACTCCAGTAAAGTGCAGCCACAGCAGCATTAAATTCTCCTGTTACAGCAAACACTATCAAAAGCAGAAACAAATTCAACAGCCGTCACACAAACATAGCCCATACTGAACCGAGAGAGCATTTTGGAGTGCAGTCGTTTTCTTGCACCCCTCCAGGTTGATATGCCGACCTTGCAACTTGTGTCAAAGCCGTACTACATTGGTTAAAATAACAACAGGGTCCTAAATGCATCATCGGACCCCGAGTTACACGTTAGTGAGCCTCCTGCCTCTCCATAATGGGAAACTTGCTGACCCTCTTTGCTGTTAATATTGCATCAGTTGGAAACAGTGCCATGTAGGTGTGATTGTGCCCATTTCCCCATTTTAGCCACTTGCCTGATCGGTTCCTGTCTGTTGACAGGAGGCAAGGAGGTCAAAATCAAGGCTGCATTGCTTTCTTTCTCCAGGTCATAGCAAGACCTGGAGATACACAAGCTCTGAATTTGCATGACTGAATAGATTCACAAATCTCTGGTCCCAGGTGGCTAATATTAATGTGAGGGAAAGGAGGCAGGAATACACATTTTATGGTACTAAAAAAGATGCCATAAAAATTGTTAAGCATTCCTCAGAAGCCACTTTTAAAATGCAACTGTGTTGTTGAGTTATAATGCAGCTGGAGTAAATTCAAACAATACGTGACTGCTGGGGACCTAGGCTGTGTTTTACTGCACTTGAATGTCAGATTAGGATATGACATATAAATTACATTGTTATTTTTGCATGAAAGTAGCACATTTGCTGTACATTGATGCAGAGAGTCCTTATTCTGCAGATAGTTGTGTCCTGATTTTAAACAAATAGCTCCTAGGGATGCTTGTTTTCCAAAAAAACAAATTCTTTTTCAGGATTTTGCTAACTATACAGAAATACTTTTACATTTTTCTCTCAAATAATTGCCTTCAAACCATTCACCTCCATGCAGGTAAAATAATACAATACAGTGTAATACCTTCCAGAACACAAAAGTAATTCTCGATATAGTTTTACTTGACAAAAAATGTGTAATGCTATCTTCAGTTGTAGATTCACAGTATGTCTGCAACTTCAAAATTATTTGCAAAAGATTTTTCTTCCCTCTGCATTTTAAATGATACCTTTTTGATTCTGTTCTGTCTAAGATCTATTCAAATTCAGATTTAATATGAAATAATAGATTGTACTATTTGACAATATTATATACATTTGAAAGTGCTTTACTGATACAGAAAAAGAAATAAAATTGAACTATTTGATATCTGTTAAAACTCCCAAGCAGAGTGTCAAAACTTATAGACATCCTTAAAATTAGGTTGCAGATTAATAAATACCCAATATGGTGGGCACAATATACACGTGTATTTCAGGCCAGAAAGATATTGTTATAAATATCTAGTTTATGTGAAGATTTTAGAGGTAATTTTTAATTCTGGGAGACTAAAGTTTAACTGTAGAAAATGGGATAAATGCAACCAAAGCAGCTTGGAGTCCATTACACTTAAAAGGCTGGGGCCATGTTGACCGAAGGGGTTAACAGCTGGAAAGGTAAGATCATAAAACAGCAGCTGGGCTTACTGAGCTAGAGAATTGGAGGTGAGGGCTAGAATTTTCCGCTCTGGAGACTAAATGCAGTGGTGGGCGGGATTAGCGGCGAGTTTCCGCTGATCGGCGAGTGGGGAAATCGTGCCCGATCTTTCACTTGGAAGCTCATCCATTATGCATGGGCGAGTAGCTCTCCGAATCGCATGCTGTGGCAGCCAATGATTCATCTGCCCTGCTGTAACCTAATGGGGTCGAAGGTCCTGGCGCCATTTATAAATGTCTGCCAAACACATTACGCTCTGCAGCCCAGCTGTGTGAGCGACCAAGGCTGTGATGTCTCCAAGGAAAAAGAAGGCATTGCCAAGGTTTAGCAATGACTCCCTTGAGGCTTTTATTCATGGTGAGCGCCAGCACTGGGATGCCCTGTACCCGAGGGATGGTTCCAGGAGGTCCACCAACCTCACCTCACTGGCCTGGGAGGAGGTTGCAGGAAGGTCAGCTCATTGGGCACCCGCACGAGAAACGCCATCAAGTGCAGGGAGAGGATGAATGAACTCACCCACACCACCAGGGTAAGTCATCATTCAGCTCACTCCAAATGCACACTCTCATAACGGCATCATGCACTCAGAGCATCATTCAGCTTAGGGATCTGACACAATATTAGCAGGGGAGATATCAGCATTGAATGCCTATTCACCAGCATCTCATCTCTCATGCTGCACAAACTCCATCTTCAGCTCTTACTGGGGAGGGCTCAGCACACACAGCAGGCATGCATGCTTCCCAACCTCTGCTCCATCCCGTCTCATCATCTTCCATCCCTTTGTCTTCATGCAGGCCAAGCTTTCCCACAACATGAGGGAGGGATCCCAGACTGGAGGAGGGACAGTGGACTACAGGATCTCTCCAAGTTTGAGGAGAATGCCTCTGAGTTGATGGGCAAGGACAGAGATTGCGCTTGTGGGGAAGGTGAGATCGGCCTCCCTCAGTGAGCCAGTAAGGATGGGCACTCCATAAGTTGGTAATGCTCTGACATTCCAAGTGAGTGATGTACAATGTTGTATTCAGTCTGTTCATGAACTAAATCTATCTTCTCTCTCTTACAGGCAGCAGCAGGTCCAGACAGAGCAGCACAGGCAACCTAAGCCCCAACCCCTAGGCTGCCTCAGAGGAAGATGCTGAGGATCCATTTGACGCAGATCTGTCACAACATTCAACTGCACCCTCCACTAGCGTGGAAACACACACCCCGGTGGGTTATGGTTCTAGATTAGGCTTGGGGTGATATTCTGGGGAACACCTCACAGACACGTCCCCTCAGCATGTGGAGGCAGTGACCGCCCAGGTCTCTGGCACTCGGAGGACTGCTGGAGATCAGGCACCTGCTGAGACCAAGCCAGATGATGAGCCTCTGGAAGCGGCTGCTGCTAACATACTGAATATGCAAAGACAGGCGGTGGAACATCAGGCAGAGTTGCAAGAGACAGTCAGTAGACTGGAGTGAAGAACGGAGGAGTCTGCCTGTGTTCTGTCTGATGTCATGGCTCTGACATACGAGTGCCTCAAGGTCTCCACTGGAAGGGTGGCGGCTGCCTTGGAGACCTTGGCCCAGCAGGTTCTGCCAGATTTGCACTCGGCCCTTCATTCCATCGCTATAGGCAGTGGTGAGATCTATCAGTGGCTAGGCGAGAGGGGACTGGGCACCTCCAACTCTCTCCAGGTGCCCCTTCTCCTCAAGGTTCAGGAAGGGCCCTCGGGCACCCACAGGGAGGACCAGCAGCTGGACACCCCCGGGCCACCCACTCAGGTGACTCTGTGAAGGTTCAGCAGAGTGCAATCCCCTCTGCCTGTGACCTCATCACCTCCAGCTGCACAGGCCGAGGGTACATTTGCCCCACAGCAGGACACCAGGCCGTGAGGCTCCAGAGGACGCCTGCCAAAATCATCAAAGACAACAGGGCATAGCAGTCAGCAGGCTGCCTCCAACTCCGCTGTGATATCAGAGATACACCAAGACATAGCAGTATGGTTTGAAAAATTAAGAAATCTTGATATCACTTTTGGGTCATGGGTGTTCACTCACTGTATATATCATGCACCTTCGTCAATACATTTGCTCTTCATGATAATGGTCTCATCATTTGAATGCGTTCTGCATATGTAACTAGGTGGTCTTATTGCGAGGGTGACCCAAGCTCCCACTCTGGGATCACCTCACTTTATGAGCCTCAAATTCATGTGATGTTCAGCTGCCTCATGTTGGTCACTCACCCCTTGTCTAACATCAGGGGGATGTGTCAATCTCCTTATTGAAAGTGACTGCAAATTGCATTAGCAAGTGATATTTGTTAAAAGGCACCATGGGGTTATACGTGCTCAATTGCATTGGAGGGTTAGCACTCATATTGTACAAAGCACAAGACCTGCAGCTATGATGGTCTCTCCATGATGGCCACTGGCAGCGGGAAGTGTCTCATTCATGAGGCCATGACTGCATCCAGTCCACTTGATGCAGGCTTCACACTGGAGAGCTGCCTCTCGCTTTCCAGAGCAGCTACATACAGCTTTGGCTGCTTACCTTTCCAAAGGTTAGTGCCTGGTGATACATGGGGGTTGGAGGTCCAAGGCCCAATGCTGAGCTTTCTCTCAATGTTAGTGGTTGTAAAGACCTTTCACATCACTGGCAGTCAGCCCGGTAAGTGCTGCGGTCCTTCAAATATGTGAGGCACTTGGGAGTGACTCAGGATGTTTTAGTCATTGGAACTCCCAAGGTTTCTGGCACAAACATGCATGATGTGCTTCTGATGGTCACACACCAGTTGAACATTTAGTGAGTGGAACCCTTTCCTGTTAAAGAACATCAGGCGCTGCTGCCATGGAGCTCTCAAAGCCACATCTGTGGAACCGATTGCACCCTGTACTCTAGGGAAGTCTGAAATAGCTGCAAACCCCAGGAATCTAACAGCCTGGCTACCTTCATCAAGTGTGAACTTCACATAATGATAAGCCTTACTGTAGAGGGCATCTGAAACCTCCTTGATACAACTATGTGCTGAGGACTGAGAGATGCTATACGGGTCCTCTGTGGATCCCTGGAACGACCAGCTGGCAAAACTAATTGAGTGCGGCGTTGACCTGCAGGGCTGCTGGCAGAGGATCGCCTCCCAGTTCATGCAGGTTACCTCCTCCTGCAGAATGTGGCAGATAGGAGACACCACATATCTTGACAAGTGTAGACATCCACAGCATTGTCTCTTGCTTATCTCCAGATAGGAAATGTGTCTTTGGTAGAGCCTTGGTCATGCTAGGGCCACCGTGGGTCTTTCTGGTGCTCCCTGGACCATAGTCTTCAGGCTGGACCTCCCCCCAAAGCTGTGCTGGGCAGCGGTGGACCCTTCGTCTCCTCCTCAATTGGATCACTCCCGTCAAGAAGGCAGCATTGAGCGCAGGCTCCATCATTCAATACTTCTTCTCCTTGTGGATAGATAAATCCAGCAGATTTATAAACAATGGACAACAAAGCAGATCTCCCAATCGCGACCAGAAAGCTACTGCCATGCCTTAGAGCTGTGTCTGCGCTGCTCACCTTTCCCGACACAGCCTTCCAGCTGAGGTCTACCTCTCAGATCTTGGTGACCAAGGTGCCACCCCAGCTATTTCATATCTTAATCCCAAGGAGGTTGGAAGAGGCTTGAGTGCATTCAGGATATGTTCAACCTTATCCAATGCACTCCTCCTACGTCAGATCTGATATACTGATTGTGCCTAAGCTGCAGTTTTGTAATGACTGGATGCCCTTTGGCCTGTTAGCTATGCCAATTGCAGAAAGCACCTTAGAGGCTTTCATTGATCACCTTATGGATATCCAGCAGTTGTGTTCCCTTCATGGTTGGCTGCATCTTCCATTCTCACATTCCTCTCGGCTAATGCTCAAACTGATCATTATTGTGATATTGTCATAAACTGATTGTGAACCCAATGACTCTTGCAGTCTCATATTAAAGTGCTCCAAATGTCAATGGCTCCAATTGCACCTTCTCAGTAAACTCTTCCTGAGTTCGATCAGCTCAGACTCCACTTCTATGTTGTTACTCTAAGCTGTGGGAGGCTGCCTCCTGTTGGGACCCCTGCGTCCAGCCATGGACTCCTCCCACGCTGCCTCAGACCCTCTGAAGAAGGGACACCGTCCAATCCTGCAATGACCACATAGGCAAGTTGAAGGGGAGAAGTTACAATCCCCGATCACACAGCGACCACAGAGACTCAGGCTTCCTTTAACCGGTTTTATTCAAGCATATGCAAGGGAGCCGCAATCATTCCTAAGAATGAAGACCCAGCTCCCAGACTGATTACATTTCATTACTTTTGTACTTTTTCTTATCATAATACATTTGAGTACATTTGAATACATCCAGTCGGTAACCGACACACCAGTCCCAAGCTAACTCTATCCCATTGAGTACATAAACATGTGATTTTGCTTACCAATTATTATAAAGGATGTATACATAATAATATTATCCAACCAAAATTAAAACACGTACGCAAAGACCTTGGTTCTCACAACTCAAGGCTGTTTGTGTTTCATCAAAGTCCCCTCTTTGTCTATTGTTTGTCTTCCCATATCTAAGCTCAAACCATCTGCCCCTTCCCTATGTGAGAGGGGAGTACACCTAATCTAATTTATGTCCTGCTTGTGTCTCCAGTCTGACTCTCAAGGCTGTGCAATGTTCATCTGGTAATCTTCAACTCTTAATATGTTTAGCAGCCATGTCTGCCTGGAGATTTTAAGGGTTTTTCAGTAAATTCTTACTGTATTCCCTTTTAGCATTTTTAATTTCCCCCTAACTCCTCCCTTGCAGATTATTTTCCAGTTTAACTTCAGGGTGTCAAGATGGTGATGTTGCATTTTTACTTTGAGACCAGCATCGACCTTCTCCCTGAGAAAGTTCAGCTCTCCCCCGATCTTCCTGGAGTTTCGTGATTTGTAGGTAGAACTCCCTCTGGTTATTCTCCTACCTCTCCCAGTAATACTGGGTCCCATTGTCATTGTTGTGGACTTTCCTGCCCTCCCCCCTGAACCCACCACTGTTGATGTCCCCATGCCCCCTGTGGACCTGACCCTGCCCCATGTAGAGGCAGTGATTACAGTCACATACAGAGGTGACCCCACCTGGGAGAGCTTCGTGCACCTCCCCCTTATTACCTTTGCCCCATTTACAGGCTGCAGATGCCTCCCCTGACCATGACTATCCCATCTGTAGCCCAGTACCGAGCCAGGCACCCCCATCACCACCGAGTGTGAGAGTATGACCACATCCTGCACACCAAGCTGAGCCTGATACCCACTGAGCACACAGGCCTAGCCCCTCCCTGGAGTGGAACACAACATACATGCCATGCATAGACCTTTTGCATGGCTCACTGGACCCCAGGAATGCCATTAATCTCTCACCCTGACCACGGGTGCCAAAAAACCCCAGGAATGCCTCTAATCTCTCACCCTGACCCCCCGGCCCTAGTCCAGGGACGATGACTCCCTTTCACTCAGCTCTGAGATTCCTCAATGAATGACCACTAGAGCCTTTCCCTCCCTCCCCCCCACCCCCATTCACACTCTGGACTCTGCATGTATCCCGTCCCATTCATGTAAATGGAATCCCATCCACCCCCTCTGTGTCTGCTTCCTACTGCTCCATGTCAGGCTCCAGCTCCCCCATCCCTAAGCTTGCCTCTGCCTAAAATTGTCCCTCCAACCTCCATCTCTCCCAACCTCCCTTTATCCTCATGTCTCCGCTATCTCACCACCCCCCCCTGCCCCCACCGTCTCCCCACCCCCACCCTCCACCCTGGTCACCATGTTGCTCTCTACTTTCGAGTGCAGCTCTGCCTGAGACTCGCAGCGCACTCTGCTGTCCCGCCGGAGTAGCACAGAAGCCACCATGAAGCAGCCCAGCTTAACACCTGAGTCAGTCCCGGTGAGAGGCCCAGCTCAATACCTGAGTCAGTCCCGGTGAGAGGCCCAGCTCAGCACCCGAGTCAGTCCTGGTGAGGGGCCCAGCTCAGCACCCGAGTCAGTCCTGGTGAGGGGCCCAGCTCAGCACCCGAGTCAGTCCCGGTGAGGGGCCCAGCTCAGCACCCGAGTCAGTCCCGGTGAGGGGCCCAGCTCAGCACCCGAGTCAGTCCCGGTGAGAGGCCCAGCTCAGCACCCGAGTCAGTCCCGGTGAGTGGCCCAGCTCAGCACCCGAGTCAGTCCCGGTGAGAGGCCCAGCTCAGCACCCGAGTCAGTCTTGATGATCATCCCCACCAATCTGGGCTAACAGTGGCGTTGCTGAGAAACCGGGGCAGCACTGTTGCAGGGAGGCGTTGAGTGTTGCACTCATCAGAAGTTATAAGTGAAGTGAGGAGCTCACACCACTTATACCCGGTCGTGATTTAGACTGGTCTAGGTTGCCGCTGGCGTGACATGTGATTATGCGGTGGAGTGGGGGCGGTATGTGATTCTGGTGAGTTGTGTTTTTAATGAGTATTCATAGCATGCTAATGCATGGAAATGGTATTGCTGACATGACTCAGTGAGAAACCAGACCCGCCAATATCCCACCATGAAAGTGGTGAGGGGAAAATTCCGACTTGTTTTCCCGCCGGCAGGAATCCGACTTTTGGATTCTGCTCCCACTCGCCACAAAACCCACCACTGGCAGGACTGGAAAATTCTGCCCAAGTTGTTGACAATGTTTGCAAAGAAATGCAGCCCAGAGAGTTTTTTTTTAAATTAAAGCTACAATTAATTTAAAAGCATTCAGTGAGCCCTGGAAGGCTATGCCATCATGGACATGGGTGGAGTTTAAGATGATTCTAGGGTTTCACTGTATCTGTGTGTTTGCTGGGGGAGAGAGTGTCTTGCAGCAGGGGAAATGGCTGTAATGAAAAGGTGCTGCTGTTAGCAGACTCCAGGCAGCAAAGTGTTGCTGTTAGCTGGCTCTGTGAAGCTAGGGCTCCGGAGAAGACCTGGAAGCCGAGAAGGTGGCAGAAGGTCACTGGTTCCATGTTGGAAGGGGGTCAAGGCTCAGGAAAAGCCCTGGGAACCATTTATAGCTTGGTGTAGCTGAGGAGATTGGAGCCTAGTGAAACCCGGGGACAGTGTCAGCCCAGTGAAGCTAGCCGGCTATTAAAGAGCTGAAATTTTTATTCATTCACAGGATGTGGGTGTTGCTGGCTAGGCCAGCATTTGTTGTCCATCTCTAATTGCCCTTGAGAAGGTGGTTGTGAGCTGTCTTGAACTGCTGCAGTCCATGTGGTGTGGGTACACGCACAGTGTTGTTAGGGAGGGAGTTCTAGGATTTTGACCCAGCGAAGGTGAAAGAATGGTGATATATTTCCAAGTCAGGATGGTGTGTTGCTTGGAGGGGAACTTCTAGGAAGTGGTATTCCCATCTATCTGCTGCCCTTGTCCTTCTAGATGGTAGTGGTCGTGGGTTTGGAAGGTGCTGTCTAAGGAGCCTTGGTGAGTTCCTGTAGATGACACACACTGCTGCTACTGTGCATTGGTGGTAGAGGGAATGAATGTTTGTGGATGTGATGCCAATCAAGCGAGCTGCTTTGTCCTGGAAGTTGTCAAGCTTCTTGAGTGTTTTTGGAGCTGCACTCATCCAGGCAAATGGAGAGTATTCCACCACACTCCTAACTTTTGCTTTGTGGATGGTGGACAGGCTTTGGGGAGTCAGGAGATGAGTTAGACTCCACAGAATTCCTAGTCTCTGACCTGCTCTTGTAGCCACAGTATTCATATGGCTAGTCCAGTTCAGTTTCTGGTCAATGGTAACCCCCAGGATGTTGATAGTGGGGGATTCAGTGATGGTAAGGCCATTGAATGTTAAGGGAAGATGGTTAGATTTTCTCTTGTTGGAGATGGTCATTGCCTGGCACTTTTGGATGCGAATGTTACTTGCCACTTGTCAGCCCAAGCCTGAATAATGTCCAGGCCTTGCTGCATTTGGACATGGACTGCTTCAGTATCTGAGGAGTCACGAATGGTGCTGAACATTGTGCAACCATAAGCGAACATCCCCACTTCTGACCTTATGATGAAAGGAAAGTCATTGATGGAGCAGCTGGAAATGGTTGGACCTAGGACACTACCCTGTGAAACCCCTGCAGCAATGTCCTGGAGCTGAGATGACTGACCTCCAACAACCACAACCATCTTCCTTTGTGCTAGGTATGACTCCAATCAGTGGAGAGTTTTCCCCGATTCCCATTGTCTCCAGTTTTGCTAGGGCTCCTTGATGCCACACTTGGTCAAATGCTGCCTTGATGTCAAGGGCAGTCACTCTCATCTCACCTCGGGAGTTCAGCTCTCTTGTCCATGTTTGGACTAAGGCAGTAATGATGTCAGGAGCTGTATGGCCCTGGCAGATCCAAAACTGGGCATCAGTGAGCAGGTTATTGTTGAGTAAGTGCCACTTGATAGCACTGTCGACGACACTTTCCATCACTTTATTGATGATCGAGGAGAGGTAATTGGCCGGGTTGGATTTGTCCTGCTTTTTGTGTACAGGACATACCTGGGCAATTTTCAACATATCTAGATAGATGTTAGTGTTGTAGTTGTACTGGAACAGCTTGGCTAGGGGCGCAAATTCTGGAGCTATTGCTGGAATATTGTCAGGGCCCATAGCCTTTGCAGTATCCAGTGCCTTCAACCGTTTCTTGATATCACGTGGAGTGAATTGAATTGGCTGAAGACTGGCATCTGTAATGCTGGGGACCTCCGGAGGAGGGCAAGCTGAAGATCGTCCCAATGGCACAGCTCCCACTTTCCTCAGTACTGGTGCCAGTGTCCTATGAATTAAAACCCATTTCCCCCGAAACAAACTTTGAGTCACGCATTTAACTCTCTAATCTTATTTACCCTTCACTAGTTTCCTCAGGTAGTAATTCAGAGATTATTAGCTTGGTGGTTCTGCTGTTTAATTTAGCCCCTTTGCCTCTTTGTGTTCTTGACAAAGTCTCTCGATGTGTTCGGTGCCTTCCTGAATAAAAAGATGCATCCACTGCTTTGGTAGTTCAGTTGGCCTTCTCCTGCATGACCTGTCTTACGTATGGCGGCAATGTGAATGGCAAGCTGCCTGGATTCCCGAGCTATGATGGTGATGTGACACTCAGGTCTGTCACTGCTGGGGTTCTTCATGAGGGTCCTAACATTCCAGGTCCCAGACTTCATTTTGATGAGTGGAAAATGCCTATGTATGATCTTTTTATCATTGAGTGGTCATTGCACGCTGGCTAACAGACAACCTTGGCATGGTGCGGCCTTGGTCTAATGGCAAGGGGTTCCATGACACATGTGCGCCAGGCTCTACTGTGAGACATTAGCATGTTCTGTGCATGATCATACACAGATGTGTATGTGACCTATGGCCAGGAACAGACTGAAGCTGAATAAAACAATCAAACCAGTATTGAGACAGATTCAGTCAGAGACTGAAGTCTCACGATCATTGCAGGACCAGAAGAAGGGCTGTAGATGGACTCGAGATAGTTACCTATCAGAAAAGATAAGCAAGCCAGGGACAGTAGTTGAGTCCAGGAGCAGAAATGTCTTCTTGATGTGAAGAGAAGCCCAGGAATTTCAAGCTAAGCTTGAAAGATGATGTAGATCTAGGTTTCTCCAGGTCTTTTCCACAGATCGCAGATCATACCCATAGAAGCTGATAGACAGACATGGGAGAACTTAAGACCATAAGGAGTAGACCATACAACTATCAAGCCTGCTTTGCCATTCGATACGATCATGGCTGATCTTATACCAAAACCCAGGGTAATGCTCTGGGGACTCGGGTTCGAATCCCGCCATGGCAGATCGTGGAATTTGAGTTCAAAAAATCTGGAATTAAAAGTCAAATGACGACCATGAAACCATTGTCGATTGTTGTAAAAACCCATCTGGTTCACTAATGCCCTTTAGCAAAGGGAGTCTGTCGTCCTTACCTGATCTGGCCTATTTGTGACTCCAGACCCACTGCAATGTGGTTGGTCTTAAATACCCTCTGAAATGGCCTAACACGTCACTCAGTTGTATCAAACTGTGACAAAGACCAAAAAAAGGAAACCAGACAAATCACCCGGCATCGACCCAGGCACCGGAAACAACAGTGGCAAACTCAGCGCTGTTGACCCTGCAAAGTCCTCCTTACAAACATTTGGAGGCCAGTGTTAAAATTGGCACAGCTGTCTCACAGACTAGTCAAACAACAATTTGACATAGTCATCCTCACTGAATCATATCTTACAGATAATATCTCAGACACGACCGTCACCATCCCTGGATATGTCCTATCCCACCAGCAGGACAGACCCAGCAGAGGTGGCAGCACAGTGGTATACAGTTGGGATGGAGTTGTCCTGGGAGTCCTCAATGTCAACTCCAGACCCCATGAGCTCTCATGGCATCAGGTGAAACATGGGCAAGGAAACCTCCTGCTGATTACCAAAGACCGCCCTCCCTCAGCTGAAGAATCAATGCTCCTGAACATCACTTGGAGGAAGCACTGAGGGTGGAAAGGATGCAGAATGTACTCTGGGTGGGGGACTTCAATGCCCATCACCAAGAGTGGCTCAGTAGCACCACGGCTGACTGAACTGGCCAGGTCCTAAAGGACATAGCTGCTAGACTGGGTCTGCAGCAGGTGGTGAAGGAAGCAAGAAGAGGGAAAAACATACTTGATCTCATTCTCACCAACCTGCCTGCCGCAGATGCATCTGTCCATGAGAGTATCAGTAGGAGTGGCCACCGCACAGTCATTGTGGAGATGAAGTCCCGCCTTCACATTGAGGATACCCTCCATCGTATTGTGTGGCACTACCACCATGCTAAATGGGATAGATTTTGAACAGATCTACAAACTAAGACTGTGTATCCATGAGGCACTGTAGGACATCAGCAGCAGCAGAATTGTACTCAAACACATTGCGTAACTTCAGGCCCGGCATATCCCCCACTCTACGATTACCACCAAGCCAGGGGATCAACCCTGGTTCAATGAAGAGTGCAGGAGGGCATGCCAGTAGTACCAGGCATACCTAAAAATGAGGTGTCAACCTGGTGAAGCTATAACACAAGACTAATCGTGTGCCGAACAGCATAATCAGGCAGTGATAGACAGTTAAGAGATACCACAACCAATGGATTAAAGTTAAGCTCTGCAGTCCTGCCACATCCAGTCATGAATGGTGGTGGACAATTAAACAACTCACTGGACGAGGTGGATATATCCCCACAAATATCCCCATCCGCAATGAAGAAGGAGCCTAGCACAGCAGCGCAAAAGATAAGGCTGAAGCATTTGCAACAATCTTCAGCCAGAAGTGCTGAGTGGATGACCCATCTCGGCCTCCTCCGGAGAGCCCCAGCATCACAGATGCCAGCCTTCAGCCAATTCAATTCACTCCACATGATATCAAGAAATGGCTGAAGGCACTGGATGCTGCAAAGGCTATGGGCCCTGACAACATTCCGGCAATAGTACTGAAGACTTGTGCTCCAGAACTTGCTGGCGCCCGTAGCCAAGCTGTTCCAGTACAGCTACAACACTGGCATCTACCCGGCTATGTGGAAAATTACCCAGGTATGTCCTGTACACAAAGAGCAGGACAAATCAAACCTGGCCAATTACCGCCTCATCAGTCTACTCTCCATCATCAGTAAAGTAATGGAAGGGGTCATCAACAGTGCTATCAAGCAGCACTTGCTTAGCAATAACCTGCTCACTGATGATCAGTTTGGGTTCCGCCAGGGCCACTCAGCTCCTGACCTCATTACAGCCTTGGTTCAAACAAGACAAAAGAGCTAAACTCCCAAGGTGAGGTGATACTGGCTGCCCTTGACATCAATGCCACATTTGACTGAGTGTGGCATCAAGGAGCCCTGGCAAAACTGGAGTCAATGGGAATCAGGGATCTCCACTGGTGGAGTCATACCTAGCACAAAGGAAGATGGTTGTGGTTGTTGGAGGTCAGTCATCTCAGCTCCAGGACACCACTGCAGGAGTTCCTCAGGATAGTGTCCTCAGCCCAACCACCTTCAGCTGCTTCATCAACGACCTCCCTTCCATCATAAGGTCAGAAGTGGGGATGTTCGCTTATGATTGCACAATGTTCAGCATCATTTGCGACTCCTCAGATACTGAAGCAGTCCATGTCCAAATGCAGCAAGACCTGGACAATATCCAGGCTTGGGCTGACAAGTGGCAAGTAACATTCGTGCCTCACAAGTGCCAGGCAATAAACATCTCCAACAAGAGAGAATCTAACCATCGCCCCTTGATGCTCAATGCCATTATCATCACTGAATCCCCCACTATCAACATCCTGGGGGTTACCATTGACCAGGAACTGAACTGGACTAGCCATATAAATACTGTGGCTACAAGAGCAGCTCAGAGGCTAGGAATCTTGAGATGAGTAACTCACCTCCTGACTCCCCAAAGCCTGTCCACCATCTACAAGGCACAAGTCAGGAGTGTGCTGGAATATTCCCCAATTGCCTAGATGAATGCGACTCCCACAATGCTCAAGAAGCTTGGCACTCTCCAGGGCAAAGCAGCCCACTTGATTGGCACCACATCCACAAACATTCACTCCCTCCACCACCAACGCACAGTAGCAGCAGTGTGTACCATCGACAAGATGCACTGTAGGAATTCACCAAGGCCCCTTTGACAGCAACTTGCAAACCCAAGACCACTATCGTCTATAATGACAAGGACAGCAGATAGATGGGAACACCACCACCTGGAAGTTCCCCTCCAAGTCACTCACCATCCTGACTTGGAAATATATCGCCGTTCCTTCACTGTCACTGGGTCAAAATCCTGGAACTCCCTTCCTAAGAGCATAGTGGGTGTACCTACACCACATGAACTGCAGCGGTTCAAGATGGCAGCTCACCACCACCTTCTCCAGGGCAACTAGGGATGAGCAATAAATGCTGGTCCAGCCAGCGACACCCACATTCCGTTAACAAATAATAAAAAACCTTTTTGCGGCTACTCCCCACCTCCCCAATTCCTTGAAAGATCGTTGATATGTCTATAAGAACATAAGGAGGAACCAAAGATAGATTCTTCGGGGACACTGGATGAAACTGTATGGGAATGGAAAGAGAAGTCATTGATGGCAATTCTTGGGCCAAGATTAAATGGATAAGAATGGAACCAGGTGAGTGCAATCTCATCCAGCTGGAATACAGTGGAGGAGGATGATGTGATCAACAATGTCATAGGATGTAGGTTGACAAGAAAGAGGAGAGATCATTTATCTTCATCACAGTCACATTGGATGTCATTTGTGACTTTGATAAGAGAGGGTTTCTGTGTTAGGTGCTGAAACACATAGATCCAGGAAGGATGGGAACAGATTTGGAAAGTGATGACACATTCAAGGACTTTTGAAAGGAAAGGAGGTTGGAGATGAACTGGTAGTTTGCAAGGATAGAGGCATCAAGAGTCATTTATTTAAGGAGAGGTGTGACAACAGCAGATTTAAACCTGAGGAGAGAGAGTTAATAATATCAGTTAACCTAGGAATAATAATATAATTATTAATATAATTAATAATATCAGTTAATAATATCAGCCAAACTAGAAATAATATAGTTAATAATATCAGTTAACCTAGGACTAATAATATAGTTAATAATATTTTTTAATAATATCCGTCAACCTAGGAATAATAATATAGTTAATAATATCATTTAATAATATCAGTTAACCTCGGAATAATAATATAGTTAATGTCAGTTAATAATATCAGTCAACCTAGGAAGCGGGAAGGGAAATTGAGAGAGGAAGAAGTGTGTCTCATGGGCAATATGACCTTGGAGAGATCTTGAAGGGAGACAAGAGAGAAACGAGAGAATGATGCAAGTTCAGGGCTTGGCAAAGGAGGGAGCAAATGCGCTTTTGAGTGGAATTTGCAACCAGATTCCAATTGATCCCAAAGTGGAAACATTGATCTGAAGTGAATGGCTACAGCATTCACCCTATCCACCAGCTGGACTGTCAGGAGCAACACAACCGAGCTCATTTCCAGAAGCCCTGATGGGATTTGTCAATCAGCAGTCAACTGCCTGCCAGCAGGGTTCTGGTGCCTTTAAAGGTGAAGGGCCACCTCCAAGAGCTGTCGGCCAATCAGATGGCTAGTAGCCATTCAGTCCTAGCAGCACCACCAGAAACAGTGGCCACTGCTGTTACTGCAGCTGACCTGGAGCAGTCAGCATGGAGGTGGCCCTGGAATTAAGTTGAGAGGTTTTGGGCTCACTAGGACCATTAAGGCAGGCCGGGGTGGGGAGAAGTGTGTTGATAGTGAGAGAAGGGGGCTGCCTTTCAGTAGGGAGGCTCTTTGCCACCATGGGGGCCCACACCCCACCCCTAAGTCCCCACTCTGAGCTCACAAGGTGACCATCTGTGGCCTCCTCATTTGTCGTAGGGGCCCCCTGTTAGTGGTAGATACCAGCAGTGGTGAAATCTGGCCCCTAACTGGCCAATCAAGGGCCTCAATTAGCCTTGGGCAGGAAGCCCTTTCTCAACCTCCCCCCACCCGCTTTCTCACAACTTAATTGAGGGAGCTCAGGAAGGCAAAAGCATCTCACCCCTCACCTTCCCTTCCAACTTTGCAGCTCCCCACTCCCTCCCAGCCATTCCCCAGAGTGGAATTAAATTCTGCCCTCTGCCTAACTGTTTTTATCTACAGAAGAGTCTCCATATAAAGTTAAAAATGTTATATATTTGAAATGCAAGGTAATTTTTCCACACTATTTTTGTGATTTATTTTCTATTTCAGATTTTGAGCTATCACATTTTTGTGAATCTCAATAAACTATGAACATATGTCACTCAGAATATTTGATTTGTGAGCTGCAAAGTCCTTGTTCTGAGTATATTCCCAATGTGATCAACAACAGGCCAGCTACATTCTCAACTGTTCCATGCAGCAATGAAAAGTTGAATCTTCCTGTTAACAAAAGCGGTGGACTGCAGGAAAAGAGCACATTGCAAAATGATTTATAAATGCATTTTTAAAAAAAACTTACATGGTAAAATCTCCAGTTCACAAATAAAATGACCTTTTAGCTGTGTAAGTTGCAGAAGGGGATTTGGACTGCCAGTAAAGCTCTTAAGATTGTTGGTGAGTCTAAACAAACCCTTGCTCTTGGACGTCTCTACCTTATCTGACAGTAAATTAAGGGTGACATTTTGACAGAATCACAGAATTGTTACAGTGCAGAAAGAGGCCATTTGGCCCGTGTGTCTGTGCCACCTCTTCGAATGAGCAATTCACTTAGTGGCATGTCCCTGCCTTCTCTCTGTAACCCTGCACATTCTTCCTTTACAGTTAACAGTCTAATTCCCTTCTGAATGCCTCAATTGACCCTGTCTCCACCACACTCTCAGACAGTGCATTCCAGATCCTAACCACTTGATTGACCCTGTCTCCACCACACTCTCAGGCAACGCGTTCCAGACCATTGCCACTCGATTGACCCTGCCTCCACACACTCTCAGACAGTGCATTCCAGACCATTACCACTCAATTGACCCTGCCTCCACCACACTCTCAGACAGTGAATTCCAGATCCCAACCACTCGATTGACCCCGTCTCCACACACTCTCAGGCAGCACATTCCAGACCGTTATCACTCGATTGACCCTGTCTCCACACACTCAAAGGCAGCGCATTCCAGACCATTACCACTCGATTGACCCTGTCTCCACCACACTTTCAGACAGTGAACTCCAGATCCTAAGCACTCGATTGACCCAGTCTCCACCGCACTTTCAGGCTATGCATTCCAGATCCTAACCACTCGATTGACTCTGTCTCTACCACACTCTCAGACAGTGCATTCAGATCCTAACTAATCAATTGACCCTGTCTCCACCACACTCTCAGACAGCGCATTCCAGATCCTAACCACGCGATTGACCCTGCCTCCACCGCACTCTCAGACAGTGCATCCAGATCCTAAGTACTCTATTGACCCTGTCTCCACCACACTCTCAGACAGCGCATTCCAGATCCTAACCACTCGATTGACCCAGTCTCCACCACACTCTCAGACAGTGCATCCAGATCCTAACTACTCTATTGACCCTGTCTCCACCACACTCTCAGACAGCGCATTCCAGATCCTAACCACTCGATTGACCCTGCCTCCACCACTCTCAGACAGCGCATTCCAGATCCTAACTACTCAATTGACCCTGTCTCCACCACACTCTCAGACAGCGCATTCCAGATCTTAACCACTCGATTGACCCTGTCTCCACCGCACTCTCAGACAGTGCATTCCAGATCCTAACCACTCGATTGACCCAGTCTCCACCACACTCTCAGACAGTGCATTCCAGATCCTAACCACTCGCTGTGTGAAAAAGATTTTTCTTATATCGCTTTTATTTGTTTTGAAAATTACTGTGGGGGTAACATAAAGACAAAATAGGACAGCTGGTCAAAAAGAGCAAATCTTCAAAGTTAAAATTGTGAAACAACAATGCAGAGTGAACAGAAATGCATGGCTGGGGTGGGGGGGAAATAAAGTAATAAAAACAAAGAAAATATTAGAAAAAAATGAAATCTGGTGGAAGAAAAATGTGCAACATTTTTAATTTAACTTCAAAAAAACCTCTAAAAAGTGACATCCAGTAAAGAAAATGTCAGTATTTCGGCCATTTGGTCAGATATGAAAAGCTATTGATATCTCTTCTAGAGGGCAAAGAGGAGAACAGCAAAAAGACATCTGCATAGTTGGATCACAGACGTCACAGAGCGGTTGCAGACGAACGACAGTGCATGTGTGAGGGTGACACAAAACAGAGAAGTGTTGTGTTAAGGATTTGTTTGATGTCTCATTGATGAGATTTTGAGACACTTATGTTCAAACATGAACAATTCATTGTTAATCTTTAACTATGTACAGATCCTAGTTAAAGTAATACATCATTTTTTTTTATTCATTCACAGGATGTGGGTTTTGCTGGCTGGGCCAGCATTTATTGCCCATCCCAAGTTGCCCTTGAGAAGGTGGTGGGGGAAGGTGGAAGAGAAGCCAAGTAGAAGTCAGGTACTTCTCTGTAATCATCATTTCCAATCTCCAACTTTTCATCAGCATCATGAAATTTGCCCATGAGTGAATTATTTGCCACTCTCTCAATCAAGCAATAGTGTGCGGAATCAGTAGAAAGTTTAAAATGTTTCTGCTAAAACATATATAACTGTTGCAACTCAGTATTCTGTGTATGAAAGTAACTTCTTTTTACTTATATTTGAGTTGTGGGCTCCTTTAAGTAATTATGTTTTGCAAAATACCTTTATTAAAGGCCACAGCACACGATTAACTGATCATTTTACCTCCAATATCTGTGCCAGAATATTGTATATTTTGTACTTGCTATTGCAAAGGTCAGAATGGACATGATTGATGTACTTGTACAATGTTACTGTAGAACCCAGCAATATATTTTTATTTCAAGGAGACAAATTCTAGCTGGAAGTGAAGCTGGTAAACGTGATTGATTTTCAGACCAACACCCAGTACTCCACAATTAATTACAACCTATTACAATCTACCCAGGGCACTATAATTCATTACAATCTATTACAATCTACCCTGGTTCAGTATATTCCAATTTATTTTCTTTGTAGTAATAGCAGAGGCGAAGTACAGTTTAACACATATCAAATCTGGTACATCAAAGTAGCAGCAGAAGGATAGTAACACGGGTAAATAAGAACATGAAGCCGAATCTGAACTGGAATATACAGAAATGATGCTAGCAAGTGCAGTTCCTCAGGTATTACCTGGAGTTTGATGTTGTTATGTTAAAGATAAAGCTAAGATGTGACCTTAAATTTGATGGGAAAAACAGATGGGAGGGACAACTGGCTGACAGGCAGGAATGTAACTTTGGGCAATAGTAGGGTTCTGGGAAGCACGGAAATGTTTCTTGGAACCCAAAGTCACAGGGAATAAAAAGAGAAACTGCTGTAAATCCTCAGCAGTGCCGGTGTAGAGAGAGGGTATTCTTATTTTTCTGGGCAGTTTTAACCCCATTGAGTGGCCTGCTAGGCCATTTCAAGAGGGCAGATAAGACTCGAACGCATTGCTGTGAACGAAAGGAGTTTTCAGGCTCTCACAGCAGTTCAACAATCTGTGCTCCAACACATTGCTAGGATATTGCTGAGGTGCTGTCCCTGGGGAGTGGCAGTGTTATACTCTCTCAGGATGACAGCATTTGTCCTCCCGCTGATGGCACTCCAACAGTGTCTTGCTTTTGCCTGTCAGGCAGCCAGCCCAGACTGCGGCCAGCATGTCAGAATGTTGCAGTTCAAAACCTCAAGGCTCAGAGCTGCTTAAGGTGTCCTCCAAGACCATCTGCAGCCTCCCCCAGTAACTTTCCACCAGCCATGCTGCAGCTATTGGGTAACACTGTGCAGGAGCACCAGGACAGACAAAGGCACATGGAAGAGAGGAACTAAGGATAACTAGTTGACCTTTGTATGGAGTATTGGTTGGTTTGATTTAAAGTTGTTTTGGGTTGGTTGTTTTGTGGTGGCTTTTATTTTGGCATTGTATGGCCAAGAGGACACTGTGACAGTCAGTGATAAGTGTAGGAATGCTGATGAATGGGGAATTGAGGTTCACTGACTGATTGAGTAGATTATGGAGAGCCAGTCAGAAAGGGGCTGTTGAGGCTGCCTCCTCACTTCTTTCTCCTGCTCACTGTATACATCATACAAGGGCTGTGCCTTCCGGATGGCGAGGTTGTACAGCTTGCAGCAGACAATGAGGAATCTTGAGACCCACTCTGCTGAGTGCTGCAGGATTCCTCCAGAGTGGAAATGTTCCCCAATGGTCTGTTTGATCGGATTCCATGTGCTGGCATTGGTTTTAATTGTATGAATGCCGCACATATGAATGTGAATCAGGCACCACTGTCATGAGCCAGGGGGTCAGTGGATAACCCTTGTCACCCACAGTAGCTGATCATCAACTTTGATGTGTTGGCTCAAATATGGATGGTACAGACTGCATGGAATGAAGACATCATAACTGCTGCCACGATCTAGGCATTGACAACATGATGTGCTGAGTGTGGTCACACGCCAACTACAGACTGAAAGAGGGGATATCCTTCATGGTTGTCGTACACCTCTGAGTTTACATTTGGTGTCTGGAAAACGATGTGTGTGCAGATAGGGGGAGCTGGTGATGTGGTGTTAATACACTGGATTAGCAACCTAGAGGCCCAGCCTTTTGCTCTAGGTTCACTGGTTCAAATCCCACCATGGCAATTCAGATTACTAGATCTGGAATTAAAGGCTAGTCTCATGAATGATGATAATGAAACCATTGTTGATTATCATAAAAGCCCATCTGGTTCACTAATGTCATTTAAGGAAGGAAATCTGCCATCCTTACCTGGTCTGGCCTACATGTGACTCCAGACCCACAGCAGTGTAGTTGACTCTTAACTACCCTCTGAAATGGCCTAGCAAATCACCCAGTTGTATCAAACAAGACAAAAAAGGAGTGAAACCGGGTGGACTACCTGGCATCAGCCCAGGCACTGGAAACGACAATGTCATACTCAGCCCTGTCAAACCTTCAGAGTCCTCCTTCCTAACATCTGGGGGCTTGTGCCAAAATTGGGAGAGCTGCCTCACAGACTAGTCAAGCAACAGCCTGACATAGTCACACTCATGGAATCATGCCTTACAGATAATGTCCCAGACACCGCCATCACCATCCCTGGGTATATCCTGTCCCACTGGCAGGACAGACCGGCTAGACATGGTGGCACAGTGGTATACAGTCAGGAGGGAATTACCCTGGGATTTGCCCTCAACATTGGGTCTGAACCCCATGAGTTTTCATGACCTCTGGTCATGGGCAAGGAAAGCTCTTGGGCAATTTTCCACATAGCCGGGTTAGGCTTGGCTAGGGGCGCGGCAAGTTCTGGCACACATCTTCAGCACTATTGCCGGAATATTGTCAGGGCCCATAGCCTTTGCAGTATCCATTGACTTCAACCGTTTCTTGATATCACGTGGAGTGAATCGAATTAGCTGAAGACTGGCATCTGTGATGCTGGGGTCCTCTGGAGGAGGCCGAGATGCATCATCCCCTCGGCACTTCTAGCTGAAGGTTGTTGCAAATGCTTCAGCCTTATCTTTTGCACTGATGTGCTGGGCTCCTCCACCATTCTGGATGGAGATATTTGTGGACCCTCTCCATCTAGTTAGTTTTAAAAAAATGCATTTATTCCTTCATGATGTGTGGGCTTCACTGGCTGGGCAGCATTTATTGCTCATCCCTAATTGCCCTTGAGAAAGTGGTGGTGAGTCGCCCCCTTGAACCACTGCAGTCCATGTGGTGTAGGTACACCCACAGTGCTGTTCAGGGGAGAGGTCCAGGATTTTGACCCAGCGTCAGTGAAGACACTGTGATAAATTTCCAAGTCAGAATGTTGTGTGTCTTGGACGGTGTAGTAATTATGGCTCTGTTTAGTGTGTAATGTGCCTTTAAGAATAATACTTATTAGGAGAGACTCCGGCGAGAAGTGGGAAACAGAAGAATAAAGAAAATTAACTTAGCAGTGAAGTCGAAGGATAATTTTAATAGAGGTGGAATTTAGCGATTGGCAGTTTAAAAAATTGAATGCTACTATTCTCACAGAAAATGGACAAATGATGAGGCAGTGAAAGGAAAGATTCAAGCAGGATTGTAAACAAAAGAAGAAGCCCAATGAAATCTACAATGTAGAAGAGACTGAAACAACAATTTCAGACATTTACTCATTGTTTAACCTGAAAATTGGAAAGACAGAACCAATATTTTTCACAGTGAAAATAAATGGCAAACCTGTTAGAATGGAAGTGGGCACAGGAGCTTCCACTCCAGTAATTGGGGAACATACCTTCAGATATTTGAATAATAGTGAACATCAATTAAATTTAGAAGAAACAGCCGCCAAACTAAAAACATATACGGGTGAAAACATTCAAGTGAAAGGCATTAGCAGAGTAACTGTCTATTATGGAAGCCAATCAGCAAAGCTACCCTTGATGATGGTAGCAGGTGAAGGGCCAAGCCTCCTGGGGCGAAATTGGTTAAAGGAGATTAAGTTAGAATGGGCTGAAGTTTTCCAGTTGAGAGCAAGTGGGTTACCAGAGCTCCTTAGAAATTATGCCACATCTTCAAGGATGAACTGGGGAAAATCCAGGACCTGCAGACCAAGGTTCATGTGGATCCGGAAGCAACCCCTCGCTTCATGAAGGCGAGACCGGTAACCTAGGCCCTGTGAGAAACAGTCAACATTGAATTGAACAGACTAGAGAAGAACAAAGAACAAAGAACAAAGAAAAGTACAGCACAGGAACAGGCCCTTCGGCCATCCAAGCCTGCGCCAATCATATTGCCTGTCAAACTAAAACATTTTGCACTTTCGGGGTCCATTTCCCTCTATTCCCATCCTATTCATGTATTTGTCAAGCTGCCTCTTAAACACCACTATCGTACGTGCTTCCACCACCTCCTCTGGTAGCGAATTCCAGACACTCACCACCCTCTGCGTAAAAAACTTGCCCCGCACATCGCCTCTAAAGTTTCTCCTCTCACCTTAAATCTATGTCCCCTAGTAATTGACTCTTAAACCCTGGGAAAAAGCTTCTGACTATCTACTCTGTCCATGCCACTCATAATTTTGTAAACTTCTATCAAGTCGCCCCTCAATCTCCGTCGCTCTAGTGAGAACAATCCGAGTTTCTCCAACCTCTCCTCATAGCTAATAACCTCCAGACCAGGCAGCATTCTGGTAAATCTCCTCTGCACCCTCTCCAATGCCTCCATATCCTTCTGGCAATGTGGCGACCAGAATTGCATGCAATATTCCAAGTGTGGCCTAACCAAGGTTCTATACAGCTGCAGCATGACTTCCCAGCTTATATACTCAATACCCCTGCCGATGAAGGCAAGCATGCCATATGCCTTCCTGACTACCTTATCCACCTGTGTTGTCACTTTCAGTGACCTGTGGACCTGTACACCCAGATCCCTCTGCTCGTCGATGCACTTAAGGGTTCTGCCATTTACTGAATAATTCCTACCTGTATTAGACCTTCCAAAATGCATAACCTCGCATTTGTCCAGGTTAGACCATAAGACCATAAGACATAGGAGCAGAAATTAGGCCATTCGGACCATCGAGTCTGTTCCGCCATTCAATCATGGCTGATAAGTTTCTCAACCCCATTCTCCCACCTTCTCCCCGTAACCTTTGATCCCCTTACCAATCAAGAAGCTATCTATCTCGGTCTTAAAAAAACTCAATGACCTGGCCTCCACAGCCTTCTGTGGCAATGAATTCCATAGATTCACCACTCTCTGGCTAAAGAAGTTTCTCCTCATCTCTGTTCTAAAAGGTCTTCCCTTTACTCTGAGGCTGTGCCCTCGGGTCCTAGTCTCTCCTACTAATGAAAACATCTTCCCCACGTCCACTCTATCCAGGCCTTTCAGTATTCTGTAAGTTTCAATCAGATCCCCCCTCATCCTTCTAAACTCATCGAGTATAGACCCAGAGTCCTCAAACGTTCCTCATATGTTAAGCCTTTTATTCCTGGGATCATTCTCATGAACCTTCTCTGGACCCTCTCCAGGGCCAGCACATCCTTCCTGAGATACGGGGCCCAAAATTGCTCACAATATTCTAAATGTGGTCTGACCAGAGCCTTATAAAGCCTCAGCAGCACATCCCTGCTTTTATATTCTAGTCCTCGCGAAATAAATGCCAACATTGCATTTGCCTTCCTAACTGCCGACTCAACCTGCAAGTTAACCTTAAGAGAATCCTGGACTAGGACTCCCAAGTCCCTTTGCACTCCAGATTTCTGAATTCTCTCCCCATTTAGAAAATAGTCTGTGCCTCTATTCTTCCTACCAAAGTGCATGACCTCACACTTCTCCACATTGTATTCCATCTGCCACTTCTTTGCCCATTCTTCTAACCTGTCCAAATCCTTCTGCAGCCTCCCCGCCTCCTCAACACTACCTGTCCCTCCACTTATCTTTGGATCATCTGCAAACTTAGCCAGGATGCCCTCAGTTCCTTCATCTAGATCATTAATGTATAAAGTGAAAAGTTGTGGTCCCAACACTGACCCCTGCGGAACTCCACTAGTCACCTAGTGACACATCTCCCTATGATAGTGGGAGCAGTGCTCTCTCATCAAATGGACTACAGCACAGAACCAACAGGTTACGTATCAAGAACGCTCACCACAGCGGAAAAGGGATGCTCGCGGATAGAATCATCTTTGGTGTCAAGAAATTTCACCAGTACGTACGCGGCCGCCATTTTACAATCATTTAACACCACAAACCATTGCTAGGACTGTTAAGTGAGGACAAGGCTATACCACTCATAGCCTCAGGAAGAATACAACGATGGGCTTTAATTCTGGCAGCATATGAATACACTTTCATTCATAGGCCTGGCAATCAAATGACAAACACCGATGCCCTTAGTCATTTGACTTTACAAGAAAACGATGAGCACGTCCGAGTTCCACAGAAACTTGTTTTACTGTTAAATTTCTTAGATTCCTTGTGGGTATGTGCTCAACAGGTCAGAGACTGGACTAGTCGGGACCCAGTCCCATCTCAAGTACGAGACCAAGTGCTACATTGTTAGTCACAGGAGCCCATATCTGACAAAATGAAACCATACTTCAACAGAAGACATGAAATAACCAGCCAAGATGGCATCTTATTGTGGGGAGCATGAGTGACCCAAAGGGAAGGGAGCCACTTTTAATTGAACTACACAGAGCACATCCAGGAATTTCCCAAATGAAATCCATAGCACACAGCTACCTATGGTGGCCTGGGACGGATGGTGAAATAGAGAGTTTAGTAAAGCACTGTGTGCAATGTCAGCAACTGCAAAAGTTGCCAGCGACAGCTCCGTTACACCCATGGGAATGGCCAGGTAGACCCTGGGTGCGGTTACACAGCGACTACGTTGGGCCTTTCCTGGGAGCAATGTTTCTGCTCATTGTCGATGCCCATTCAAAATGGTTGGACATATATGAGGTGAAGTCACCAACGTCGAGCGCTACAATTGAGAAACTACATTTTTACCATTCACGGACTACCAGAAGTAGTTATTCCCGATAACAGGACTGCATTTACGAGTGCTGAGTTTCAACGGATTGTCAGCCTCAACGGTATCACTGATGTGGAAACTGCACCGTGCCCACCCTTCCTCAAATGGACTGGCCGAAAAAAAACTCCAAAAAAAGGAGGTTCCTGACAAAGAATCTGGTGCAGAATTTTGCCCTTTTCAGGCGGGCGCGGGAGCCACCCGTGATCAGGCCCTGACCGCGAATTCACGCTGGCTGGACAATTAACAGTCAGCCAGCGTGAAATGCGTGCTGCAGTGCTCAGCGCTGCTGAGATGGGGGTGGGAGGAGCGCGAGCGCTGAAGTTTGTGCATGTGTGCGGGTGTGTACAGAAAAATCTCCCTGAGGCAGCACTGTGCTGAAAATTTTTATCAATAAAAATAAAGATTTTTAACATAATGGAAACATGTCCCCTCATGTACCTCTATTGCGGGTGTTACTTACTGCAGACACTTCTTGGGTGGAAACGTGGATAAGGCTTTGCCAAAATTGCAAAGGCCTTCACCCGTCCATCTACTGAATGGTTGGACGGGCAACGAAAAATTCCAATCAATTAGTTGATTAAGAGCCGTAATAGGCCACTTAATTGTGGGCGGGCACACTGCCAACACCCACACGCACCCATGAACGAAATATCACGCGAGTGCATGATGAAATCGGGACACTCACCCGACGTCATCACGTGTCATTTTATGCTCAAGCGTGTCGGGCGCATGCCCAGCAAAAAATTCTGGCCCTGAAATTGTGGAGCTGCGACGTTCCACATGTAAGAAAGATACAACTGATAATAGGGATTTAAATTATCTCAATATGCAATGGGAAAATGCTTTTAAGGGCAAAGAGCAGGAAAAATTCTCTAAAATATTCAAGAGAACTTTTCTAATCAGGATGTTCCTGCACCAATGAAGAGAGAAGCAGGACTGGATGCTCTTCTAGGGAATGAAATGAAACAAGTAGGACAACACTTGGGAAATAGTGATCACAATGTCATTAGGTTTGTAAGAGTTATGAGGAAGGGATACGGAACAGGCAAATTTAAGATGCTCAACTGGAAGAGAACTCATTTCAATGAGTTGGAAAGGGATCTATCTCCTGGGATGACAGGATTGGCACAGGAGAGCCTGCTAGGTCTGTATTCAATGGAGTTTAGAAGAATGAGAGGGGATCTCATTGAAATGTATAAAATTTGAACAGGGCTGGATAGACTGGATGCAGGGATGTTTTCTCTGGCTGAGGGCATCTAGAAAAAGGGGTTACAGTCTCAGGATATGGGGTAGGCCATTTAGGACTGAGATGAGGAGAAAATTCTTCACTCAGAGGGTGGTGAACCTGTGGAATTCTTTACCACAGAAGGCTATGGAGGCCAAGTCACTGAATATAATTGAGAAGGAAATAGATAGATTTCTAGACTCTAAAAGCGTCAAGAAGTATGGGGAGAAAGCGGGAGTATGGTGTTGAGATAGAGGATCAGCCATGATCATATTGAATGGCAGAGCAGGCTCAAAGGGCTGAATGACCTACTCTTGCTCCTATTCTCTATGTTTCTATGTAAGTGGATTGGAAACAAAGATTGGCTGGGAGAACAGCAAAGGAACAATGAGATACCCTCAAAGAGGAAGTAGTTCAGGCACAGAATAGACCTAGACAGGGTCTTCCGGTCAGCGAGCAGGGGACAGGGCCTGCTCACTAACGCATAAAATGTCGCAGGATGATGTCGGCTGGAATTCCCGAAATCATCCCGCGTCATTTTATGCCTTCCATTTATGACTTCCATTTTCAGGTCGGCAGGGGTCAGCCGAGTCAGCTGTGCGCCCGCTGACCTGTCAATGGTCTATTGAGGCCATTGAAAAAGTAATTAACCTCATTAATGGACCTTCCTGTCCAACCTTAAGGTTGGCAGGCAGGCCGGGAGCCCTGGCGGGCTTCTGAAGAAGCATGAAACCTCATCCATGGGCGGGATGAGGTTTCATGAGGGTATTTAAATTTTAATCACATCTTTCAATAAAAGTTATGGACATGTCCCAACTCATGTGACGGTGTCACATGAGGGGACATGGCAGGAAAATCTTTTAAACCACTTTATGTAAAGTTTTAAATTGGAGACGATCTCCCCGAGGCAGCAGTTAGCCTCAGGAAGAACTGTGTGCTCTTACGCGCGCATGCGCGAATGAGCGCACTCCCGGCTGAGGGAATCCACCGCCCCGCCCGCACAGGGAGTGCATAGCGCTTCCAAATAGACGTCACGCTGGGTAGGCATTGATTGGCCCACCCACTTAAAATGGTGGCGTGCCCCCGATTGGGGGTGCCGATCAAATGCGTGCCCGCCCACGCCCACTCCTGCACTTCCCCCCCAAACGGGGGCAAAACTTTCCCCCTAGTTACATGAGAGGGGAAGGAAGGACATTTCTTTTTGCTGTTATTGTTTTGCTGTTTGATTTTCCCCCCTCATGTGTTCCTCCGCATGAGGAGGGATGAAAAATGGTTCTCCTAGTTTACCACTCAAGGTCTGACCATAACGCAGTTTTGTGAATTTAGAGAGGATGTGCTTCATTAGTCCTGCAGGATTCCCACTATGTACTCTTCCAGATTGTAAAGAATTAATCAGACAGGTTTTCTGAGTTTAAAACAATGAACAAGATAAATTTGTTGACCCTACTTCAAAAATTAAAAAGATAAATCGCAACAAGCATTCATATGTCACACACACTAAAACAGATGGTAGAATATGAGGATAGACTTAAAGATTTTTTACAGCTTGTGAGGAAACTAAACAATCAAAGAAACACACAGTTAACTGGGCTTTGGTTGGTCCTGATGAGGTGATCCCACGTTACGGCTGGTTTGTTCAGCTGTCTCCCTGGGTGTAATTGTATGAAGCAGATTTCCACATTTTTATCCTCAAAAGCTCTCAGTTTGCAGTAGATCTCTCTTCTCAGAATAGTTACTTTGAAAATCACTGTCTGTGCTTAACCATTTATGTGCAGATTGCAAAGAAATTAATCCGGCAGACTTTCTTGTGTTTGAAACAAAAAGGTGTTCATTTTTATTGAATGAACGTTGTTGAATTCATTGAATTAAAAACCCACCAAGGTAAAGGTAGAAACATATTTAAAAGGGTAAACCCGTGCATCTCGACCTTCACAAAACACCCACACACACACACACAAGCATGCAGGATTACAATTTATACTGAAGGTAGTTACTTTCTTAGTCCAAATTAAAGTTCAATGTTGAAAGATAAAAAAAACATTGAGAGTTCACTGTTAATGAGCCCTTGGCCAAGGCAGATTTTTCTCCACGGTGGTCTTGAGATTTCAGGGACTGAAGCCCATGTAACACTGCAATTGCCAGAGACAATTTATTTTTAAAGCATAATCCATCTTTTCCAGAAGTCAATGACTTTTGTATCTCAGGTTCTTTTCAATGATCTCTGTGTTGGATTTTTAAACTGTAAGAGATAGGAGAGAAGAGAAAGGAGCTCATTACTGCTTCATTGGCAGCTTTCCCAGATTACTGTGTGGAAATGACGTATTAAAGAGATTTCAAAAATGGTTACTTCAGTCACATGACTTCTCTCCCCATAATGATTTCAGAATGTATCTGTTTAGCTGATATCTGGACAGACCGTGGTTTTTGTTTCATGGCCGAGGTGACCAGATTCTGCAATGGCCCAGCCGTTAACTCCTGAATATCTATTATTCATTTTGATGAGATAAGAAGAACCCTTTTCCATGTAGCTGGTGTCCTAGTAGACTTGCAGTCTCTGCTACAGGGGTAGCATTGTAGAAATGCAAACGTGAGGCCCAGTGCCATTTTCAATAAATCCTTTAAAGAAGTTCTTGACATCAGCAGATGTGAAATTCCATGGAAGGATGCAATCGGTTGTCTGAGTTATAATTTACATTGGACCTTTCCAGAAACTGGTCAACTTGCAATACTAAACATCAGGTGACTTGTGGCAGTCATCTTAAGTCAGTGTCTTTTCTTGCTTTTAAAAAGTCCTTTTTTAAACAGTTCAATAGTTGTTTGATCAGTTGATGTAATTATAGATTGATATCATTCATACACAAGTCCCATCATTATGACAATAGGCAGAGTATTGACTATGCTCAGCCAACCCATGCTTGGAAAACTCAGAACATGATATCTAACATTAGATGTGATTCCATGACTGGACAGCTCTTGCTGGACAATTCTGAGTGTAATAAGAATTACAATAACAACCAAATATTAGTTGGACTCGCAGTGTGGCTAAGCTATGCTTTGTTGAATCTACATATATTCATACATAGTCCTCTGCAGGCAAAAGAAACATGTCCAGGCATTGTGTCCTTTTTGAATTAAACAAAACCACGGTGGACAATAGCTCCCTGCTGCATTCTCCATGGCAATATTTCGACCAATCAGAGTTGACTTGCTATCAATCAGCACCATATTCTCATGCAGTATAAACTGTTGCTCCTTTTGAAATTTGGCATTCTTGTGTCTGTCCTGGTGAGTGCAAGCTGAAAAGCTTTGTCAGTTTGCCTCATTTTCAGCAATATTACTATAGGGGCCATTAGGTCTGTAAGAGTATATACTGAGTAAATGGGCATGAAAGTGTTATGAGTTAGCATGGAGGGTATGGGGAACCATTGGGGGTAGGTGGGGAGATAGTTTGGCATGAGCTGGGATGGATGGGACATGGGAATGGGGTGGGAGGGTGAAGGGGTCTATGAGGGTTAGAGGGCTTAATGTTTAACAAAGCAACTGGGATAAACTTCCGGACAACAGAGGTTGGCCTCTTAAATAGCCCAACTCGGCACTTGGCAGCCCCTGTGACCAATCTACATGGTCTTGACACTATTCCACAACCAACCCACCCCCCACCCTCCCCCACCTCGCCGCAGAACAAAAATCTCACCATTCGGGCACTTGTTCCCGTGGCGGCAGTTGTGAGCCTGGGAATTTCCCGACTCGCACGACCCACAACAAGATGAAAATCCAGCCCATTCTCTCTATACCCATTCCATCAAAACCTTTTACAGGGCAGAATTTTTAGGTTGGTGTGCGGGTGTGTGCCCGACCTGATCGGACATGAAATTGCGTGGCATCGGACCTGTTGAGGCACCGGAACCTCATTTTCAAGATGCCTATTGTTTGCTCCACCAAAGTCCGCGTCGCAGCATGGGCTTAGTTATAACATCTCTCTGCTGCAGTCTGAGGCCGCCGCACGGTTTCATCAGCCACGGCCTCTGTGGGTAGCCCTTGTCCCCAAGGAGGCATCCCTGCAGCCTCTCTGGGCCCTGGAAGATGTCAGGGATCTGAGACCGACTGAGAATGTAGGAGTCATGGACATTCCCTGGAAACTGTGCGCAGACCTGCAGGATGCGTTTGTGGTGGGCGCACACCAGCTGCACATTCAGCGAGTGGAAGCCCTTGCAGTTGGCATAGATTGTTGCTACGGAGATCTGAGCTCCACGTGAGTGCAGTCGATGGCACCCTGCACCTGTGGGAAACCCGAGATCTGGACAAATCCCATTCCTGGCTTTCCTGATCTCAGTCAAAATGCACAAAGTTGCGGTGCCTTTGCCAAGATGGCGTAGTGATCTCCTGGATGAACTTGTGGGTGGAGGATTGCGAGGTCACAGACAGGTCACCCATGGAGCACTGGAAGGAGCCACTGGCATAAACACTTGAGCGCTGTGTTCGCTTTCATGGCCACTGGCAGTGGGAGTGACAATGCCCCGTGGCACCAAACTCTGCGTCAGATGGCACATTAATTGACCAGTTTCCTAAACATGCACAGTCTCTGGCGACACTGGATCTCAGTCATCTGCAAGAATAAGCGCCATCTATAGACCCTGCGTCTAGCGAGGGGCCTCTGAGCAATGGGTTTTCAGCTGCGCGCGCAGCGGATCCGGCCCCTCCTTCATCATGAGGGAGGTGCTCCTCCCATTGCCAAGCCAGGTGCCTCTGCCACTCTCTCCTTCTTCTGTGCTCTCTGTAAACCACAAGACATACTGCTAAATCACCAGGCTCCATGATCCTGATGTTCCCCTCCTGCAGGATCAAAGAGATAGACTCCTGGGTTATCATACGTGCCCTAAGAACCTATCTTGGTTAAGTGGGAAGGCCCTTTCAAACATCCCAGAGAGTGCTGGCCACCACTTGGATAGCCAGTGATTAGTGCGCTTCATGGCTGTCTGAAACCCCACCCACCTCCGCCCCACTCCACCTGACCCATTCTCCTAACACACACTGCAAGGCTGCACTGTTAGCTTGAACCATGGGGGAGACTGGTCCAAACCAGGATGATGACATTGCAAGGGGCTGTGAGCACCTCCACCAGTGACTGCTCCATGGCCAACTTTAGCAAGGAGATTGTACAACTTGCCCAGTTGTCCAATTGCTCTGCTGCCCCCTAAAACACACATTAATTTGCAGCCTGCACCCGAGGGATGAAAAGTTCTGGGGAATTTGGTGGCAATTTCATGCTTTTGAGTTGGCAGAAAAGCTTCAGAGGCCTGTTTCCAAACATGTCAATGGAGCTGCTCAGCTGCAGAAGAATGCTCACTTTTGACAAACTTTTCCAAATGCGTGGCTGCTTTCCTCAAGCCCCCTTCCCCCCACCTCCACCGGCATGTTCTTGTGTACTTCCTTCAGTCTGTGCTGCCTCGCCACCCACCTCCACACAGCCTCACCCGCAATGGAGCCCTTGCCCTGGCACCACATTGAAATCCAACCGAGAAAAAGTGACTTGCTGGGGCCCCCCCTCTGAATGTGCAGCGCCTCTTCCATGACGTCCTACGGGCAATCCTCCTGAGCGCTGCACAAGCTTGTGTGTGCTCACCTCTGAGTTCCACTCGAAGTTCATCTCACCAGTTGCATGCCTTTTTAAAGACAATCATAACTTATGCTGTTCTGAAGTCACGCTGACGTGGGTGGTACATTTGACATGGAGGATGATTATGGCATGTGGGCACAATTATGAGATGCAAATGCATTAACCTTAAGTTCCTGAGTTGGATGGTGGGAAATGCAGCTCACCACTGACAGGCAGAGCAGATGATTGGAAGCTGCTTCCACAATGGCGTAAATTCTTGCCATCGCCTGCCCAGCAGGCCAAGCCTCGGTATATCAACCTCATCTCACTGCATCATCATCAACTTTAAATGAATTCTGCAAACTCCTGCTTCAGCTGGCTGAACCTATCTGAATTGTAGCTCCTCCGTGAAGGAACACTCCCTGGACGCTAACTTTCTGGATTCTGGTAATCACCTGAACCGATATCCATATCTGTGGTTCTTCTTCTTTAAGTTAGTCATAGTTGTAAAACCTCCACTTTCCTATCTTCTTATTGTGTGCTTGAATGTGTATGAAGTTGTGCTCATTCCCTGGGTTTAAATGTGTGAATAAACTATATTTCTGATTTAACCCAAAAGAGAGTTTGCTGTGAGTCACTTTAAAATTGAACTTACAAACAGAGGAAACACGCCTAAGCCTATTTCAAAAATTAAATCATCTCTGCTTACGGACAGACGGTGAAAAAATAAGGAGCTCAGTTTGCCTCTATCCCCTGTCCATAATAGAAATTGGGGTCTCAAGCCTGAGGTTGAAGCCGTTACAAACAAAATTTGATCAAAATTTGACCAAAGTCTAAATTTAAGAAGCAAACTGAATTTGATACAAAAAGGAACCAATTGGAAGCCAAGAGGAAAGTTCAGTGGCTGAGACAAACTTTAAAACTATTAAACTACTGCAGTAAGTTCCCTTACCCTAACATTAGAGCAAAAATGGCAAATTTTGATCTGCAAATGTTGGCACAAAGATACTTAACTAGGAAAACACTGGCCCCCATAAACACCGAACAGTGATAGCTGTAGCTACGGAGGTTCAATTAAGACTAACCAGTAAGATAAAAAGAATTACATTACTCCAGATGCTGGTTGAGCATTTGAGCCTTAGTCCTCAACCAAAACAGGTAGATAAGGAGACGGACCATGAAACCAATCAACTTCCCATAGACAAAATAGAGCTGGCAAAGCTTAAAATACAGCTAGACTTTCAGGAAAAAGAAAGGGAGAGAGAAAGGGAGGAAAGGGCTTACCCCCCCCCAAACTTGGAAATGGAGTTACAGGCTCAGAGAGACGACGAGATCAGACAGATGGAAGCTGCCAGGGTAAACCTCTCTGTACCTGATAACTGTCCAAATCTCCCTAACCTAGAACCTAACTTTGAAGCCCTTAAATGCTCTCGGTTCATCCCCAAGTTTGAAGAGAGTCAAATGTGGAATCCTTTCCCATTCACGTATCAGAAGGTAGCTGGACAGCTAAAATGGCCACCAGAAATGTGGACCTTTATAATACGAGGTCAGTTGACATGGAAAGTAATTCTACGCTGACTCCTGAAATGTCAGCTAGTTATGGACAGACCAAAGCTTAGCGCTTATCAATTAGGCTCAGAGGCATATCCTCCAGCAATTCTTGAATGCTCATAAGAAGCCTATGCAGGCCTATCTAGAATTCAAATGGCTAAAACAAATTGCATTCGACCAACAGGTAACAAAAAAAGCAAATGGCTAAAACATAGACCAGCTAAGCAAAAAAAGAGAAAGTGAACAGCTGCAGGTTGAAGTTCCAGGGATTTTCCCTCGCTGTGTAGTGACCCAGTCCCAAGCTCGACAGACCAGCTTCGTCGAGAGCGAACCACTGCTCCAGCTGGATGAGCCAGAGGTCTGGTTAGTGGAGATCTTTTTCAAAAACCTGACTGAGGGGGCGGAGGTGCTCAGCTGAGCCTCCCAGATCAAAGCCCAGCAGGCAGATCCTGAAGTGAAGTGCATAGGGCAGACTGCCAGCTATGAAGCAGAGACCACTCAGGCCCCTGAGTGCTACAACCTACAATGTGAAGAGGGGTGAACAGAGTGATTTTAAACCCACATGCATAAAGGGGCATGTGGTATGCCAGACTACACCTGAGTGAGGCGTAGGTTGAATAAGGAGGTGGGAATTTGGTTCAGGTGGGAATTTGGTGCAGAGGAGGTAAGAGGAATTACTTTCTCTACTTTTCTTCAGCCTCGAGTGGTTGGTGAGTTTCCTTTCATGTCTCCAAGCTGGATGAGTTTCTATTATTTCAGCTGTGTAAATTATTAACTAATTGATTAATTAAATAAATAAGTTTGGACAGAAATGTCTGGGCTGGTGGTGTGCCGTGACTACAGCATGTGGGAGTCTGTGGAATGCACTGTGATCCCAGGCAACCATATCTGCAGAAAGCGTCTGCAGCTTAGGCAACTTTGGCTTCGAGTTACTGAGCTGGAGTCTGAGTTGCGGACAGTGCAGGGCATCTGGGAAGGGGAGAGTTACCTGGGCACTTTGTTCCAGGAGGCAGTCACACAACTTAGGTTAGACAAAACTTTATATTTGGTCAATGGTCAGGGACAGGAGGTGTGACTGCGAGTCACATAGGTAAGGGAACCAGCATGTAGTGAAGGAGAAGCCTCAGCCCTGACTTTGTCCAACAGGTACAAGATGCTGACTACCCTGTGTGGATGAGGAGAAGGACTGCAAGGTGAATCAGTGGACTGGCCATGGCACCATTCAAATGGGGGGAGTGAAGAGGAAAGTGGTAGTGATAGGAGACAGTATAGTCAGGGGATAGACACTGTTCTCTTCAGTCAAGAGCGTGAGGACAGACTGCTGTGTTGCCTGCCTGGTGCCAGGGTTCAGGATATCTGCTCAGGGCTGGAGAGGAACTTGCAGTGGGAGGGGGAAGATCAAATTGTCATGATCCATGTAGGTACCAATGATATAGGTAAGACTAGGAAAGAGGTTCTGCATAAGGAGTATGAGGACCTAGGCACTAAATTTTAAAAAAGCAGAACCTCAAAGGTAATAATCTTTGGATTATTGCCTGAGCTGTGTGCAAATTGGCAGAGGGTAATTAAAATTAGAGAGGGGGGAATATGTGACTCAAAGCCTAGTGTGGGAGAAGTGGATTCTGGTTTGTGGGGCACTGGCATCAGTACTGGGAAAAGTTGGGGCTGTACCATTGGGACAGTCTACATCTGAACTGTACTGGGACTGATCTTCTAGTGAGCCACATAACTAGGGAAGTAGGGAAGGTTTTAAACTGAATAGTGGGGCAAGAAATCAAATTTGGGAAGATGTGGTAAGTTAAAGATTAGAGACAAGGCAAGAGAGAAAGGCATTAATTTAGGAAATGATAAACAGACCATGACATGAAGGGATAGAGAGTACGAACCTAAGAGTAAATTAGCAGATAAAGCCAGAAATTACAAAAATAATAAAAGGACAAAACTAAAGGCTCCGTATCTGAATGCACGTAGATTTCGAAACAAAACAGATGAACTCAAATGGAAATAAATAAGTATGATCTAATATCCATTACATAAACATGACTGCAGAATGACATAGATTGGGAACTGAATATTAAAGGGTACATGACATTTAGGAAGAACAGGCAGGTAGGGAAAGGTGGAGGGCTGACTTGATTAATTAATGATAGTGTTAGCACAACAGAGAGGGATGACTTAAGGTCAGGAAATCAGGATGTAGAAGCAGTTTGGGCTGAGATAAGAAACAATAAAGGCAAGAAGTCACTTGAGGGAGCAGTGTGCAGGGACCCGAACAGTAACCACATGGTAGGATGAGGTAGAAAGGAAAAAATAATGGGAGCTTGTCAGAAAGACATGGTGACAATAATGGAGGATTTTAATCTACATATAGAGTGGAAAAATCAGATGGGTAAAGGTTGACTAGATGAAGAATTCATAGATAAAAGCAAAATACTGTGGGTGCTGGAAATCTGAAATAAAAACAGAAAATGCTAGAAAGCTCAGCAGGTCTGACAGCATCTGTTGAGAGAGAAACAGGGTTAATGTTTCAAATCTGTATGACCCTCAGTTCTGAATAAGAGTCATACAGACTCAAAACCCTAACTATGTTTCTCGCTCCACAGATGCTGTCAGACCTGCTGAGTTTTTCCAGCATTTTCTGTTTTTATATGAGGAATTCATAGAATGCTTTTGGGATATTTTCTTAGAACAGTTTGTTCTGGGGTCAACCAGAGAGCAGGCTGTACTAGACCTGGCTTGGTGCAACAAGATAGGATTAATTAATGACCTCATAGTGAAGGCACCCCTGGGTAACAGTGATCATAATATGATTGAATTTTATATTCAGTTTGAGCTAGAGAGATCTAAGACTAGTATTTTAAACTTAAGTAAGGGCTATTATGAGGGCATGAAAGCAGAACTAGCTATAGTGAATGGGCAAATTTGGTTAAGGGATAGGTCAATAGAGATGCAGTGGCAGACATTTAAGAAATATTTCAGAAAACACAGAATAGATACACTCCAACATGATAGAAACATTCCAAGGGGAAGACCCACCATCTGTGGTTAACTAAAAAAGTTAAAGATAGTGGCAGGATTTTTAGGATGGTGGAGTTTCCCTTCCCGCCATCTGAAGAGTTGGCAGAGAACACATCCCGTTGATACTGCCTGCCCAATCACATTGGCTAGCAGCTCTCTATTCCGTGAAGCACCAGAAACTGCAGTGGAGATGACTGGCACTGCAAGCAGTCCCTTGAGTTTGAGCTCCGGGAGTTCAGGGCCAGGGAAGGGTGGGGATCTCAGGGCAGGAGGAGGCCCAGGGAAGTGGGTAGAGGTGGGTGTGGATGTTGGTAGAGAGGCTGGCGGAGGCCTGGGTGGGGTAGTGAAGGAGAGCCTGCAGGCGCTGTTCCTTCTGGGAACAGGGTGGGGTCACCCAATGTTTAAATCAAACCTTACATTTTTGCTTATTTAAAAAGTGGACCTTGCTGAACCAAACGATGGCTACCACAGGTCACATGATTCACAAGTTGGCTACAGTTTCCGGAAATTTCCAATAGCAGTTACAGGACCAAAGCTCAACCACATTCTTGAAGAATCTCACACCTCTCATTGTGAGGCACATTACAATCAACGAAACCAGGGACCAGCAGACGATATGTCTCCCCAGCTGGTCCTATAGCAAAGGGAGAGCCAGTGAAACTTGTTATACCAGCAGAGGCACAAAAAGCCACCATCTATCTCCTCAGGTGAATAATGGATTTTGACCAGAGGCATAGAAACTGCTTGTTAGTCTGCAACTGACTCATTAATGGGCAACATCATGTGGCCAAAGCTCTGGTCTTTAGAAAGTTTTAACATTGCATTCTGAATAAAATAGTTATTTCTGGTTCCAAATTACACTCTCTAGAATTGTTAATTTAATTTTGTTGTTCAACTTTAGTTTTCATTAGGATTGCTGCAAGTTTGAATTTTGTTTTAAAAAATTAGAAACTAAATGGAGAGGATGAGTTCACACTGAGGTTGGGAGGATGAGTAAAGCTCTGATCTCTGTCGTTCACAATGACTTCTACAACTGGCAGCAAACATGGCCTTCCATATCACATTTCTAGACTCACAACTCAGTCTGCTGTTTAAACTTCAGCCTTCAAACACCACAGCAAGACTCCAGGCATCAAGCCTAAGTCCTCAAAATCTGTGTTCTTTGGAAGATTCCTGCCATTGCCTGCCAAGGAGACTAAGTCTCTGTATACTGACCTCGTATTACTGCATCACCATCAACTTTAAAATAATTCTGCAAACTCCTGCTTCAGCTAGCTGAACCCGCTGGAACTTTAGCTCCTACATGAAGGAGTGTTCACTGGACTCTGACTTCCTGGACTCCAGTAATCACATGAACTGATTTTTTTAATACATTCATGGGATGTGGGCTTCGCTGGCTGGGCCAACATTTATGACCCATCCCCAGTTGCCCTTGATATCCATATCTGTGATTCTTCCTCTTTTAAGTTATTCATAGATGTAAAAGCTCCTCTTTCCTATCTTCTCATTGAGTGGAATTTTCCATGCCCGCTGGCATCGGGCATGTTCGGCGGTGTGAGCAGACAATATGGCAAGAAAACCAGAAATTGGCTGCACGGCATCATGTTAGCAATTGTCCTTCCGGCCCGTCGATGGCAGACCGCATTTCCCGCCATTGGATGTCAGGAACCTCCTTGTAATACATCAGCATATCATTATAAGGTCAGCCCACCGGAATCATCCCCCCTCCCGCTGGATCAGCCACATTGACATGCTTGGAGTTGGGGCCTCCAGCTTATCTGCCAACTCAAGCAACACAGAGGCCTGAAAGTGCCACCAAGTGCTCCAGAGTTTTTCTCCTCGGGCAAAGACTGCAAACTAATGAGTCTTTTAGTTGACTGTAGAACAATTGGACAACTGGGCACATTGTATAATCTCCTTGCTAAAGCTGGCTATGGAGCAGTCACTGGTGGAGGTGCTCACAGCCCCTTGCAATGTCATCATCCCGGTTTGTGCACTCTCCTCCGAGTTCCCCTCAAAGTGCAGCCCGCTGTCGTGAAACACATAAGCATGGGTGGGCGATCCAGCGGGAGGGTGATGATTCCGGCGCGCTGGCCTTACAATGATATACTGATGTATTACAATGAGGTTCCCGATGTCCAACGGCGGGAAATGTGGCCTGTCATCGACGGGCTGAGCAGACGATTGCTAACTGGCTTCACCTATGGTTCAAGCTAACAGTGCAGCCTTGCAGTGCAGATTAGGAGAATGCCTGTGCGTGAGCTGGGAGCACAGCATGCAGTCCAGTGGGCAAAGCTGCTGCCAATTGGGCAGGTGGAGTGGGACGGAGGAGGGTGGGGTTTCGGGCAGTCATGCAGCGCAATAAACTCTGGCCATCCAAGTGGTGGCCAGCGCTCTCCGGGATGCATTGATGAGCCTTCAGACTCAACCAAGAGATGTTCTTAGTACACCCAAGCTGGTCCATGCATCTCTCTCTTTCATTCTGCAGGAGGAGTGTATCAGGAGCATGGAGCCTGGTGACCTAGCTGTAAGCCTCGTGGCATACAGAGAGTGAAGAAGACGGAGAAGAGAGTGACTGATGCACATGGCTGCGCAAAGGGAGGAGCAGCACCCTCAGGAAGCAGGGGTGGCTGGGGCTCCCACACACACACAGCTGAAGAGCCACAGTGAACCATCACTGGTCTGCGCCCAGCGACACCTAGGATCTATAGACACCGCCTTTCATTCCTGCAGATGACTGAGAACCAGCGTTCCTGAAGACTGTGCATGTCTAGTGCACTGGTCGGTCACATCCGCCACCTGCTGCAGGATTTGATGCCACAGGGACATGGAGGGCATCCACTGCCAGTGGCCATGAAGGTGACCACGGCACTGAATTTCTACACCAGCGGCATCTTACAGGGTTCCACCCGTGACCTCTGTGGGTTATCACAAGCCTCCACCCACAAATGCATCCATGAGTTTACACCATCTTTGCAAGGGCACACAAATTTGTTCATTCCACCCGAGACCAGGAAAGCCAGGATGCAAGAGCGCTGGGATTTGTCCAGATCTCGGGTTTCCCATAGGTGCAGGGTGCCATCGACTGCACTCACGTGGCGCTCAGGTCTCCATGGCAACAAGCGATCAACTATGTCAACCACAAGGGCTTCCATTCGCTGAATGTGCAGCTGGTGTGTGACCACCACAAACACATCCTGCAGGTCTGCGCATGGTTTCCAGGGAGTGTGCACGACGCCTGCATTCTCAGTTGGTCTCAGATCCCTGATGTCTTACAGGGTCCACAAAGGCTGCAGGGTTGGCTCCTCAGGAACAAGGGCTACCCAAAGAGGCCATGGCTCATGATATTAGGAGGCCCTCGGGAGGCCCTCATAGCTGCTAGCTTTGTGGGGGATGATGACGACATGCAGTGAGGAGACACCAGAGATCCTCACATTGCATTTGTGAACGTTTGACTCCATTCTGGCTTATGGCAGCGCACACACCCTCTGTGATAATTTTCCTGTCATGGAGACGTAGTGGAGGCCCTAATAGTCACTTGATTGCAGGAAGATGATGGTGACATGCAGTGAGGACGCTCCATAAATCTTCACATAGCCTCTGTGAATATCTGATTCCTGTCTGGCTGAGGGCAGCTCGCTTGCGCTCTGTGATCAGGGTCATATCATAAAGACGCAGCCATGAAACTTTAAATGCACCTGATCCTTTGTCCGCCTTCAGCATCTGAGCCCTTCAGGAGCACAGCGTCACTGGTCACAGATGCTGAGGAGATGGGGGCCAGCCCCACCTTAAAGGTGCTGAGAGCACACAGAGAGAATGACGGAACTCTGTGACACCTGCCCACTACATTCTGGCAGCAATGACCAGCACCATTGAGGTGCAGGCATTAGTAATGTATCCAGGGAGTGTGAGGCCAGACCATCCCTGTGGTCTGAAGGCTGCACAAAGCCCAGGGAAGAGGCCCTGGACTGAGACACCTGCCTTTATCTTGTGCAGAAAGGTTTCACATCTGAATGACAAGAACACTGCTCATCAGAACAAGGAGCCATAGGCAGGGAGTCATTGTTGAGAGTTTATTTACAATAGTGAACATTATGTACAAGTGATTAATACCCATGCTCAGGCTGTGCAACTACCTCCTCTTAACCTTCCTAATGCTTGGTGCTCCCCAACATCCACAGCGGAGGTGGAGACAGCCTGCTGACTGCTACACCCTGTCTGTGATGACCTTGGTGGGCATCCTCTGGAGGACCAAGACTTGGAGGCCCCGGGCCTGCTTTCGGGGTCCTGCTGTGTGGCAGGTGCACCCTCCTTGGCCTGTGGAGCTGGAGCTGCTGGGGTCAAAGGAAGAGGGGATTTCGATGGGCCGGAGACTCCCGGAGTCACCTGAATGGATGACCGTGGAGTGTGCACCTGCTGATCCTCCTCCCTATGGGTGCCCAAGGGCCCCTGGCTGACTCCTTGAGGAGAAGGGGAAGCTGGAGCGAGATCCAGCTGCCCCGCACCCACACTGCTGGAAGCCAATATATTGTCAGCAATGGAGTTAAGCCCGCACAGCAGTGAAGGAGCGGCATCCTGGACCAAGGTCTCCATAGTAGCCTCCATCTTAACACTGTTGGCCTTGGTGCGTTGGCATGCTGGAGCTATCACCTCAGCCTGAAGGTGGACAGACTCCTCTATCATCCCTTGCAATGTGAAGAGTGCAGCAGACATCCCTTCCTGATGTTCCCGAGCTTGCCTTTGCAGCTCCAGCAACTGAGGCATGGCTGAGTCCAGAGGCTCATCATCTGACTCGGACTCAGCAAATGTCTGGCCTCCAGCAGTCGTCCGAGTGCCAGGAACCTGGGAAGTCCCTGCCTCCTCCTGCTGTGTATCAGAAAGAACAAAGAACAAAGAAGGACACAGAAAAGTACAGCACAGGAACAGGCCCTTCGGCCCTCCAAGCCTGCGCCGATCATATTGCCCTTCAACTAAAACATTTTGCACTTCCAGGGTCCGTATCCCTCTATTCTCATCCTATGCATGTAGTTGTCAAACTGCCTCTTAAACATCACTATCATACCTGCTTCCATCACCTCCTCTGGCAGTGAATTCCAGACGCTCACTACGCTCTGCGTAAAAAACTTGCCCCGCACATCTCCTCTAAAGTTTTCACCTCTCACCTTAAATCTATGTCCCCTAGTAATTGACTGTTCCACCCTGGGAAAAAAAGCTTCTGACTATCTACTCTGTCCATGCCACTCATAATTTTGTAAACTTCTATCAAGTCGCCCCTCAATCTCTGTCGCTCTAGTGAGAACAATCTGAGTTTCTCCAACCTCTCCTCATAGCTAATAACCTCCAGACCAAACAGCATCCTGGTAAACCTCCTCTGCACCCTCTCCAATGCCTCCATATCCTTCTGGTAATGTGGTGACCAGAACTGCACGCAATATTCCAAGTGTGGCCTAACTAAGGTTCTATACAGCTGCAGCATGACTTCCCAGCTTTTATACTACCTTATCCACCTGCGTTGCCACTTTCAGTGACCTGTGGACCTGTACACCCAGATCCCTCTGCCCATCAATGCAATTAAAGTTTCTGCCATTTACTGTATAATTTCTGCCTGTATTAGACCTTCCAAAATACATTACCTCGCATTTGTCTGGATTAAACTCCATCTGCCATTTCTCCACCCTAGTCTCCAACCAATCTATATCCCGTTATATCCTTTGACAATCCTCTTCACTATCTGCAACTCCTCCAACCTTAGTGTCGTCTGCAAACTTACTAATTAGCCCAGTTACATTTTCCTCCAAGTCATTTATGTATACTACAAACAACAAAGGTCCCAGCACTGATCCCTGCGGAACACCACTAGTCACAGCTCTCCATTCAGAAAAGCACGCTTCCACTGCTACCCTCTGTCTTCTATGAGCAAGCCAATTCTGTATCCATCCTGCCAGCTCACCTCTGATTCCGTACGACTTTACCTTCTGTACCAGTCTGCCATGAGGGACCTTGTCAAAGGCCTTACTGAAATCCATGTATATAACATCCACTGCCCTTCCATTGTCGATCATCTTTGTCACTTCCTCAAAAAACTCGATCAAGTTAGTGAGACACGACCTCCCCTTCATAAAACCATGCTGCCTCTCACTAATACGCCCATTTGATTCCAAATGGTAGTATATCCTGTCACGAAGAATCTTCTCCAATAATTTGCCCACCACTGAAGTAAGGCTCACCGGCCTGTAATTTCCTAGATTATCCCTGCTACCCTTCTTAAACAATGGAACAACATTGGCCATTCTCCAGTCCTCTGGGACCTCACCCGTAGCCAGTGAGGATACAAAGATTTCTGTCAAGGCCCCAGCAATCTCCTCCCTTGCCTCCCTCAGTACTCTGGGGTAGATTCCATTTGGCCCTGGGGACTTATCCACCTTAATATTCTTCAAGATGCCTAACACCTCTTTTTTGATCTCAACATGATCCAGGCTATCTAAACACTCGTCCCTAGACAAATTGACCGCTAAGTCCTTCTCTTTGGTGAATACTGATGAGAAGTATTCATTTAGTATCTCTCCCATTTCTTCTGGCTCCACACACAGATTCCCTCCTCTGTCCCTGAGTGGGTCTACCATTTCCATGGCTACCCTCTTGCTTTTTACATATGTATAAAAAGCCTTGGGATTTTCCTTAATCCTGGTTGCCAATGACTTTTCATGACCCCTCTTAGCCCTCCTGACTCCTTGCTTAAGTTTCTTCCTACTTTCTTTGTATTCTCCACGGGCTTCATCTGTTCCCAGCCTTCTGGCCCTTACGAATGCTTCCCTTTTCTTTTTGACTAATCTCACATTATCCTTCATTATCCAAGCTTCCTGAAACTTGCCATACTTATCCTTCATCCTAGCAGGAACATGCTGGTCCTGAATTCTTACCAACTGACGTTTGAAAGCCCCCCACATGTCAGTTGTTGATTTGCCCTCAAACATCCACCTCCAGTCTAGATTCCTCAGTTCCTGCCTAATATTGTTATAATTAGCCTTCCCCCAATTAAGCACCTTAACCTGAGAACTCCTGTTATCCTTATCCACCAGTACCTTGAAACTTACTAAATTATGGTCACTTTTCCCGAAATGCTCTCCTACTGAAACTTCGACCACCTGGCCAGGTTCATTCCCTAATACCAGGTCCAGTATTACCCCTTCCCTAGTTGGACTATCTACATATTGTCTCAGGAAGCCCTCCTGGATGCACCTTACAAATTCTGCACCATCCAAACCCCTAGCACTAAGTGGTTCCCAGTCAATATAGGGAAAGTTAAAATCACCCACCACAACAACCCAATTGCTTTTACATCTTTCCAAAATCTGCCTAGTAAACCCCCAACATTGTGACTGCACCCTTCCTATTCCGGAGCTCTACCCATATTGCCTCGCTGCATGAGCCCACCGAGGTGTCCACCTGTCGTACAGCTGTGATATTCCCCTTAACCAGCAGTGCAACTCCCCCACCTCTTCTACATCCCTCTCTATCCTGCCGGAAACATCTAAATCCTGGAACGTTTATCTGCCAATCCTGTCCATCCTTCAACCAAGTCTCTGTAATAGCAATCACTTCATAGTCCCAAGTACTAACCCAAACTCTAAACTCATCTGCCTTGCCTGTTATACTTCTCGCATTGAAACAAATGCATTTCAGACCCCCTGTCCCACTGTGTTCAGTAATTTCTCCCTGCCTGCCCTTTCTCTTAGTCCTACTGGCCATATTCACTGGTTCCCAGTCATTTATTTCACCTGCTGACCTTTTGCTCTGGTTCCCACCCCCCTGCCATACTCGTTTAAACCCTCCCGAGTGACAGTAGCAAACCTCACAGCCAGGATATTGTTGCCCCTCCAGTTTAGATGCAACCTGTCCTTCTTGTACAGGTCCCACCTGCCCCAGAAGAGATCCCAATGATCCAGATATCGGAGACCCTCCCTCCTACACCATCTGTTCAGCCACGTGTTCAGCTGCACTATCTTCCTGTTTCTAGCCTCACTGGCACGTGGCACAGGGAGTAATCCTGAGATTACAACCCTAGAGGTCCTGTTTTTTAACTTTCTGCCTAACTCCCTGAATTCCTGCTGCAGGACCTCGTCACTCTTCCTGCCTATGTTGTTAGTATCAATGTGTACCATGACCTCTGGCTGTTCTCCCTCCCCCTTCAGAAAGTGTGATGTGCTCACCAGATTGTGATCCCAAGGCTACTCTAAAGCTAGGTCCCACCGAGGTGTGTGTCTCTTCATTGGTTGAGGGTATGGGTGAGCGCTGTGACAGGTCTTCAAGGAGGATGCCTTCAGATTCCTCTTCAGATCCTTCTTCGGGGCTTTATTGGAGGCCTTGGGTTATGGTCTCTGTCGGCTGTTTGGCAGATGTTCCTGCAAAAGCAAGGGGAGATAATTAGTGCATGGCAATGGCCTGTGAAACAGGACACGTCACTCACAGCATGGTTGTCTGATGGATGTTGCACTGCTGGATCCTCACTTGGTAGAGCAGCGCCAACCTCACCGTCAGCACAGGACTGGTCCAGATCCTCGCCAGCCAGCTGGGTGGCTCTGTTTCCAAAGTCCATGAGGACCTTGATTTCAGGCATTCCTCCACCGGTCTGTGACCTCTCCCTCTTGTTGTGTGCCAAATTGCCCTGCATGAATAGAGATGGACAGAGGGTAAGCAGGACGCCTGACAGGCCAGATGATAAGGGTAAAAACAAAAAACTGCGGATGCTGGAAATCCAAAACAAAACAGAATTACCTGGAAAAACTCAGCAGGTCTGGCAGCATCGGCAGAGAAGAAAAGAGTTGATGTTTCGAGTCCTCATGACCCTTCAACAGAACTGAGTAATAGTTCACCCCTCTCCTAATATTACCCAGTTCTGTTGAAGGGTCATGAGGACACGAAACGTCAACTCTTTTCTTCGCTGCCAGACCTGCTGAGTTTTTCCAGGTAATTCTGTTTTTGTTTCAGATGATAAGAGTGCCTGGCATGTGTGGGTGGTGAATGATCCCATGGATGGGATGAGGACAATGAAGGTGTGTGAGAGTGAATGGTGATGTCCCTTGAACTGGCAGCAAGTGAGGGCTCTATGGATGTGTGATGGGTTTGTGAGTGTTTGAGTTGAGAGTGATAAGGAGAGTGACTTACCCTGGCGGAATGGAGGAGATCATTCATCATCTTGCGGCACTGGGTGGCTGTCCTCTTTAACTGGGCATTGGCGCTGACCACCACTGCCACCGCCTCCCAAGCCGGATTGGTGATGCTGCTGGCCCTCCTGTGGCCAGAGCGAGGGTAGAGGACATCATGGCGGGCCTCCATGGCATCCAAAAGGCACTCGAGGAACATGTTACTAAGCCTGGGGTCTGTAGTCTTTTTGACTTTAGGGAACACCCTACCTTCCATGCAGCATTCCTGGGCTGCAAGCACTGAGAGATTTGCACGCGGCTGCACTTTAAATATGGTGCCCAGTGTGATGAAGCATTGAGGTGATGGCATGGTGGGAAAGTGAGAGCCTGCTTGCTATCAAAACTGCGTGTTTTCCGGGAATGCATAATTAATGTAGCGGGATTGGGATGATACGGCGTGAGAAGCTGCCATCGCCGACGACAGGTAGAACATCGTTTTTCCCACCTGCTAGCGCACTTAGTGCAAATCTGGGACAATTCCGCCTATTGTGTGCTTGTGTGTGTGTGTATGAAGATGCAACCCCGGGTTTGAATGTGTGAATAAACTATATTTCTGATTGAACCCTATAGGGTGTTTGCTGTGAGTCACTTTAAAAATTGACCTCACAAACACAGGGTTTGGGGAAACACGCCACAGCCTATTTCAAAAATTAAAACACCCCTGCTTACAGACAGACTTCGAGAAAATGAAGGAACAAAACAAAAACAGAATTACCTGGAAAAACGCAGCAGGTCTGGCAGCATCGGCGGAGAAGAAAAGAATTGACGTTTCGAGTCCTCATGACCCTTCAGTAGAACTGAGTAAAGATTTCTGCTGAAGGGTCATGAGGACTCGAAACATCAACTCTTTTCTTCTCCGCTGATGCTGCCAGACCTGCTGAGTTTTTCCAGGTAATTCTGTTTTTGTTTTGGATTTCCAGCATCCACAGTAGTGTTTTTTTATCTCTGTGAGAAAATGAAGGAGTTCAGTTTGCCTCTCTCCCCTGTCTGTAACAGTATCATCCGCAAATATTGAAATTTTGCTCTGTACACCAAAGTCTAGATCATTAATATATTTCATGAAAAGCAACGGTCCCAAAACTGACCTCAGGGGAGTTCCACTACAAAGCTTTCCCCAATCTGAAAAACTTTCATTAACCACCACCCTCAGTTTCCTGTCACTCAGCCAAGTTGCTACTGTCCCTTTTTTCCATGAATTTTAACTTTGCTTACAAATCTATTGTGCAGCACTGTACTTTTGTAAGTCCACATACACCACATCAACATCATTCCCCTCATCAACCCTCTCTATTACCTCATCAAAAAACTCCAGCAAGTTAGTTAAGCAGGATTTGCCCTTAAAAAATCCATGCTGTCTTTCCTGAATTAACCCACATTTTCACAGATGACTATTAATTTCATCCCGCCACATCGCCAATTCCACCCATTATTTCTAGAAGCTACCCTACTGAAGAAAAACATTGGCCTGTGGAAGCTTATCTTTACAACCCTTTTTTGAACAAGAGTGTAACATTTGAAATTCTCCAAACCTCAGTCATCATTCAATGTCAGATCTACCACTTCTGTTTCCCTGTTAAATTCCAAAGCAAAATAATTATTTAATGTTTCTGCTACCTCTCTGTCATTACCTGTGACATTATCCTGTCTATCCCTTAATAGTCCTATTCCCATCACAGCTTTCCTTTTTCTATTGATGTGTCTGTAAAATATTTAACTTTCTGTTTTATATTCCTTCATCATTTATTTCTATAGTTCCTCTTTGACTTTTTAGTTGTTTTTTTGTGTTTGACTTCTCTCCTGGGGTGGAATTTTCATTGCCCACTGGTATTCTGTGTTATGCGGCATGAGCAGACATATTGGCAAGGAGGCCAAAAATCGTTTCACGACATTGTGAAACCAATTTGCAATCGTCCGATCGTCTGCTCTGCCCATCAATGGTGGGCCACATCTTCCGCCGTTGGACATTGGGAACTTCATTGTAATATGTCAGCATATTATTATAAGACCAGCTCGCCTGAAACACCCCCGCATACTGGATCACCTGAGCACAACAGCAGGAAAACACTCCAGTGCAGAACACGTCTTGACAAGTGTGAAGTGCAGTAGTCGGGACTTACCATCAGGGCCTTGCTCAGATCGCGGGCATCCGAGGAGCAGAAGTTGCTGGAGCCCGACAGCAGCGGCACCCTGGAGGAACGTCCATGGCATGCTGAGTGAATTCTCATGGACATGGTTCTGCTGTGAAGCAGCTCACAGAAGGTGGAAAGTCACCATTGAGGGTCTGCTCACAATGGATGATAATCGAGGGGGTGGAGCAGAAGGTCCAGCTGTGGTTGGGGGAGAAAGATGTACCGGGGGGTGGGAGAGGAAGGTCTTGGATCAATTGGGAGAGGAAGAGGTGTCGGGGGCTGAAATTGGAAGCAGGGGAATGAAGGAGGCAGGGGGTTGGGGTTGGCAGAGGAGAAGAAAGGTGTCGAGGGAGTGAGGTTGGAGGGGGGGGAGAGAGCACAGGGGAGGAGGGAGTACGGTGGAGAATATGGCAACTGGGGAGGTAGATGTAAGGAAAGGAGCTCGGAGGGGGAAGGAGTCTGGAGAGGGGAAGGATTCCAGGGGGAGAAGGGGTCTAGAGAGGGGAGTGACTAAGGGTGGAAGAAGAGGTAAGAATGGAGGGAGGAGTCAGGAAGGGGGAAGGTGTAATGCTGGAGGAGGTGGTAGAAGGGATGGCGGGGCTGGTTGGTGGGGACTCGGAGGCAGACATGGACCCTGGGAATGGAAAGGAGGAGGTCGAGGAGGACAATGTGGATGGGGGTAGGAGTTACTGGAGGGTAAGGAACACGCACGCTCACCAGGACATCCCCAAAAGAAAAGGTTCGTGGCTGGTAGGTCACGAAGGAGAGGTGGAAGGTGACGCCAGGAGGGTGGACAGTGATGGGAGAAAGGAAATGGGTGACTGGGGAGGGGAAAGGTTGGGGGGACTCAAGCAAAACTGTAGCACCACCAAGCTCGCTAAGTCAAAAGTGAAACAAGAGTCATGGTGGGTGAGATCAGGTGCTGCATGGGAGTGTGATCAGTGGGTGGGTGGAGATACAGGTCAGCTCAGGTGGACAACTGAAAGTGAACCCCAGCAGGCAGCATTGAAATGCTCAGGACATTGAGATGAATGTGATACGTGAAGGATCCGCATGTGTGGGAGAGGCTTACATGAGGCTCCGAAAGGCCCTCCCACACACACACTCCTCTCTCAAGAATCAATAGTGGGCCAGCCGCGTGCAACTGAACTACTAGGGGTGGAGGGGGGGAAATGCAGTGGGAGGTCTTGCGAAGCCTGTCAATGAAGATGAAAGACACCATTATACATTATTCAGTGGAAGTGGATATATTTTTAGATTGTAAAGTGACAAATTGTGTTCACTCGTGCAACCACCTGTGATCAGAATTTCTTCACTTTTGAATGCCTTAGACTTCTAGGTGCTGCCCTGACATCCGCAGAAGGGGTGGAGACAGCCTGTGGAATGGCTGGCCATGTTGCCTCTGATGACTTCGGCGTGGACCCTCTGGAGAGCCGAGGCCTTGAGGGCCCTGGCTTGTTCTGTCTGTCCTCCTGTGGACCAGCTGCTCCCTCTGCAGTGACAGAGGATGAGGTTGAGGGGGTCACAGGCAAAGGAGACTTGGGCGGAAAGGATAGACTGTGAAATTTCTGAGTGGATGACCCAGGGGTTTCCAGCTGCCGCTCCTCCTCCCTTTGGTTGTCCGAAGGCCCCGGCCTGACTCCTTGAGGGGAAGGAGCACCTGGAGGGATATCAAGGTGCCCTGTTTTCCCCTCACATCGCCACTGCAGGAGCTCACCCATGGCTACCACAATGGTGTGCATCTTTGCGTTCTGCTGGATCAGGGTCTCCATGGCATCCGCCATCCTTCCCATGGAGACCTCTATACGCACACATGTGGACACCACTTCATCATTAAGCAGGCAGATGCACTCCAACTCATGTGCCACTCTGTTAAGGACTTCGAACAGCTCTGTGTGATGTTCCCCCGCCTTCTGCTGACTCTCCAGGATGAGTTGGAAGGCTGAATCCAGAGGCTTATCATCTGACTCCACCCTCACAGATGCCTCTTCCCCAGCAGTCCTCTGAGTGCTGGGGAGCTCGGTTGAACCTGCCTCCTCCTGCTCCGGACACGTGTCCATGTGGTGATCACCAGATTGTGAACCTGAGCCTGTTCTAGATCTAGGTCCCACCGAGGAGTGTGTCTGTGCGCTGGTGCAGGGTGTGGGTAAGTGCTGTGACAGGTCTTCCAGGCTGATCATTTCCAGCTCTTCAATGGAGGAAGTGTCCTCTTGGCTGGAGGTGAGGACCTGGATGGAGCTGAGGGACTGGCTGGCTGAGGGTGTTGATTGCTTGGCAGAGCTCCCTGTGAACCAAAGTAAAGATAATTAATGCATGGCACAGAGTCAGAAGCAGGAGAGAGAGCACTCACACTTGCGTTGCCAGAAGGATGATGTGGTGCAGGATCCTCACGAGGGTGTTCGCCGCCGACCTCACCATCACCACAGGCACGCTCACCAGTCAACGCGATGGCATGCTGCTCAAAGTGAGTGAGAGGCTTAATGTGGGTCACTCCACGCCCAGTCTGGGACCTCTCCCTGCTGATGTGAACAGGCTTTTCCTACATGAAAACAGATGGAGAGAGTGTGAGCAGATGACATGGCACCATGTGGAATGTTTGTGTGGTGAGCGGAGCCATAGACAGTGAGGAAGTGAGTTAGAGAGGATCTGAACCTGATGGAGATGTGAGGGTGTGTGTGAGAGTTAGTGGTGTTGCCCCTTGAGGTGTGAGATCCCTGTGGGTGTGTGATGGGTTTGTGAGTGAGTTGAGAGTGATGAGAAGAGTGACTTACATTTATCCACTTTCCGCGCAGGGTGGCTGTCCCCTTTTGCAGGGCATTGGCACTGAGCACTGCTGCCAGTGCCTCCCATGCTGGATTGGTGATGTTTCTTGCTGGTCTTCGCCCAGAGTGGGGTAGAGGACTTCGCAGCGAGACTTCATGTTGTCCAAAAGGCCCTCGAGGGACGTGTCCTTAAACTCTGGTGGGGGGAGGGGTGTGGGGGTGGGGGCTGCAGGCTTCTTGCCTTTCCAGCCATGTCCTCTGTGCAGCAGTCCAGGGCAGGAAACACTGAGAGGCATGCGTGGCTGCACTTTAAATATGGCGCCTGGCATGAGGAAGCAAGATGGTGTGGCAGGTGAACGAGAGCCCGCCCGCCATCAAAATGGTGTGTTTCCCAGGAATGAATGAGTAGTGAGGCGGGATTGAAAAGCCGGCATTGTGGCTGACGGGAGAAACATTCTTTTTCCCGCCCGCTACCACACTTAGTGCAAAACTGGGATGATTCCGCCCCTAATCTCTTTATATCCTCTCTTATCATGCACTCCTCTACTGTCTGTGTCCTTAATGTTTGCCTCTTTCCTAACCCTCAATTGTTCCATTATGTCTTTATTCATTAGTACCACTACTGTTAATTTTGTTCCTCTGGTTTAGTGGAACGTAATTTTTCTTCACTCTGTTGAACATTTTCAATGTTTCCCATTTTTGTTGTACACAGTTGTTTGCCAGCAGTGTTTCCCATTTTATTTTTCAATTTTGGTTTTCAGCCCCATAAAATCGTTTTCACCAATGTAGTAACTGGAGCAGGATTTTGAGGTTGTCAGGTGGGCACGGTGGGCGGGCCCGGGAGCAGCCAGGAAACGGTCTGCCACCCACAATCGGCGCCCACCTGCGGTTTCACCCTGGTGGGCCAATTAAGGCTCGTCGCTAGTGGGAAGAGCTGAGCGGGGGCAGGTGGCATCGGACCTGGCGGCCGGTTTAAAAATGGCCCAGGCAGCCCCTGGGAGGCTGCTACGGAAGAACGTCTCCTCTGCGTCTTCAACATTCAAGTTATGGAGTCGAGTGCGGCTGGTGACAGCGGACGGGAGGGCAGGTCGGCTGGGCACTCGGCCCCCTGCTTTTCCGATGAGCGCCTCGCCGCCCTCCTGGAGGAGGCGGCTGCCAGGAGGGTCACGACCCTTGTCCCCAGAGATGTGAGGAGGAGGCCGCCGCACCTCACCAAGAGGGCATGGGATGAGGTGGCAGCAATGGTCAGCAGCCATGACGTGGTGCGATGTACATGGGTGCAGTGCTGGAAGTGCTTCAATGACCTGCTGCACTCAGGAAGGGTGAGTACCGTGTTGGCATGGGTCAGTGTGCAGAAGTGTTAAGGTCTGGCCTTCCCACCTTGGACCTCAAGGACACTAGAGTCTGAGTGCCAACTATCAATGACGCCAGAGCTGGCCAAGGGGGTGAGCCCTGGCTGCTTGGACTGAGTGCCTTGCGGCTCGAGGCCCACGACTCGGATGTGCCCTGCAAAGTGTTTCTCAGCTGGGATTGGCCAGGCTGCAATGGCACTGCAGGTAGAGAGTGGACTAATCAATGCTCCTCTGTCCTTTCAGGAGAAGACAAGCCATAACCAATCAGATAGGTTACGTACAGGTGGAGGACCGCCCAACCTGCTGCTGCTCTCCAGGTTCGAGCAAGACGACCTCGAGCTGGAGAGCTGGCACACTCCCCGTGCAACCGGCCGAGGAGAGGCGGGTGCCAGATGAAGCTAAGAGCGCAGTGCACAGATGTGAGAGTTTTGGATTGTGCAACCATTCTAGTGTAGTCTCTTCATCGATGGGAGCCTCAAACCTGGAGTCCCCATTGATCATTGAAAGACGATGGCACCATGGTGCAGATCTCCATTGTCTCATCAGGGTGCCTGGCATGCACAGTGACAGTGTGGTGACTTTAATTAAAGGCACGTCCTCTGCCTTTTAGGTTTGCCAGCACGCAATTGCTCTGTGGACCCTGAAGGGCCACCCCTGACATCGGAGGACCACCGGGCTTCACTTGCACCTGCATCACACTTACTCTCTGAAGCAGGCACCAGCGCAGATACCAACATCTCGGTGGGCATTAGATCATTGGTTAGAATGTCAGTGCACATTGGTGAGGGTGCTTCACACTCGCTTGAGGTGCAGGGGGAGGCAGAGAGTGCCCAGGGCACCGGCAGTTGGAGGACTGCTGGAGACCAGGATGATGCTCAGTGGAAGGCTGATGATGAGCCTCTGGAGTCATCCATTAAGTGGCAGATGCTGGATGTCCAGTGAGATGTGCGGGAGGATCTGGCGGAGATCCATGACCTCATGGTCTCTGTTGTGCAGGAGTCCATGCGGAGCATCAGCACTGTGCTGACCCTCATGGCTGAGTGCACTGCCTCCTCCATTGAGAGAGTGGCAACTCTCATGGGGAGGCAATTCCAGGAAGTGAATGAGTAGTTCCTGGGGTCGTGCTAGGACCTGCAAGCCCTCACATAGGCACTGAGCTCAGCATCAGTGTGGGAGATGGATGAGGCACCCAGTATCCCAGCTAAGTGCCCGTCCATCAATGGTGAGCAGGGAGGTCCACAGCGACCTTATGTTGGTGCACGAGCTGCTTGTCATCTCTGTGGCTCCTCTCGGGGCGTTCTGGATGATGGCAGCAACTCCTCCAACTCTCTACCAGTGACCGTGGCATCTGATGAGGCTGCGGCAACTGGGAGATGCCAGCCATGGCACTGGCTGCTCTCTCCCAGGCGGGGCCTTCACAGGCTCCACTGGCCAGAGGATGACCACCAGGGTCATCAAGGCCAACAAGACAGCATAGACAGCAGGCTGTCTCCAATGCCGGTGCCAGTGAGGGGAGAGCACCAAGACACAGCACCCGCAAACATAAGTTAAAGGCATCATGAGCACCTGTTCATGGTGATTTTCTGTTCATTTATGTTTGGCCTTGATGGCCACATGTGTGTAGTCGATGGCACCCTGGATGTGGGGGAACCCACAATCGCTGCAAAGTCTCTGGCTCGCTCTGTCTGGCTGGCCTCGTCTGTACGGTAAAGAATAAAGGTCAGTACCCGCCTGAACAGAGCTTCTGTCACCAGTTTGACACAACTGTAGACAGCTGATTGGGAGACTCCACACAGATACCCCACTGAGCCCTGGAAAGAGCCAGAGGCATAGAAGTTGAGGGCCACTGTGACCTTCAGAGCCACTGGCATGGGGTGTCCACCCACACAGTCGGAGCTGATCTCAGGCCTGATCATCTGGCAAATGGAGGTCACTGTCTCCCTTGAGAGGCGGAGCCTCCTTTGGCATTGCACCTCGGACATATTGAGGCAGCTGCATCGCCGCCTGTATACCCTGGCAGCAGGATAGTGGCATCTTCTGCGGCCCCTTCCACCTTGGACTTACTGCTGGCCCTGCGCCCCTTGTGCCTGCGTCTCTCCTCCCACAGGTCACTCCCCTGGAAGCTGCATTGGGACACTTGGCCTCCTCTCCCTACTGCCCCTCTCTCCTCAGAGAAGGTGCCTCCAGCAGAGACGACAATCCCCATTACCAGGGTAAGGGAAGGCTGTCTGATACCTGGAAGGGTCCACAAGGTCTGAATCCTCCGGGGGTCTTGGAGACACCAAGGAGTCCTAAAATGAAGCCTATAAATGCTAAGAATTAAGCCCTGAACAGAGCTGCCAAGTACCAATAAGTCACCAGCAGCTAACTACCTACAAAATTCCCCACTACTGACACTGGCAATGCTGTTCACCTCTTTTATCCCACTTGTGGATGAGGTTTTTGATAATGCCGGCCCATTTTGCCTGTGTGACGAGAGCAAAATTACACAGGTAATGAAAAATTGGGGTCAATTGGCTTTTTAATGGCCTTAAGTGGCCTCTTAATTAATGGTAGGCGCAGCTCCGACACCCGCTCGCGCCCACCGACCAAAGTATCGCACGGGACGCTCACCTGACATCATCGCGCATTATTTTACACCCAATCAGATCAGGCATGTGCCTGCCCATGGGACGTAAAATTCTGTCCCTGGTTTTCATCTTACTTATGTCCTTTATCTTCACTATTATCTCAATGCTCCCCTACCTTTACTCTCTTATTTACCCTGGTTCATTCCCCATTACTAGATCCAATAGCAAATCTTTCCTTGTTGGGCTTTTTACATATTGGTTTAGAAAGGAGTCCTGTACACATGATAGGAAGTCCATTCCCTTATCCCCTTTACCTACCTCTTCTGTCTCATCAATATCAGGGGAATTGAAATCCCCCATGATTATTCTATGTTTTTTACTCAATTCTTTTATCTGTCTGTATATTTCTTCCCCCGCCTCCCTTCCACTATTAGCTGCTCTGTTGATTTCACCTATTACTGACCCTTTATTAACTTTTATTTTTGTTGCTATGGATTCTATTTTTTATCTTGCTAATAGCGGCATCCCCTTTTGTTCTGCTGCCATTATGTTATTCTTAATAAGTGCAGCTACTCCACCTCCTTGTTTTCCCTCTTTATCATTTCTAAATATGTTATACTGTGGAATGTTTAATTCCAAGTCCTGTATTTCTGTAGCCATGTCTTAGTAACCCCTACAATGCCTGGTTCCTCTCAACGCATGAGTGCCTCCAGCTCCCCTGTTTTATTACGGGCACTGTGTGCACTGTACAGACAGCTTAAGTATTTTTTAACAGGATTTCCTCTCACTTAACTTTTAAATATCTTTCAGCCTCCTGTTCTATTTATTCCCTTCCTATCAATGTTCTCCTTCACTTTCTTTTTTCCTATGTTCTCCTACCTTGTTTTGTTTAGATTTAGGCTGCTTATGCATCTTGTAGCGCCCTCTCCACATCTTACTAGTTTAAAGCCTTTGCCACCTCCCTATTACTCTTTCCATTAGGACATGGCACCAACCCAATTCATGTGGAGCCCATCATATTGGTGCAGCTCTCTCCTGTCCCAGAATTGGTGCTAGTGTCCCTTGAAAAGAAACCCCTCTTTTCCACACCAGCCCTGTAGCCGTGCTTTACTTCTCTTGGTCTCCTGCTCCCACACCAATTTGCGCGTGGTTCAGGAAATAATCCAGAGATTACCTTTGAGTCCTTGCATATAAATTTAGAGCCTAACTCTTTCAGCAGAGCCTCCTCCCTGTTCCCACCTGTCATTTTTTCCACTATGAAGCACCACCACTGGATTTACCCCGTCCCTTTCTCTCCAGCCTCCATGAGATACCCCTTACCCTGGCATCACGTAACCAACACACCCTTTGGATTCTCATTCTTGGCTGCAGAAGTCACTATATATCACCCTAATTATAGACTTCCATATCATTACCACCTTTCTATTCTGCTCCTCCAGCTCCATTCACCACCACCACCCCTGCCCCTTGCAGACTCCCCCCACCCCTGAGCTATGGTGTCTTGATCTGCATTGTAACTGCGCTCCCCGCAGTCTTCCCCCTTGTTCTCACAGGCAGTGAGTACCTGTTGGAACAAGACCAGTGTTTATGGGACCTTGTTCTCAACCTCTGCTAAATCCCCGCTACCCATCTCCCTATCGGTCACACTTTCCTTTCCCGAACCTGTGCTTTCCCATAAGGTATATACTGAATCAAACTGCCCAGAAACTCCTCCCATTATGTGTCAGAGTCTCTCCATCTCATAGTCCAGTACAATGATTCTGAGCTGGAGAGGTTTGAGACAGAGACATCTTCTGAAACTGTTTTGTTGGGAGAGTCCTGCCATCCACAAATGCCCATATGCTACAGTCCACAACCTGCTCTGCCATATCTTAGCCCAGCCTTATTTTATTTATTCAATAAAGTCTCCATTCAGTGATTATTTGTAATTATATCAATAGTTTAACTAAAGTTACACGTTTAATGCAGTAGTTATACTTTCCTGGTCCTAGTTTAAAATGCCGCCCTAGTTTAGAGGAAAAAGAAATCTTTAAACTCAGGAGCCAATCACCTGCCTGTTCGCTTAATTAATAACTCTGAACTTCAGCTCTCTCTGTTTCTCCACCCCTCTTTCAGACAACTCCTTGTTCTGTTAAAGAACAATACCTCTTCCCTCACTGTGCCAAATTCCCTCACTCATTAAATTCCTCCAGTTAAGTAAGTACTCTGTCAAAGAAGGACTCAGTTGAGCTGGACTTTGTGCTACTTACCTCCAAACTTCAGTTAAACTTTAGTGGTGGGAAAGCTTTTAGAAACAATAATCTGGGACAAAATTAACAGTTACTTCAACAAATGTAAATTTATTAAGGGAAGTCAGCATGGGTTTATTAAAGGCAAATCAAGTTAAACTAGCTTGAACAAGTTTCTTGATGAGGTAACTGAGAGGCTGATGAGGTTAATGTAGTTGATGTCCTATACCTATGCTTCAAAAAAGCATTTGAGTGCTTGTCAGCAAATTTAATAACCTAGACTTGGGTGTACAGGGCACAATTTCAAAACTTACAAACATTTTCAAAGCTTGACAGTATTGTGAACTGTGAGGAGGATCGTGATAGACTTCAAGAGGACACAAAGAGGTTGGTGGAATGTGTAGACAAGTGGCAGGTGAAATTTGATGCCAACAAATGTGAAGTGATGCATTTTAATAGGAAGAATGAGGAGAGACAAGATAAAAGATGGCTGTAATCCTAAAAGGCATTCAGGAAAAGAGAGTATATGTAGACAAATCATTGAAAGTGGCAGGGCAGGTTGAGAAAGTGGTTATAAAGGCATACAGGATCCTGGGCTTCACAAATAGGGCATAGAGTACAAAAGCAAGGAACTTATATTAAAAATGTATAAAACACTGGTTCAGCCTCAACTGGAGTACCATGTCCAGTTCTGGGCACCGCACTTTAGGAAGGATGTAAATGCAGATATATGAAGTGTGTGCAGAAAGGTTTAGGGAATGGTTCAAGCGATGGGGAGTTTAGTTATGTGGTTGGATTGGAGAAGCTGGGGTTGTTCTCCCAGAGGAAGTGAAGGTTGAGAGGAGATTTGATAGAGGGATTGAAAATCATGTGGGGCCTGGACAGAGTAGATAGGGAGAAACTGTTCCCATTGTGGAATAATCGAGAACCAGAGGGCAAAGAATTGAGGAAACTGGCAAAAGAAGCAATGGAGACATGAGGAAAATCTTTTTTACACAGTGAGTGGTTAGGATGTGGTAGGTACTGCCTGAGGGTGAGGTGAAGACAGGGTCAATCGAGTGGTTAGGATGTGGAATGCACTGTCCGAGACTGTGGTGGAGACAGGGTCAATCAAGTGGTTAGGATCTGGAAAGCACTGCCCAAGAGTGTGGTGGAGACAGGGTCAATTGAATGGTTAGGATGTGGAAGGTACTGCCTAAGAGTGTGGTGGAGACAGGGTCAATCGAGTGGTTAGGATGTGGAAGGTTCTGCCTGAGAGTGTGGTGGAGACAGGGCAATCGAGTGGTTGGGATGTGGAAGGTTCTGCCTGAGAGTGAGATGAAGACAGGGTCAATCGAGTGATTAGGATGTAGATGGTTCTGCCGGAGAGAGAGATGGAGACAGGGTCAATCGAGTGATTAGGATGTGGAAGGTTCTGCCTGAGAGTGAGGTGGAGACAGGGTCAATCATGTCTTTGAAAAGGGGATTGGCATCACTAATGTATTCAGTGAGTGTGAAGCTGGACCATTACTTTGGTCTGAAGGCTGCACAGAGCACAGGGAAGAGGCCCTGGACTCAGACACCAGCCTTTATCTTGTGCAGAAAGGTTTCACATCTGAGTGACACAAAAACTGCTCATCAAAACAAGGAGCCATAGGCAGGGAGACATTCTTGGGAGTTTATTGACAACAGTGAACATTATGTACAAGTGGTTAACACCCGTGCCCAGGTTGTGCAATTACATCTTCTTAACCTTCCTAACCCTGCCGCTACGTCTTGGTGCTCCCCAGACATCCACAGCAAAGGTGGAGGCAGCCTGCTGACTGTGAAATCCTGACCTTGGCAGACGTCCTCTGGAGGGCCGAGACCTGGATGACCCCAGCCTACTTTTGGGGTCCTGCTGTGTGGCAGTGGCTCCCTCCTAGGCCTGTGGAGCTAGAGCTGCTGAGGTTACAGGAAGAGGGGATTCAGGTGAGCCAGACACTTCTGGAACCACCTGGGAGGATGGCCCTGGGGTGTGTACCTGCTGATCCTCCTCCCTTTGGGTGACAAGGGCCTTGGCTGACTCCTTGAAGAGAAGGTGTAGCTGGTGAGATTGAGCTGCCCCGCACCTCTCTCGCATACACGCTGTTAGAGGCCAACTATGGCATCAGTGATGGAGTTCAGCCCACACTGGTGGAGGGTGTGGGTGAGCGCTGCGAGGAATCTTCAGGGAGGGTTTTAGCAGATTCCTCCTTTGAGCCTCTCTCAGGGTTTGATTGGAGGCCTTGGGTCATGGACTCTCTTGGCAGTTTCCCAGATGTGCCTGCGAAAGCAAGGAGAGATAATTAGTACATGGCAGTATCACATGAAACAGGACACATCACTCACAACATGGTTGTCTGATGGATGTTGCACTGCTGGATCCTCACTTGGTAGAGCAGCGCCGACCTCACCATCAGCGCAGGACTGGTCCAGATCCTCGCTGGCCAGCTGGATGGCTCTGTTTTCAAAGTCCCTGAGGACTTTGATTTCAGACATTCCTCCACCAGTCTGTGACCTCTCCCTCTTGTTGTGTGAAAGCTTGTCCTGCATGGATAGAGATGGAGAGAGTGTAAGCAGAATGCCTGCCAGGCCAGATGATTAGTAGACCTGGCCTGTGTGGGTGGTGAGTGGTCCCATGGATGGGATGAGGATAATGACAGTGTGTGTGAGAGAGTGAATGGTGATGTCCCTTGAACTGGCAGCGAGTGAGGGCCCTGTGGATGTGTGATGGGTTTGTGAGTGTGTGAGTTGAGAGTAATGAGAAGAGTGACTTACCCTGGCGGAATGGAGGAGATCATTCATCCTCTTACGGCACTGGGTGGCTGTCCCCTTTTGAAGGGCATTGGCACCAACCACCGCTACCACCCTCCAAGCCGAATTAGTGAGGTTGCTGCCCCTCCTGCTGCCAGAACGGGGGTAGAGGACATCCTGGCGGACCTCCACGGTGTCCAAAAGGCACTTGAGGGACACATCATTGAACCCGGGGGTCTACAGTCTTCTTGCCTTTCGGGTCCATGTCTTCTTTGCAGCCGTCCTGGGCTGGAAGCACTGAGAGGTGTGCACGAGGCTGCACTTTAAATATGGCACCTGGCATGAGGAAGCGGTGAGGTGATGGTGTGGCGGGGGAATGTGAGCCCACCCGCCATGGGAATGGCGTGTTTCCCGGGAATGCATAACTAATGCAACAGGTTTGGCAAGGTACGGTGTGAAATGCTTTCAATGCAACCGGCAGGTAAAATGTGGTTTACCTGCCTGCTACCTCACTTAGTGCAAATCTGGGACGGTTCTGCCCAATGACTCTATGATCCAGTCTCCCTGACGATACAGCTGGACCGTCGCAATGGGCTGACTCTTGGCAGATGCAATTGAAAGCGAAGCATGAGATGATACATTTTGTTGCTAATGAGGAGAGGCAAAATAAACTAAATTTAAACTGAAAATTATAATTTTAAAAGAGCTGCAGGAAATGAGACACGAGGGACACAAATCTTAGAAGGTCAACTTGAAAAGAATATTTCAATAGCGTACTGGATCCTCAGCTTAATAACAGAGCTATAGAGTAGAAAAACAAGGGACTAGCTAAACCCTTATAAATCACTGGTCAATCTGGCACCACACAACAGGAATAATGTCAAGGTTTTATATATGGTGCCAAGGAAATTTATTAGATTAGTACCAGAGATGAGGGATATGGAGAGACGGGCAAAACTGAGGTTGTTCTCCATAAGAGAGTGTGGTAATCTGATGTGAAATATACCTTTAAGAAGAATGTTATAATAGAAGATCACATGATCTTGTTATCCAATGACAGAGTAGCACGGGCTACCTTAGCAGTCTGTAGTCAGTGGTCAGTAGTTAATAATCTAGAGTAAGAGTCTGTAATGTAGAGACAGGGTTTGAGGTGTAAGCATACCAGTGTAGTTGCTGAGTTTCTTTGTAAATAAATAGAATATGTTCTACATAAGAATCGTCTGCTGATCTGCTCTGTCTATGGTACCAACTCGGTCATCCCGAAACAAGTGTGCAACCTGGATCCATTAGTACAACTAAACCAGTGACCAGGACCCAACAAACTGGCGATAAAAGCAAGAATAAGCGAGGAAGGAAATCAAGTGAACTGAAATCAGGCCGTACCTAGCACGATAACTCAAAGTAGAATTTCCGTCCTCATCATTGAAGCAGTCCCCTCGAAGCATGCCGCAGTTTAGAAGAGTTAATCCTTTCAACCCAATGGTGGACGATTGGTCTCATTATGTTGAATGCCTTGCGTTCTTTTACCAAGTTGATGACATTGCGGGGAGGAGAGGAGGCGAGTGGTCTTCTTATCCACATGTGGGAGTAAAACCTATGGATTGATTGAAGTTTAATGACACCCAGTGCCCCAGATTCGATGACTTACCGAACCTTGTGAAGAATTATTACCAGCCCAAGCCCTCAGTAATGATGCAAGAGTTCAAATTTAACTCAAGGGCCAGGATTTTATGGCCTCTCCCACCCAGCAGAATATTATGGTCCCGCTGAACTGAATGGAGATTTAAATGGCTCGCTGCATCTGTCGGGGAGAGACATGCTGTGGCAGCGCCATAAAATCCTGGCCAAGAAATAGAGCCCCAGGGGAGATAGTTGCTTGTTATGTGGCAAGTCTAAAACAGTTAACAGAATATTGTGAGCTTGGTACATCTGTAAATGAAATGCTTAGAGATCGTTTGGTGTGTGATATAAATGAAGATTCGATTCAGAAGAGATTATTGTCTGAAACAAATCTGGATCTTCAGAAGGTGCAGGAAATAGCACTGGCTATGGGAGGCGCAGTGAGGGACTCGAAAGCCATTCAGGAAGTGCAAAATGGCGCCGTCCTCCACTTTGGGCAGGGAGCCCCAGCCAAAAAGGGCGCAAAAATGTACAGCCCTGATCAGAAGCGGGAAGCAGCAACAGCTTACAGACAAATAAAAATAAATGACTTTGCAGCAAAAACATGGAATAATGGTAACAGAGGTGGAAGCAGACAACTTTGTAATGAATCAAGGTTTTAAAAAATCGAATGTTTTTACATCGAAATGGACACCTCATGAGATATTGCAAGGATAGACTCAGGTATTGTTTCAATCAAAAGAAAAAAGCCTCGTGAGATTCAGAACATAGAATAGCCTGAAGTAACAGTCAGATATTTATTCATTGTATAATTTAAATGTAGGAAGAACAGAACCAACCTATGCAACAGTGGGCAGGATTTTCCCCTCTGCAATTTGGGGGCGGGGCCCGCTCGCCGACAGGAAAATGACACGGGATGATGTCAGGAGGAACCCCCGACGTCATCCCGGTCCCTTTAAATTTTTAGGAAGGCGGGGGCACAGCGAAATCAGCTGTCCGCCCGCTGACCTGTCAATAGCCAATTGAGGCCGTTGACAGGCTCATTAAGATAATTAAAGACCTGCCCGTCCAACCCTAAGGCTGGCGGGCAGGCCAGGAGCCCCAGCGGGCTTCTGATAATACATGAAACCACATCCACTGGCAGGATGAAGTTTCATGTCCGTTTTTTAAACATTTAATAAATGTTATTTGATATTTATTAACATGTCCCATCTCGTGTGACATTGTCACATGAGGGGGACATGTTAATAATTTCAATATCTATCTATTTTTAGACTTTACTTACCTGTCACGAATCTCCCTGAGGCAGGACTTTGTCTCAGGGAGCAGTGCTCTCTTTCGTGCGCATGTGTGAAAGAGCGCACTTTGACAGCTGGGGAATCCCTCCCCCCCCCTGCACAGGGAGCGCATAGCGCTTCTCATCGGGCAGGCCCCTGGATGGGCCTTAATTGGCCTGCCCGCTCAAAATGGTGGCGGGCCCCGTTTCGGTGGCGGGGTTCGGCTGTCCGCCCGCTGCCGAGCCGGTGGGGCCCGCACGCCATCTGAGGGCAAAATTCTGCCCTGTGAGGGTGAATAATAGACTTATCAGAATGGGGGTGGATACAGGAGCTTCCTCTATGGTGAAAGGGGAATATACTTTTAAATACCTGAATTATGGGAAATGTACATTAAATTTGGAAGAAACAGATGCCAAATTGAAAACTTACATGGGAGAAGACATCAAAATCAAAGATATAGGCAGTGTTACTGTACAGTATGGAAGTCAATAAGTGAAATTACCCTTGATGGTGGTTACAGGTGAGGGGCCAGGTCTCCTTGGACGAAACTGGCTGAAAGAAATGAAATTGGATTGGACTGAGATCTTCCAACTGAGAGCCACTGGGTTACCTGAGCTACTACAAAAATATGCCTTGGTTTTCCAAGATGAATTTGGGAAGATCCAAGGGCTATAAGCAAAAATTCATGTTGTCCAGACGCTACCCCTCGATTTATGAAGGCAAGACCAGTACCTTATGCAATGTAGGAAAAGGTAGATGCCGAATTGGATAGATTAGAGAAACTGGGAGTGATACACCCTGTGCAGTTCTCAGAATGGGCAGCACTAATAGTCCCCGTACTTATCCCTGACTGGCTGAATTTGTGGAGATGACAAATTGACTGTTAATAAAGTGGCCAAGTTGTACAGACACCCTATACCAAAAATTGAAGACCTGTATGCTAAGCTGGCAGGTGGAACCACCTACACGAAGCTTGAAATGAGCCATGCTTATCAACAGTTGGAGTTAGAGAAGGCCTCCCAGAAGTTTGTCACAATTAATACATACAAAGGGTTGTGTCAATATACCCATTTGCCTTTTGGTGTATCCTCTGCATGCGCCATGTTCCAGAGGACAATGGAAAGTTTACTGCAGGGATTGCCTCACGCTGTAGTTTATTTGGATGATGTTCTGGTAACAGGACTCACTGAAAAGGAGCATTTGGCAAACTTGGAAGAAGTTTTGAAGTGTTTTTCACAGGAGGGAGTGCGTTTAAAGGAAGAAAAGTACACATTCCAAGCAAAAGAGGTAGTCTATTTAGGTCACAGGGTAGATGCACAGGACCTCCACCCAATTGAAGAACAAGTGAGAGCCATTAGAGCGGCACCAGCACCAAGGAACACCTCCGAGCTCAAATCATTCTTGGTGATGATCAATTACTATGGACACTTTTTGCCTAATTTGTCAACAGAACTGGCACCCTGTATTACCTACTCAAGAAAAACCAACGTTGGTCTTGGCAAACACCTCAGAAAGAAGCTTTCACAAAGGTGAAACCAGCTGATGCTCTCATCCACCCTGTTAGCACATTTTGACCAAAGAAAAGGGTTAGTTCTGACATGTGACGCATCTCCTTATGGAATGGGAGCAGTGCTCTCCCATCGAATGGACGATGGTTCAGAACGACCTATCAGTTATGTATCAAGAACGCTCAACACAGCAGAAAAGGGATACTCACAGGCAGGACAAGAAGGCTTGTCAATCATCTTTGGTGTCAAGGAATTTTATCGGTATGTACATAGTCGTCATTTTACAATCTCATTTGGACTCTAAACGTTAACTTTTTTCCTCTCCGCAGATGCTGCCAGACCTGCTGAGTTTTTCCAGGTATTTTTGTTTTTGTTTTGGATTTTCAGCATCCGCAGTTTTTTGCTTTTGTCATTTTACTATCATTTTGAACCACAAGCCTTTGCTAGGATTGTTCAGCGAGGACAAGACTACACCACCCATAGCCTCAGCAACAGTACAGAGATGGGCATTGACCCTGGCAGCGTATGAGTATACTTTCATCCACAGGCCTGGAAATCAGATTGCAAATACTGATGCACTTCATCGTTTGCCTTTGAAAGAAAACGATGAGAATGTCCCAGTTCCTCCAGAATTCGCTTTATTGTTGAACTTCTTAGATTCATCACAAACGTGCGAGACAGATCAGAGATTGGACAAGTCGAGACTCAGTCTTATCCAAAGTACGAGCACAAGTTCTTCACATTTGGTCACAAGAACAGGAATCTGACGAAATGAAACCGTAATTTCACAGAAGATATGAGATAACCAGACAGGATGGTATCTTATTGTGGGGAGTTAGAGTGATTGTTCCTCCAAAAGGACGAGAGCCTTTGTTAACTGAATTACATAGCGCACATCCAGGTATTTCCTGAATGAAGGCCATAGAACGCAGCTATCTATGGTGGCCAGGAATTAATGGAGAAATAGAGAGCTTAGTGAAAAGTTATATGCAGTGTTATGCCAAGGTTTCCTCCAATAGTTCTGTTACACCCATGGGAGTGACCAGGAAGGCCATGGGTGTGATTACATATTGACAATGTGGGAACAATGTTTCTCCTTATTGTTGATGCTCACTCAAAATGGATGGACATATATGAAGTAAAGTCGCCAACATCTGCTACAATTGACAAGCTACGACAAAGTTTTGCTATCAACGGCTACTAGAAGTGGTCGTATCAGATAACGGCACAGCATTTACAAGTGCTGATTTTCAACGGTTTATCAGCCTCAACAGTATTGCTCATGTAAAATCTTCACCATATCACTCTTCTTCGAATGGACTGGCCGAGCGAGCAGTGCAAACATTCAAAAATGTTATGAAGAAATTAGCTGGAGACTCCATAGCGACCGAGTTAGCACATTTTCTTTTCCATCACACGATGACAGGTGTCACACCTGCAGAATTGTTGATGAAATGCCAAGTCAGAATGAGATTGAGCTTAATAACGGAAAATTTAGGGGCAAGGATGGAAAGGAGACAGGGAAGCCAGAAAATTGTACATGACTGGCATAGTCATGACAGAAAGTTTACTGTGGGAGATACGGTAAATGTGAAAAATTTTGGTGAAGGACCTAAGTAGTTATCAGGTGAAATAAGTGCAGTCACTGGGCCTCTTACCACGTGAAAGTGGGAGACCGAATCATACGGAGACATACAGATCATATAAGGAGGAGAGAAACAAAGTATCAGGAAATTATTCCTCCAGTGTTCATGACTGTGTCAACATCTCCCGTTGAAAGAATTCAACTGCGTACAGATGTATCTGAAGGGTCGGCTGTACCTGCAAGAGTTGAGGAAACAGATCTGCAGGTGCCCACCGAAGAACCTGATGTTCAGACAACATCAGAAAAGGAGGTTCCTGACAAGGCACCTGAACCTGTCGAGCTGAGACATTCTACACGCATAAGGGAACCCCCAGAAAGACTGAATTTATAAATTACTTACTTGTGTAAATAACTTGATATTTTTAGAAGAATTGCAATTGTAACTGTAAAAAGTATTTCCGAGTAAAGGGGGAGGAATGTGGTAATCTGATGTTTAATATACCTTTAAGAAGAATGTTATAATAGAAGATCACATGATCTTATTATCCAATAGCAGAGTAGCAGGCTACCTCAGTAGTCTGTAGTCAGTGGTGAGTAGTCTAGAGTAAGAGTCTGTAATGTAGAGACAGAGTTTGAGATGTAAGCATACCAGTGTAGCTGCTGAGTTCCTTTGTAAATAAATAGAATGTGTTCTACATAAGAACTGTCTACTAATCTGCTCTGTCTATGGTAACAACTTGATCATCCCGAAACAACGTACAACCCGGATCCATTAATACAACTGAACTAAGGACCAGGATCCAACAGAGAGGGAAGGTTAAAGGTAAATTTAATCGAGATGTTCAAAATTATGAAAGGTTTTAATCAAGAGAAATGGCAGAAGGATCAGGAACTAGAGGATAGGGATTGAATGTAATTCACAAATAACCAGTGGCTGAATAAGGAGGTTTCATTTTTACACTGCTAGTTGTTGTGATCTGGGACATGCTTCCTGAAAGGGCGGTGGAAACAGATTCACTCGGAACTTTCAAATGGGGAATTGGATAAATACTTGAAGTTGAAAAATGTGCAGGGGTATGAGGAAGGCTAGGGCAAAGTGACTGATGGCAAGTTCTTTCCCAGAGTCAACACAGATGGCTCACTGGCCTCCTTATATGGGTGGAATTTTACACTGGGGGCGGGATCCCTACACCCCCGATGTAAAACTTGGTGGTGAAAGTCACTTGGCTGGCTTGCCACACAGCCATTTAACACCTCACCTGGTGGCCTGGATGCTTGGAGCCCATTTCCTCTGCCACAGAAAAAAATTGCAGTGGGGGTGAGCAGGGGCGAGCAGGCAGCGGGCACGGTGCCACAGCCATGATGCCCAATTTTGCAGCCCCCCTGTTCTTTTTAAAGTCCTATAACCTGAAATATTTACCACCCAATAACCCCAATGCATTATCCAGAATTCTGTTGTGACTTTACATGGTTTCCTTTAAGATGAATTCCAACTCAATTCTTTCATTATACTCCTTGTGTACAGAATCTTTTTTGGTCAACTATGCCTCCCATGTCTATATGCCCTGCTGACCTTCATCCCAAACTGTTTGACAGTAGGTCTGTGTGGATTTTCCCCTTGTGCCCTCTAATTAGTTTAAATCTTTCTCCCCCAGTTCTTTTGACCTTTTCTGCAAGGGTCACAGCTACCTCACTGGTTTAGGATAAGACCATCCTGTCTATACAGCCTTCCCCAGCCCTGAAAGTGGTTCCACTGTCCCAGGAATCTGAAATTCTACCTTCCACACCATCCTTTATCTGTACACTGACAACCCCAATCTGTCTCTCCCTGTCTGCTCCGGCACATGTTAAGTATAAATGTGGAATTACAGAGCCTCTGAAGTGCAGCAGAGTGAGCCTGTCCTCTCCATCTTGCCTTGCTTCACTTTGTTTATTTTTGCTTTTGGACTTTATTACACCTTTATCCTTAGTTTAATGTGTTACTGCTTCACAATGCAAATTGTACTATAAATGCATTGTAAGTAACTAATGGTAAGGAACTTCTTGGCTAAAAGAAAAAAAATGCATTTATATAGCACTTATCACAGCCACTGTATGTCTCAAAGCACTTAACAGTCAGTGAATTAGTTTTTGAAGTGTAGTCCCTGTTCTACTGTAGGAATTTATTATATTACTGTAGGTGTTGTTAAACAAAGTAGAATTAGCAATTACTCTGTGTCTGATTTATTCCTTGAAGCCTCTGGCAGGTGATGGGTAAGTACACTGGACTCAATGTGGCAGTGTGGTTCTACTAGTGACAGTCCCAACTTAGTCAACCATTAATATCTTTTATATTAGGTTAGGTGGCAAGGCTTTAAATCAGCTAACTTATGCATTTAAAGAAAGAGTTGAAAGACATGCATTTATATAGTGCCTTTCACAACCTCAGGACATCCCAAAATGTTTTGCAGCTAGTACCTTTGAAGTGTAATTACTATTATACTGTAGGAAATGCAACAACCAATTTGCATACAACACAAACAGTAGCCTGGTCACGACCAAATAATTTGTTTTGTGATGTTGATTGAAGGATAAATATTAGCCAAGTCACAAGTGGTAACTCTCCTGCTCTCCTTTGAAATAGTGTCATGGGATCTTTTATACCCACCTGCGAGGGCAGATGGGGCCTCAGTTTAACGTCTCATCTGAAAGACAGTATATCAGACAGTGAAGCACTCCCTCAGTGTCAGCTCAGATTTTTATGCCCAACTCCTGGAGTGAGACTTGAACCTACAGCCTTTAGTTTCTGTGTCACAGTTTATGTGAAACTCTGTGAATCAAGAATGATTCCGAACCTCATCTCCTGCTTCACACAATTCCTCGAACACCCTTCAATAATACATGTTCCTTATTGGAACTTTTCAGCTTTTCCTTGCACATTGTGGACATTGTGTGGGATTTCACCTTTTCTGCATACCTTCTCAACAAATTTAGTTAATGTGCAAGTAAACAACAGATCCCTATGAAACTACTGTATTTCTATAATACAATAACTACAATATCATTACTCCCCATTGTTACTGCTAGCTATCTAAAGAAATGCCTGCAGGAGAATGGCAGTATTTAGATAATATTTCCTGTTGTAAATGGCTGAGAGGAAGTCTTTTCTGTTTGTTTAATACAATTAAGATATCATAAACATTGTCAGGTAAACTGCTGTTTAGCAGAGACTGGTGCAGAAAATATACTTAGTTATTTTATAATTATTGTCTGCTTTTTTTCATTAGCATAACAAACTGGCAAAGGCTCAACTTTCCCAGTGGCTCAAGCGTAGCACACCAGTAATGTCATACATTTTATTGCCAGTTTGTATTGAGCTACCTGCTCTCAGTTCAATGGGAATAGAGGCACTATAGCTGATGACAACAGCCCTCAGTTAAATAGGGAATTATCGACCTGGGCCCCTATCCCTACTCACTGCTGCCAATACATCTGGGTCAATGTTGTTTCAGGAAGCATTCCGCTTGACTGTACTTCTGAGACAAACTGTCAACATAGAAAATAGGAGCAGGAGTAGGTCATTCGGCCCTTCGACCCTGCTCTGCCATTCAATGCCATACTCCAGCTGTCTCCCCAAACCCCTTGATGCCTTTAGTTTAGAAAAATATCTATTTCCTTCTTAAGTATATTCAGTGACTTTGCCTCCACAGCCTTCTGTGGTAGAGAATTCCACAGGTTCACCACCCTCTGAGTGAAGAAATTTCTCATCTTCTCAGTCCTAAATGGTCTACCCCATACCTTGATATTGTGATCCCTTGTTCTAGACCGCCCCCAACCAGAGGAAATATCATCCCTGCAACCAGTCTGTCCATCCCTGTCAGAATTTTATATGTTTCAATTAGATCTTCACTCATTCTTCTAAACTCCAGTGAATACAGGCCTAGTCGGCCCAATCTCTCCTCATACGATAATCCTGCCATCCCAGGAATCAGTCTGGTGAACCTTCGCTGCACTCCCTCTATGGCAAGTATATCCTTTCTTAGGTAAGGAGACCAAAACTGCACACAATACTCCAGGTGTGGACTCACCAAGGACCTGTACAGCTGCAGTAAGACACCCTTGCTCCTGTACTCAAGTCCTTTCGCAATGAAAGCCAACATCCATTTGCTTTCTTAACTGCTTGCTGCACCTGCATGCTTGCTTTCAGTGATTCGTATACAAGGACACCCAGGTCCCTTTGTACATCAACATTTCCCAAACTATCACTATTTAAATAATACTCTGCCATTCTGTTTCTCCTACTGAAGTGGATAACTTATCCACATTATACTACATCTGCCATGTATTTGCCCACTCACCCGACCTGTCTAAATTGCCTTGAAGCCTCTTAACAGCCCCCTCATTGCTCAAATTCCCACCAAGTTTTGTGCCATCAGCAAACTTGAAAATATTACATTTGTTTCCCTCACCCAAATCATTGATATATATTCTGAAAGCTGGGGCCCAAGCACTGATCCCTGCAGTACCCCACTAGTCACCGCCTGCCACCCCAAAAAATACCTATTTATTCCTACTCTGTGTTTCCTGTCTGCTAACCAATTCTCAATCCATGCCAATGTATTACTCCCAATCCCATCTGCTTTAATTTTGTGCACTATTTTGTGGGGCTTTATCAAAAGCTTTCTGAAAATCTAAATACACCACATCTGCTGGTTCTCCCTTATCTATTCTGTTAGTTATGTCCTCAAAGAACTCCAGTAGGTTTGTCAAACATGATTTCCCTTTCATAAATCCATGTTGACTTTGTCTAATCCCATTGATATTTTCTAAGTGTCCTGTTATTACATCCTTTATAATAGAGTCTAGCATTTTCCATACTACTGATGTGAGGCTAACTGGTCTGTATTTCCCTGTTTTCTCCCTTCCTCCTTTTTTAAATATTGGACACGCTCCAATCTGCCAGGACTGCTCCAGAATCTACAGAATTTTGGAAGATGACAACCAATGTATCCACTATTTTCATGGCCACTTCCTTTAGTACCCTGGAATGTAGATTATCGGGCCCTGGGGATTTATCAGCTTTCAATTTCATTAATTTCTCCAGCACTATTGTTTTAGTAATACTAATTTTCTTCAATTCCTCCTTCTTACTAGATCCTTGGTTTCCTAGTATTTCAGGGAAGTTATTTGTGTTTTCCTCCATCAAGACAGAACTCAAGTAGGTGTTTAATTGCTCTGCCATATCCTTGTTCTCTATTATAAATTTTCCCGTTTCAGACTGTAAGGGACCTACATTTGTCTTCACTCACCTTTTTCTTTTTACATACTTATAGAAGTTTTTACAGTCTGCTTTTATTTCCTTGCAAGTTAACTCTCATACTCTATTTTTCCCCTCTTAATCAATTTCTTGGTCCTCCTTTGCTGAATTCTAAACTGCTCCCAATCCTCAGGCTTGCTACTTTTTCTAGCAACTTTATATGTCTCCTCTTTGGATCTAATAATATCCTTAATTTCTTCTGTTAGCCCTGGTTGGGCTGCTTTTGCTGTTGTGTTTTTGCACCAGAAAGGAATGTATAACATTCACTTTCAAGACTCTGGTATGAATAATGGTCATCAGAGCAAGGTTTTAGAGGACTCTTGGGAAATATATTCAGCAGCTAACAACCAATTGTGAAGTATTTTTTCATCTATTTTATCTGCCAATTTCTTCCTCCTCCCTCCAAAAGGCATTGCTGGGGAATGACTGAACCATGAGTAAATCACAATACATCATGAAGTAATGTATATTAATTTCTCAGGAATTAATGCCTTTTACCAAAATACTTATGAATGTAAATCTACAGCAGGTGGAAATGGTCATCACACATGTCATACAAACATACAAGTTAGGGGCAGGAGTAGGTCACTCGGACCCTCGAGCCTGCTCGGTCATTCAATAAGATCATGGCTGATCTGAATGTAACCTCAACCCCACATTCCTGCCTACCCTGATAATCTTTCACCCCCTTATTAATCAAGAATCTATCCAGCTCGGCCTTTAAAATATTTAAAGGTTCTGCTTTCACTGCCTTTTGAGGAAGAGAGTTCCAAAGTCTCATGACCCTCTGGGAGAAAAAAAGTTCTCCTCATCCCTGTCTTAAATGGGCAACCCCTTATTTTTAAACAGTGATCCCTAGTTCTAGATTCTCCCACAAGAGGAAACATCCTCTCCACATCCACCCTGTCAAGTCCCCTCAGGATCTTATATGTTTCAATCAAGTCGCCTCTTACTCTTCTAAACTCCAGCGGATACAAGCCTAACCTGTCCGACCTTTCCTCATAAGTAAGGTATTAGTCTAATAAACCTTCTCTGAACTGGTCCCAACACATTTACATCTTTCCTTAAATAAGGAGACCAATCCCGTACACAGTACTCCAGATGTGGCCTCACCAGTGCCCTGTATAACTGAAGCATCACCTCTCTACTCTTGTATTCAATTCCCCTTGTAATAAACGATAATGTTCTATTAGATTTCCTAATTATTTCACCAAATGGTATTTCCAAATCTAACCTGAAGCTCCAAAGGAGGGGCAGGCCTATATGGGTGAAACTATATGAGGCATTCCCAATGTTAAATCACCAGCTTTCTACATAAGTTTTGTGATTCTCCTGCCCTTATAATTGTATGTGTTATTTTATCTATATAACCCCACTTAATCAAAAAAGAAAATGAAATCCTAAAAGATGAAAAATATTTGAGTTCATTTTTAACAGATTTGTGGTATTAGTTCCTGAATAATTTGGAAAAGAAATGAATGATTTCATTACTTGGTTTTTGCCAGTTACTCATTCTTCATTGTTAATTATTCAAAGTGCTGTTTAGTCACTCAGTTATTTTGTGGTAATGTAACAAGTAAATGGTTTTCTGAGCTGATCCCAATTTACTTTCCCCTCTGCAATACTTCCAAATTCATCTTTCAGACATTAAAGCTTTAAAAATATAATGCTACAAATCAGTATTAGATGCAAGAACTAAAAATGGAGAACAACTTTGATTTTTTTAAACATTTTAATGTAATCTGCTTTAACAATTGCAAATTGCAATCACAAAATCTGTTCCCTTCTCTAAGAGTGCTGCCTCATGCATTAGCTAAGCTGAGTTAAATCCAGCTTCAATCAATGGAATTAATGGCAATGAATCAATTAGTCCAATAAACTGCATCTATAACTTAGAGGCTGACGCAAAACATTAAGGTGCAGAATATAAACAATTTCAGTGTTACAATGTATTACATTTTCCTTTTTAGGTTAAAAAATGCATCATTTTGGGTTAAAAAAGTTTTATCTAAGCACCTAGATAATTAGTTATATCTAAACATTGTGCTCTTGTTACAGGTGGAATAGTTCCATAGGTGACCATGAGCTGCAAAAGCCAAAAATGTGCAGTATTGATTGGAAACTCTGAACTAATGGAATCTGCTCCATCAGTCAGCTGCAGCATATGTCACAGATTGTTTCAGACTGAGCCAAAAGAGCACCTAAATTGAATTTGTGTAAGACTGGACCAGAATACTCATTAAGCAAGGAGCTAATGATTAAAAAGAATCATGATTTTTCTTTTTGAGAAAAGTAAATAAAAACCATGGAAGGCCTTTTGGATATATAAACCAACTCTATTGGTTAAACCTAAGTTATTTTTATTCATTCATGGGATGTGGGCTTCGCTGGCTAGGCCAGCATTTATTACCCATCCCTAATTGGCCTTGAGACGGTGGTGGTGAGCTGCCTTCTTGAATCACTGCAGTCCATGTGGTGTAGGTACACCCAAAGTGCTGTTAGTCCCATCTATCTGCTGCCCTTGTGATGGCAAGGTTGTGGGTTTGGAAGGTGCTGTCCAAGGAGCCTTGGTGAGTTCCTGCAGTGCATCTTGTAGATGGTACACATTGCTGCTACTGTGCATTGGTGGTGGAGGGAGTGAATGTTTGTGGATGGGGTGCCAATCAAGTGAGCTGCTTTGTCCTGGACGGTGTGAAGCTTCTTGGGTGTTGTGGGTGCTGCACTCATCCAGGCAAGTGGAGAGTATTCCATCACACTCCTGACTTGTGCCTTGTAGACGGTGGACAGGCTTTGGAGGAGTCAGGAGGTGAGTTACTTGTCACAGGATTCCCAGCCTCTGACCTGCTCTTGTAGCTGCAGTATTTATATGGCTTGTCCACTTCAGTTTCTGGTCAATGGTATACCCCCAGGATGTTGATAGTGGGGATTCAGTGATGGTAATGACATTGAATGTCAAGTGGCAATGGTTAGATTTTCTCTTGTTGGAGATGGTCATTCCCTGGCACTTGGGTGGCGTGAATGTTACTTGCCATTTGTCAGCCCAAGCCTCGATATTGTCCAGGTCTTGCTGCATTTGGACATGGACTGCTTCAGTATCTGAGGAGTCGCGAATGGTGCTGAACATTGTGAAACCATCAGCAAACATCCCCACTTCTGACCTTATGAGAGAAGGAAGGTCATTGATGAAGTAGCTGAAGATGGTTGGGCTGAGGACACTACCCTGAGGAACTCCTGCAGTGATGTCCTGGAGCTGAGATGATTGACCTCCAACAACCACAACCATCTTCCTTTGTGCTCGGTATGATTCCAACCAGTGGAGAGTTTTCCCCCTGATTCCCATTGACTTCAGTTTTGCTAGGGCTCCTTGATGCCACACTAGATGCCAGTATTGTAGCTGTACTCGGACAGTTTGTCTAGGGGTGTGGCAGGTTCTGGAGCACAAGATGGAATTGCCGAAATATTGTCAGGGCCCATAGCCTTTGAAGTGTCCAATTCCTTCAGCTGTTTCTTGATACCACATGGAGTGAATTGAACTGGCTGCACACTGGCATCTGTGATGCTGGAGACTTCTGGAGGAGGCCGAGATGGATCATCCACTCGGCACTTCTGGCTGAAGATTATAGCACATGCTTCAACCTTATATTTTGCACTGATGTGCTGGGCTCCTCCATCATTGAGGATGGGGATATTTGTGGAGCCACCTCCTCCAGTGAGTTGTTTAATTGTCCACCACCATTCACAACTGGATGTGGCAGGACTGCAGAGCTTAGATCTGATCCTTTTGTTTTGGGATTGCTTAGCTCTGTCTATCACTTGCTGCTTATACCGTTTGGCATGCAAGTAGTCCTGTGTTATAGCTTCACCAGGTTGACGCCTCATTTTTAGATATGCCTGGTACTGCTTCTGGCATGCCCTCCTGCACTCTTCATTGAACCAGGCCTGATCCCCTGGCTAGATGGTAATGGTAGAGTGGGGGATATGCTGGGCCATGAGGTTACAGATTGTGTTTGAGTACAATTCTGTTGCTGTTGATGGCCCACAGTGCCTCATGGATGCCCAGTCTTGAGTTGCTAGATCTGTTTGGAATCTATTCCATTTAGCACACAACACAATGGAGGGTATCCTCAATGTGAAGATGGGATTTCATCTCCACATGGACTGTGCGATGGTCACTCCTACTGATACTGTCATGGACAGATGCATCTGTGGCAGGCAGGTTAGTGAGGATGAGGTCAAGTGTGTTCTTCCCTCACCACCTGCTGCAGACCCAGTCTAGCAGCTGTGTCCTTTAGGACTTGGCAAAATTGGTCAGTAGTGGTGCTACCAAGCCAGTCTTGGTGATGGACATTGAAGTCCCTCACCCAGAGTACATTCTGCACCCTTTCTACCCTCAGTGCTTCCTTTAAGTGTGTTCAACATGGAGGAGTACTGATTTATCAGCTGATGGAGGGCGGTATGTGGAAATCAGCAGGAGATTTCCACGCCTATGTTTGACCTGATGCCATGAGACTTCGTGGAGTCCAGAGCCGATGTTGAGTACTCCCAGGACAACTCCCTCCTGACTGTATATCACTGTGCCACCATTTGGTGATGCTGGTGTCTGGGACATCATCTGTAAGATATGATTCCGTGAGTATGACTATGTCGGGCTGTTGCTTGACTGGTCTATGAGACAGCTCTCCCAATTTTAGTGTGTTAGTAAGGAGGACTTTGCAGGGTTGCCAGTTTGCCATTGTCGTTTCTGGTGCCTTGTTCGATGTCGGGTGGTCTGTCCATTTTCATTCCTTTTTTTCGGCTTTGTAGTGGTTTGATGCAACTGAATGGCCTGAGAGGCCATTTAAGAGTCAACCACATTGCTGTAGATGTGGAGTCACATGTAGACCAGGCCAGACCAGGTAAGGACGGCAGAATTCCTTCCCCTAAAGGGCATTAGTGAACCTGATGGGTTTTTACAACAATCGACAATGGTTTCATGACTTCTTATTTGGTTTCCTCTGGGAAGATCACAAGATCACACCTGATATCCCCACAAAAACCCAGATCCAGGTTCCCGACCTGGAATCTATCTGAAAGTCAGGACCACACTACTGGCAAAATTCAGCCCTGTTGTAATTACAGATTTTTATTGAATTCAGCTTCTACCAATTACCATGGTGGGATTCAAACCCAGGTCCCCAGAGCATTACCCTGGGTCTCTCGGTTACTAGTCCACTGACAATACCACTGCGTCATTGTCTCTTTGTTGATAAAATTTTTCAGGGAAGATTGATAGTTGTAGAAATGTGGAATACTGATGCCGAAACTCTGGGCTTTAATTGGCCCGCCCGCGTAAAATGGTGGCGCGCAGCCAATGAGGGCGGCGATCGGCTCTGCGCCCGCCCCCGCCTGCTCCTGCTCAGCCCGCCCGACATAGGTAAGATTCAGCCCGATGGCTGACAGGCAGCGTGGTTAACAACTTTAATTGCTTTTTTAAAGGCCTTAATAGGCTGTTGACAGTTTGGTGGGTGCACGCCCGCCAAACGAAATATCAAAATGACACACGATGACGTCAGGACGCACGCCCAATGTCACCGCATCATTTTATGCGTCGGTGTGTTGGGACCGCCCCCGCACGCTGATGGCAATATTCTGCCCATCATCTCTGAGAAGCCAGCTCCCAGAAAATCACCCGAATGTGGCTACACATTGTGCTATTGGCATGCTGCCTCCTGGAGTGGAATCGTCTGCACCAACCTCCAAAGCTACCTCCAGCTCTCTGGGGAACATCCCCAGTTCAATGTTGACATATAAGAAGGATGAAAGTGTTTATATTATTAGGACAGATTCCCCATTATTTTCTCCATTACCAATTTTTTGCTTATATTAAATCAGCAAAGCTCTTCACTTGCAACTTGTTTTTCAGTTCCCCTGTGCTTTGAGTGTTCAGTCCCCTACAGATTCAGTTTACTTCTTAGACAAATCTGCCTTTCTGTACATATCCTAGATAAACTCATCTGCACCTCGCATTACAGGGTTCACATTCTCCTTTCCCACTCCTCCTTCAGGTAGGTTGATTTGAAATCAATGTTTGGAGCTTTTATATTTCTGTACCAAGACTCTGGGAACTAGCCCAAATAATAATTTGGATGCAATTTTAATACAAGGAATGAACAGTATAAAATTGCTATGGAAGTCTTTAGAAAAAGTGAAAAAATCGAACTTTAACAGCAAGGTCAATTTTTGAGACAAAGGGAAAAAGAATTGAACAAAGGAACAGGAGTAGGCCATTCAGCCCCTCAAACATTCAATGAGATCATGAGATCAGTATCTTGACTCTTTCCATCAGCCCAGACTGCATACCTTGAACGCACTTGGCTACCAAAAATCTGTCACATTTAGAGGTAAAATTATTAATTGAGCAAGATAGCATCTATTGCTTTTGGTGAGAGAGAGAGTTCCACACTTCTACCGCCCTTTGTGTGACTAAGCGTTTCCTAACTTCTCTCCTGAAAGACCTGGCTCTAATTTTAACATGCCATCCTCTTTCTAAGAATCTCCCACCAGTAAGTACCCCAACTTTCATACTTATAAAAATCTCAATCAGATTACCCTCAAACCTTTTATGTCCCAGGAATATAAGATGAGTTCACATTAATGGGACTGAACTTCCTCGGAGTGTCAAGCAGCATCGGATTGCCACTCCATGCACAATTTCTTACCTTAATATTTTCAATCCTATCTTGCCTGACCTTCCAACTCAGATTGGGTGAGATCCAGGCTGTACAGCGCCTCGCTGGGGCCTAGCGTTGAAGTGCAGCTGAGTCCAAGGGAAGGAACTCATGTCCCCTTTTTTACAGCACGAGCTGCCATAATCCAGGTACGCTTGAAGGCCCAGTGAAGTTCAAAGGCCCTTGACAGGCCAGGGATAAGGTAGGTGTCTAAGGCAAGAGGATAGGAATTAGGGGGTTGGTGGGGTTGGGGGGGGGGCGGGAATCCAAGGTCATGGGGGGTTTGAAATTTGGGCTGGGGGAAAGGAACAGAGGTCAGGAAGGTAGCAGAGTGGTGGTCAGAGTTTGGGGGTGGTTCGAGGTCAGGGGGTGTTGGAGGTAGGGAGAGTGTCGGAGGTGGCGGGGGGGCGACGGACGTCAGGGGATGTTGGAGGTCAGGCGGTGTTGGAGTTTGGGGGGTATCAGAGGTCAGAGGGGAGGTAGAAGGTCAGGAGTGTTGGAGGTCGGGGGGTATTACAGGCGGGGGATTGGCAGAGGTGGGGTGGTGGTCGAAAGTCGGAGGAGCGCGGTGCTTGTAGATCAGCGGGGGAGGTTTGGAAGATGGGTTGGGCCTCAGGAGGTGGTGAGGATGTGAGTCGGGCTTGACGGGGGTGGGGGTGGAGGAAGAGAGCCTTCTCTCGGTGGGGGAATCCCATCGGTTGGGGAGCTCCTGCCAGGGGTTGTAGTTTCCTGGGGATGGCGGAGGTGGGGTGGTAGTTGAAAGTCAGAGGGGCGCGGTGATAGGTAGGTAGGTAGGCTGTATGTCCCAAAGACTGGCGGTTTGTATCAGACAGTATGTCCCAGCTGCTGTTCACAATGGGCAGGGTACAGACCATACCCAACCAGCCCGTGCTTGCAAAACTCAAAACACAGGGTGTAATTTTCCCAGATTTGCACTAAGTGCGTTAGTGGGCGGGTAAAATGAAGCCTACCTGCCAACGAAAATGGCGGGTTTTCATGCCATATTGTCCCGAACCAGCCTCATTATTTATGCACTCCCGCGAAACATGGCGTTTCCATGGCCTGTGTATTTGCCCGTCCGCCATCACCCTGCTGTTGCATCACGTCGGCCGCCATCTTTAAAAAGCAGCTGCCAGCAAATCGTTCATCGCCACCAGCTCACCACCGCTGCCCGGGAGACAAGGCCAGCAAAGGCAAAAGGACTGCAGCCTCCCCACTTCAACAACGGGTCCCTCGAGCAACTGCTGGATTCCGTGAAGGCCACCGGGATGTGCTCTACCCCCGCTCTGGCTTCGGGGGTCAGCGCTAACGCCCTGCAGGAGAGGACAGTCACCTAGCGCCACAAGAGGATGAATGATCTCCTCCATTCCGCCAGGGTAAGTCACTCTTCTCATTACTCTCAACTCACACACTCACAAACCCATCACACACCCACAGGGCCCTCACTCACTGCCAGTTCAAGGGACATCACCATTCACTCTCTCGTACACACCATCATTGTCCTCATCCCATCCATGGGACCACTCACCACCCACACAGGCCAGGCATCCTTGTCATCTGGCCTGACAGGCGTCTTGATACACTCTCCCCATCTCTATCCATACAGGACAAACTGGCTCACAACAGGAGGGAGAGGTCACAGACAGGTGAAGGGATGCCGGAGATCAAAGTTCTGACAGAATTCAAAAACAGCCATCCAGCTGGCCGGCGAGGATCTGGAATGTTCCTGTGCTGACGGTGAGGTCGGCGCTGCTCTACCAAGTGATGATCCAGCAGTGCAACATCCATCAGGCAACCATGCTGTGAGTGATGTGTCCTGTTTCACAGGCTACTGCCATGCACTAATTATCTCCCCTTGCTTTCGCAGGCACATCTGCCAAACAGCCGATAGAGTCCATGACCCAGGGCCTCTAATCAAGCCCCGAAGAAACCTCTGAAGAGGAATCTGAAGGCACCCTCCCTTAAGTCCCGTCATAGTGCTCACCCACACCCTCCACCAGTGCAGAGACACACACCTCGGTGGGACCTAGCTTTAGAGTAGATTTGGGATCACAATCTGGTGAGCACATCACACTGTCTGATCCACAGCAGGTGGAGACAGGGACTTCCCAGGTATCTGGCACTCGGAGGACGGCTGGAGGCCAGAACGTTGCTGAGTCCGAGTCAGACGATGAGCCTCTGGACTCCATCATGTCACAGTTGCTGGAGCTGCAAAGGCAAACTCAGGAGCATCAGGAAGGGATGTCCGCTGCACTCCTCAGATTGCAAAGCATGATGGATGAGTCCATCTGTCTTCAGGCTGAGGTGATAGCGCCAGTGTGCCAACACACCGAGGTCAACATGAGCAGGATGGCGGCCGCCAAGGAGACCTTGGTCCAGGATGTCACTCCTGCACTGCTGCAGGCTGCCTCCACCTCTGCTGTGGATATCCGGGGAGCACCAAGACGTAGCGGCACAGCCTGGGCACGGGTGTTAATCACTTGTACACATTGTTCACTATTGTCAATAAACTCCCAAGAATGTCTCCCTGCCTATGGCTCCTTGTTCTGATGAGCAGTGTTCGTGTCACTCAGATGTGAAACCTTTCTGCACAAGATAAAAGCAGGTGTCTCAGTCCAGGGCCTCTCCCCTGTGCTTTGTGTAACCTTCAGAGCAAAGCAATGGTCCGGCCTCACAATCCCTGGAAACATTACTGATGTCTGCACCTCGATGGTGCTGGTCATTGCTGCCAGAATGTAGTGGGCAGACGTCACAGAGTTCCGTCATTCTCTCTGTGTGCTCTCAGCACCTTTAAGGTGGGGCTGGCCCCCATCGCTTCAGCATCTGTGACCAGTGATGCTGTGCACTAGCTCCTGAAGGGCTGAGGTGCTGAAGGTGGACACAGCATCAGCTGCGTCTAAAGTTTCATGGCTGCGTCTCTGAGATGGCCCTGATCACAGAGCGCAAGTGAACTGCCCTCAGCCAGACAGGAGTCAGACATTCTCAGAGGCTATGTGAAGATCTATGGAGTATCCTCACTGCATGTCATCATCATCCTCCTGTGATCGAGCGACTATTAGGGCCTTCACTGCATCTCCGTGACAGGAGCCTTCTCACAGAGGCTATTGGCGCTGCCATAAGCCAGACTGGAGTCAAATATTCACAACTGCGATGTGAGGATCTACGGGGACACCTCACTGCATGTCGTCATCATCCTTCACAAACCTGTCAGCTATGAGGGCCTTCCGTGCACGCCTGCCTCATCTGGCCAGTGCGAGAGCCTCATCCCTATCATCATCACCACTGAGGACCTCCTCACCCTCATCCCCGTCAACATCCTCCTCATCCAAGGAGACCTCCAGCTCCTCCATCTCCTCCTCGGCCAGCTCCTCTTCCCATTGCAGTGGCAGGTTGTAAAGGGTGCAGCAGATGATGACGATGTGTGACACCCTCTGCGGACTGTATTGCAGGGCTCCACCAGACCAGTCCAGGCACCAGAACCACATCTTCAGCATCCTGATGGTCTGCTCCATCAAGTTGCGAGCTGCAGCATGAGCCTCATTATAGCGTCGCTCTGCTGCAGTCTGAGGCCACCACACGGGTGTCATCAGCCATGGCCTCTGTGGGTAGCCCTTGTCCCTGAGGATCCAATCGCTGCACCTCTGTGGACCCAGGAAGACACCAGGGATCTGCGAGTGACTCAGGATGTAGGTGTCGTGCGCACTCCCTGGAAACCGTGCGCATACCTGCAGGATGTGTTTCTAGTGGTTGCACACCAGCTGCACATTCAGTGAGTGGAAGCCCTTGCGGTGGATGAAGTCCATCGAGTGTAGCAATGGAGACCTGAGCACCACATGAGTGCAGTCAATCACACCCTGCACCTGTGAGAATCCCGAGATCAGGGTGAATCCAATAGCCCTAGCATCCTGGCCGTCCCGGTCCCAAGCGAAATGCACAAAGTTGTTGCCATGGAGAAGATGGCATCCGTGACCTCATGGATGTATTTGTGAGTGGCGGATTGTGAAATCCCACAGAGGTCACCTGTGGAGCCCTGAAAGGAGCCACTGGCGTAGAAATTGAGCACCGCGTTCACTTTCACAGCCACTGGCAGTGGATGCCCTCCATGTCTCCTTGGCACCAAGTCCTGCAGTAAGTGACAGATGTGAGTGACCAGGTCCTTAGACTTGCGCAGTCGTCAGTGACACTGGTTCTCAGTCATCTGCAGGAATGTGGGTGTTGCTAGGCGCCGACCAGCCATGGCTCACTGTCGCTCCTGGGCAGTGTGTGCGGGAGCCCCTGCTGCCCCTTCTTCATGATGTTGTTGCTCCTGCCTTTGTGCAGCCAGGAACCTCAGTCACTCCCTCCTCTGTCTTCTACGGCCTCTGTAGGCCATCAGGCATACAGCTGGGTCACCAGGATCCATGATCCTGATCTGGTCCTCCTGCAGCATGAAAGAGAGAGAGATGTGGTAATCATGGCTGTACTTAGCACCTTTCCTGGTCCCGTGTGACTGCCCCTTAACACTTCCTGGAGAATGCTGGTCACCCCTCGGAAGACCAGAGATGAGTGCGCTGCATGGCTGCCCTGTCAGCCTGTGACATGGGTGACACTGGTCCAAACCAGGATGCTGAGATTGCAAGGGGCTGTGAGCACCTCCAGCAGTGACTGCTACATGGCCAGCGTTGGCGAGGAGATTGTACATTGTGTGCAGACCAACTGCTCCGCGGCCCAGTAAAGTGGTCACAGACTCGCAGCCTGTGCCAGCGGTGTAGGAGGGCAGGGTAGGGGAGGGGTGCGTTATGGAGCGCTTGGTGGCCCTTTGGTGCCTCTGCATTGCTTGCATGGATGGGCAGGCTAGGAGCCCAACCCCAATCATATCACTGCGGCTGCGCCTGATCTGTCTCAGTTACAGAGGCATGGTCAGTTTATACAGGAGTCCCTAATTCGTGGCCACTTCCCTCGCTTATCCAGACCCTACCTGTGTGTGGGATGCAGCGCCAGGGCAGCACTTGAGCCCCTCCCCAACGCCCCCCCATTTCTTAGCAGTCACTTCCGAGGTTGGCCAGCACTTGCCCCTGCCCCCCCGGCGCCCCTGAGGCCTGTAAACAGTGGGTGAGCTGTGGAGAACGCTGCTGCTCAATCACCTCAGTTCCCCCAAAGTGAAGCTGCCAAGTACACGTTGCCTGTGTGCTGTTGTGAAACACGTCTCCGTGCTTTCCCGCCGACGTGGATGGACAATACGGCGGGGGTCTGAGAGCCTGGCTGGATGGCTTTTAATTATATGCTATTGTATTACAATTAGCTCCCCGCCAACTGATGGCGGGAAACGTGGCCTGCTGTTAGCGGGCTGAACAGAAGATCGCGACCTGCCTTCACACCGTCGCAAAGCAGGTCCCACCATATTTTCCGTGCATGCCACCTATCACACCCACCAGCAGCGGGCTCGGAAAATTCCGTCTACAGCGTCCAACATTAGGTGCGATTCCGCGATTGGAACAACATTTGCTAAATAATCCTCAATGTGCTAAGAATTACACTGACAACCAATTTTAGATTGTCAGTCAGGCTCACAATGTGGATCACTTGTGTGTACTGGAAGCTACATATATTAATACACAGGGCCTTGTTCTTTACAGACAGAAAGAACATGTACACACATTGTGCCTGTTTCAGCTAAACAAAATAAGTGATAGCCACTCGCTGACTCATTCCTCAGGGCAATGCCTTAACCAATCAGGGTCAAGCTGCCAGCTTTAAATTTCAAACAAAGTTTGGCAGTTAACTGTCAGTCACCATCAGTGGTGCAGTCTCCATGGCAACGCCATTTGCCAACCAGTCGGCACTCTCTTCACATACAGTATAAATTGTTGTTTCCCCCTTATATTGGTATTCTTGCGAGTGTCCTGATGAGTGCAAGATGAACAGCTTAGACATGTCTCTTTTTTCAATAATAATATATATTGTTTTGAAAGCGCAGTGCCCAGGCTGCACTCCACATCTTGCCTAACCAAGGCTTTTTATCGCTCCCACCAAATTTCTCCTCTTTATATTTTTACTGTCTAGATATGAAGGCTAATCCTGTTGGATTATCTTTTGAACCTGATGACTATCTTTTAGTAATAAGTCTCCAGGATCTCAAAATCTGTTTGGATCTCCACTGTTTCTAGCTTTTCATCTTTTAATACATACTGCTATCCAGCCCTTTTTGGTCCAGATTAGAAGAGCTCCCAGTAGCCTATGGTGAAATCCATTTGCCACTTGATCAATTGATGTGACTTTGCAATATTACGCTCTCATCTACACTACCAATAATTGCCTTATTTACAAACTGGAATATATGGCTCTCTGTTGTGTTATCTATGTCATTCATAAATATAGTGAGTGGTTGAGGGCTAAACGCAGATCCTTCTTGGACATGACTAGTTACTTCATTCTAGTCCGAGTACATACCCAAACATTCTAACCAATCTCCTAAGCAGGTGAATATTTTTCCTTTTAAACAATGAGCTTTAAATTGGACTGGCATTCCTTTATGTGGAATCTTATTGAATGCAGTCTGGAAGTCCATATCGACATATCCATAGACATCCACCTGTCCGCTAGTTACTTTCTCGCAAAACACATTTAGTTTTGTAGGATGTGGCCTATCCTTTATAAAGCCATGTTGGCTCGTGCTAATCTGCTCAAAATTTTCTAGGTCACTCTGTCCTTAATTATAGGCTCCATTAACCTCCAACAATAGATGCTAAACTAACAGGTCTGAGATTTCCTTGTTTCCCTGCTCACTTGAGGATAGTGGGACTACAGTTCAGGGCCAGGAAAGGGGGACATTTGGTGACAATGTCAGTGCTTGATGTCGGGATCTTGGGGCTCAGAGACTGGAGCCAGCATTCCAACAGCTCAAGGCTGACACCCAAAGACGAACCCAGAAGATAAAGGACATGTGGCGGGAGGCCTGGGAGATCCAACAATATGCTCATCATCATGACATGCAAAACTTTTTTGAAGCCACCAGAGTCATCAATAGACCAAGGTCAAATAGACAAAAACCTCTTTGCTCACAGGATGTCAATACCCATCCATCAATGCTGGAAAGAACATTTCCAACAACTCCTCACCCGTGAATCCACAATGGCTCCCCAGGCTCTCCCCTGTGGTAGAATCCATGGGTGAACCACCATCGATGGGAGAGCTGCAACAAGCAATCAAACAGATGATAAACACCAAAGCCTGCGGCCCTGATGGTATTCCAGCTGAGGTCTTCAAAGCTGATGGGCTTTTGCTCACATCAAGATTCCGTTCACTCATCCTATGGATTTAGTGGGAAAAGAGCTCCCTCTGACTTCAGGAACGTGATAGTTGTAACTCTCTTCAGGAAGGGAGATAATTCACGCTGTGGAAACGATCGAGGTATTTCCCACTTGTCCACAGCAGGGGAAATGCTGACACATATTTTCAAAAATGGCCTACTTCCTGTGGCTGAGGAAATTCTCCCAGAGACACAGTGAGGCTTTAGACCTTCCAGAAAAAGAAAAATGTCAAGAACAACACCAGGGGCCTAATTTTACAGCCCCGTCGCAGGGCTGGGGGGTGGGGGGGTGGGGGGGGGTGCGGGGGGGGGTGCGGGGGGGTGCAGGTCCGTAAAATGTGCTGAGCATTCAGAAGTCCATTGACTTTGGTGGGACTGTAAAATCCCGCCAGCATAAAATTGCTCCCCAGGAACTCTTCAATGCGTATCTCGAGCTGACCAAAGCATTTGACTCAGTAAATCGTGAGGCTCTATGGATTGTGCTCCAAAGATTTGGATGTCCAGGAAACGTAATCATGATTCCGCAACTGCTTCATGATAATATGATGCCTTCACAATCCGGACTGGGTCAAGCAAGGCTGTGTGCTAGCCCCCATACTATTTACAATCTACCTGACAGTGTCTATTCACCTCATCCAAGATCAACTACCCTCTGGTGTGAGTATTAAATACCATCTGAATGGAAAACTCTTTAATCTCAGTCACCTCCGTGCCAAAACTAAATCGACCACCATAGACATGCGTGATCTACAGTTTGCGAATGACTGCAGCATCGATTCCCACTCTGCACCAGGTTTGCAAGCCACTCTCAATCTCTTCAATTCTGCATACAAGAAAGTCAGCCTGTCCCTGAATGTTACCTAAACAAAACTCATATCAACCCACACCCTGGTCAGCCAAATATTCCACCGTTCATACATGTTGAAGGAGAGACTCTGGAATATGTTGAACATTTCCCATACCTTGGTATCCACCTCTCTCAAAAGGCCACCATTAATGAGGAGATCCAACACCGGATCAGCTGTGCCAGCTCAGCCTTCTACAAACTACAGCAGCGAGTGTTTGACAGCAAAAACCTCGTGTACAGAGCAATTGTTGTCACCACACTCCTGTACTGGAGTGAGACCTGGGGCAGAATTTTCACCTCAGCGGGTAGGCGTGTGCCCATCCCACTCGAGCGTGAAATGACACACATTGACGTCGGGCAAGTGTCCTGACGTCAACGCAGAGTTGCACGATAGTTTGGTCAGCAGGCACGCGCGCAGGAATTGACAATGTGCCCGCCAACATTAAAAGGCCTGTTAAGGCCATTAATGTATCAATTAAGTTAAATTTTTCACTGCCCGTCCAACCTTACGGTTGGCGAGCAGGCGAAAAGGCCAAGCGGCCTTTGCATTTTTTTGGAAACCTCATCCACAGGCAGGATGAGGTTTCCAACATTAAATAAAAATAAAATAATTTTTAAAAAATTTCACTTATAACATGTTCCTACTCATGTGACAGAGTCACATGAGGGGACATTTTTTATAACATTTTTCAAATCTTAATTTTTAAAAAACTCTTCATCTCTCTGAGACAGCTCTGTGCCTCAGGGAGATTTGCAAGCATGCACTCATGCACATATGTCAAGTTCGCGCTTGCACTCCCCACCCTGCCCGCACAGGCAGCGCTGAGAGCTGCTGCTCATGTTTCACGCTGGGCACGCGTTAATTGGCCCCGCCAGCGTGAAATTGTGGTCCGGCCCCGATCGTGGGCAGCGGCTGGCTTCCCAACCGCCCCCGCCAAGTCCGACAAGGTCTAAATTCTGCCTCTGGACTGTGTATCAGTGACACATAAGGGCACTAGAGAAATTCCATCAGCAATGCTGTATCCTCCAGATTCAATGGGAGGGCCGTCTGACAAATGCTAGTGTCCTTTTGAAACCAGCTCCACAAGCATTCAGGCAAAACTCCTCAAAATCTACTTCAATTGACTGGACACCGTGTCCAGATGGCTGAAAACTGTCTTCCCCACCGGGTCCTGTTCTCTCAATTCAGATGACCAACAGTCTAGGGGAGGACAAAGAAAACACTTCAGAGATACTCTAAAGCTCTCCTTGGAACGCAGCAACATTGACATTAATGACTGGGAGGAGTTGCTATCAATAGTTCAAAATGGCAACGACTTGTCCATCAAGCTGCATCACATTTCAAGTTCCATCATCTGAGGCACAGCGGCAGTGGAGAAGGGAAGATAAGGAAGAAAATCCTGTACTCCGGATCCTGCTAATTCCTGGGACATCCCGCCCCTGTGCTCAAAGACCTGCGGGTCGAGAATTGGCCTTTTCAGCCACGTGAAGACCCATCACAACCCTCAGTACATCTCATCCTCAAATCAAGGGACAGTGAATAATTAGTACGTAACCAACTGTTTCATGGCACAGCGTTTACTGTGCTGTTGGAACTGGGAAAATGTCATGTTACGTAAAAGCAAGATGAAACATGTGAGGTGTTGGATATTTGACAGTTTTACACATTTACCTGTGGGAATCAGACTCTTGATGTGAGTTTTCAGAAATTTTAAGCCCATTTTAATTTTTTAATTACTCCAATCATTATATTTCATTTTTATTTTGTTCTTCTTTATTTTTCTGCTTGTTCCAACTATATAACAGAACATGAGCTAAAGTTACATAGCATTACATTAAGTCTGCTGTTCCACAGAATTAGCTAAATCAGTACCCTCCATTACTGACCTGAAGACACTGCAAAGAAACAAGCCATTCAGCACACCCTTCCTATATCAATGTTTATTCTCCTCACAAACCTCCTCCCATCCCTCTTTATCTCAATTCTTGTTGAATGTTAATGCAGTTAGATTTTCTAAAGGTAAATTTTAGCAAACATCTCAAATCTTTACATCTGTGAATTAAATAATTGAGGTTTAATTGTATTCATTCATGCCATGTGTGAACATTGGAGGCAAGGTCAGCATTTGTTGTATCCATCCCAAGCCACCCTTGACAAGTGGGTGGTGAGTCACCTTCCTGACAACTGAGTGTACTGCTCGGCCATTTTAGAGGGCTGTTAAGAGTCAGTCACAATGCTGTGGTTCTGGACTCACATGCAGGCCAGACCGGGTAAGGACAGCAGATTTCCTTCCCTAAAAGGCATCAGTGAATAAGATGGGTTTTTACAACAATCTAGCAATTTCATGCTTATTATTAATTGAGGTATAGACCATATTGTGGTGCAGTGCATTTGGTCTGGGAAAGGAATGCGTTTGATTGGCTAAGTGGTCTTTGGTAATTCTTTATTTCCTTATATCATCTTTGATTACTTTGTTTATACTGATGTTTCTCTTGATCTGCAATAGGTGATTCAGCTGTTTGATGGTTCCATTCTGATTTATAATTAAAGATAGCAGAGTGCCTTTTACGTTATTGTCAACTTCAGTCAGCTCACGACCGATTATCCCCATCCTCCCCTCTATTAACACCATTCTGATCTTATAAGCGGTGTATACATCAATGCTAAATCCGCTTTGTAATAAGATACTCATTCGGGAAATTGTAATTTCCATAACTGTTAGCTTTGATTGCTCATAAATAATACATACATTAAAATTAATGACAAATCACAAATGTCATAAGGAAACATTGGAACATTTTTCACATTTTAGAATTAATTTAAATTCACTCAATGACATTTTCATCACCTCCTACTGATTCTTTCATTAAAACATCAGTAAAGAATATTTTCCACAGCCAGTACTGTACTGACATTAAAAAAAATGTCTTTTTGTCACTTTTCAGAAACTTTAAGCCCATTTTCATTTTTTAGTGATTCTGTTCACTCTATTTCTGTTTCTTTTTTGTTCTTCCTGTTTTTTTTCTGTTTGTTTTAACTATGTAATAGAACTGGAGCTAAGTCACACCAAGGTACATAGGGGCAATTTTAACTTGCTGTGGTGGGCGGGTGTCAGTGTATGTGGGAGGTTAAAAGGGCAAAAAATATCAGTGTTGCGAACCCAACAGGAACCTACTGACTTCCACATTAACTCGAAGGTGCTCTTTAGCTTGGAGGGAACCTCAGTGGGACAGACATGCCTGTGATTAGCAGATAGCAGAGGGTAATTGATGAAATCTTTAATCCTGGATTCTGGCTTTAACTGTCAGTGCATGAGTTTCTCAGACTGTCTGAAACTCGCCAGACTGAACAAGGTGAGAGGAGAAAAGAGACCAGGGGCTGAGTAACTGACAGGCTGGAAAGTCTTTAACTGCTGAAGTCTGACAGCTGCTGCTTTGTCTGAGTGAATGGTATTTGCTCACAGGACCCGTTCTAGGAGCGTGCTTTCACACTCAGTGATTTTCAAGGCTTTGGAGGTCATTTTTGCAACCTTGGAGTTTTTATGCTTTTGGTCTGCACTTCCCAGCCATCAGCCTTCCCAGCAGTACAGGAGTAACTTATACAACTCTATTCTGCAGCTCAGGTGAAGAACTACACCAACAGCAGCAGGAGCAGCAGCAATCTTCCCATCAGCCACCTACTGCTCCACAAGGCACAGGGGTTTAGTACAGAGCTAGAGCCTCGCAGGATGTGAAAACCATTTTCCCCCCTCCCCCCACCACCATATAGGGGAGTCTACAGGCAGAGGGTCAGCTTTCTGGACTTCAGTGAGTAGCAGTGCCTCAGGAGGCTCAGAAGTTCATGACAGGTCATTGTTAACACTTCTGGCCTCCTGGAGCCAGACTTACTGCCAGGTGGAGCAGGTAGACACACACGGCCTGTGACACTCAGGTCACCACTGTTATGTTTTTCTATTCAATGTAAATGTAACAGTCATATGACAAGCATTGGTGAGACAATAATATGGGACATTATTAGAAGGTAAGACTATATACATACAGTGTTAACTGGGAAACTGGATAGGACATCTGACCTTGACTGCTGCTGTAGACTAAAGTACAGGCGATGGGACTACGCATCACATCCTGTCTCAGTGCTGGTGATTGACAACAGTTTAAGGTTTGCATTAAGATTGTACGGCATATCACAACATCCCCCTCTTTTTGAAACTAGAGGTTGAACCTTCAAGCAGAAAACTATTTACATGACAGCAAAATAAAATAACATTGTTAAAAAACAAAAACAGAATTACCTGGAAAAACTCAGCAGGTCTGGCAGCATCGGCGGAGAAGAAAAGAATTGACGTTTCGAGTCCTCATGACCGTTCAGCAGAACAAAAATAACATTGTGTCTGACACTATACAAAGCAATAAATTTCCAAGTCTCTGAGACGTATCAGTGATTTGCTTATCGATCCAGAACCTGGTTGGAGGCTGTTATATGTTTTCAGAATGCTGGTTAGGGATGTTATGTTTGTGTTGCATCTTAGACCACGTTTTATTTGCAATAATACTGCTCAGTGTTTCTGGTTGTGCTATTGCTCTGATTTGGCAACTGTTTTTTTGCACTGACATGCTGCTTGGTGGTGATACTTGACACGATTGTGGTGCTGGGTGTATGCTGATGATTCCTGCTGGATTCCAGGTACCATCAGTTGGGTGTTGTACTCGAACTTTTTGCCCGATGGGGCATCTTTCATCTTCCCTCAATTTTTGATCAATGCATCACCAAGTGAGGATTAGGGACGGTTGACTGCACTTGTCTGCCGAATAGTAATTGTGCATTGGCTTTGCAGTATGACAAAGTTTTGAAGTTCAGAATGGATATACATGTTTAGTTTCAAAGACAGAAAATGCCGGAAAAACTCAGCAGGTCTGACAGCATCTGTGGAGAGAGAAAAACAAAGTTAACATTTCGAGTCTGTATGACCCTTCTTCAGAGCTGAAGAGAAGTGGAAATGTGATGCAATTTATACTGTTGGTATAAATTGGGTGAGGCAGGTGGAGCTGGATAGAAGGCCGGTGATAGATGGGGGCAAAGGAGGGATTGACAAAGATGTTATGAACTAAAGGACAAAGGGAGTGTTAATGGCAGTGGTTAGTGCTAAAAAGGTGCTAATAGTGGCATAAAGATAAGAAAGCAGAATGTGATAATAGCAGAACAAGGGTAGCATTGCTTGAAATAACAACATGGAACAAGTAACAGATGGCCCTGTAGGGGATGGAGTGGGGGGAGGGGGCAGTGAGGAAAAGGGGATAGAAAATGGGATAAAAAGGGGATAAAACTATGGATAAATGAATAAAAATAAAATAAGTGGATAAAAAATAAAAATGAATGTAGAAGAAAGGGGATAATAAAGGCGGTGAGGATGGAGGAAAGAGTTTATGATTTGAAGTTGTTGAACTCAATGTTAAGTTCGGAAGTCCTGCTCTTGACTGAATCGTGACTTGCTACTGCTGTGGGTACATGCATTTCAATGAGCGGAGTGGAAGGATGCTCACACTTGCATCATTTTCCGCTGGCTCAGTATTTGTGGGCATTTAACCTGGACAGTGGAAAAGGCTTCTGTTGGTACCACTATGCCAATACATTCTTTCATGCTGAGTGTCTGCTCACTTTGTGTATCGATGGTTTGGTCATCTTCATCATCTGATCTAACTTGGCTAGACATCTCATAGATCTTGTCAGGACACTGTTAGGTACGTGTTCTTGGTTGGTTGTAATGCTGGACCTGTCGGGCCTCTAGTTGTGGCTTCTCATGATGTTGAACCACTTCTTCCAGCCTTTGATTTCTGCATTGGTGCTTCCAATGTCCTCTGGTGCCCCATGCCTTGCAGACAGCGTTGAAAGTTGAGTAATGTCTAGGTGCCTGCATTGCTTACTCGGCTTGCTTGCATTGGCTATCGTGCTAATGGTGGATGAATTACATATAGCTTGTAAACTCTGTCTCCTCATTAGTATGACTTTGTAGCACAGAAGAACATAAGAAATAGGAGCAGGAGTAGGCCATTTGGCCCCTCAAGCCTACCCCACCATTCAATAAGATCATGGCTGATCTTCCCCAGGCCTCAACTCCTCTTCGTGCCAGCTCCTCATAGCCCTCAACTCCCTGATATTTCAAAAATCTATCTACCTCCTCTTTAAATACTTTCAGTGATCTAGTCTCCACACACTCTGGGGTAGAGAATTCCAGACATTCACTACCCTCTGAGAGAAGAAATTCCTTCACATCTCAGTTTTAAATGAGTGCCCCCTTATTCTGTAACTATGTCTCCTAGTTTGAGAATTCCCCACTAGTGGAAACATCTTCTCAATATTTACTCTGTCAAGCCCCCTCATAATCTTATATGTTTCAATAAAATCACCCCTCATTCTTCTAAACTCTTATAAATAAAAGCCTAATCTGTTTGGCCGTCCTTGATAAATCAACCTTTTCATCCAAGGAATCAGCCTAGTGAATCTCTTTGAACTGCCTCCAATGCTAGTATATCCTTTCTTAAATACGGGGCCCAAAACTGTAGACAGTGCTCCAGATGCGGCCTCACCAACACCCTGTACAGTTGTTACAAGACTTCCCTATTTTTAAAACCAACCCCCTAGCCATACAGGCCAAAATTCCATTTGCTTTCTTAATTGCTTGCTGCACCTGCATGCTAACTTTTTGTGTTTCTTGCACAAGAACTCCCAGATCCCTCTGCGCTGCACTTTTTTTGGATTCTTTCTCCATTTAAACAATAGTCTGCCTTTTGATTTTTCCTACCAAAGTGCATGACCTCACACTTTCCCACATCTGCCAAGTTTTTGCCCACTCACTCAGCCTATCTATATCCCCTTGCAGAAACCTTATGTCCTCATCACAACATGCCCTCCCACCTATTTTTGCATCATCAGAAAATTTGAATACATTACACGCTACTCCTCCTCCAAGTCATTAATATAGATAGTAAATAATTGAGGCCCTAGGACTGATTCTTGTGGCATTCCTCTAGTTATGCCTTTCCAACCTGAAAAAGACCCATTAATCCTGACTCTCTGTATTCTGTGTGTTAACCAATCTTCAATCCATGAAAATACATTACCCCCAATACCGTGAGCTCCTATCTTGTGCAATAACCTTTTACCTGGCACCTTATCGAATGCCTTCTGGAAATCCAAATGCACTACATCTACCATTTCCCCTTTATCAACTCTGCTTGTTATATCCTAAGAACTCTAGCAAATTTGCCAAACGTGATTTCCCTTTCACAAAACCATGTTGACTCTGTTTGATTGCTTTAAGCTTTTCTAAATGTCCTGCTATTTCTTCTTTAATAATGGACTCTAGCATTTTCCCAATGACAGATATTAGGCTGACTGGCCTATAGTTTCCTGCTTTTTGTCTCCCTCCTTTCTTGAACAGGAGCATCACATTAGCGGTTTTCCAATCCGTTGGGACCCCCCTGGAATCCAGTGAGTTCTGGAATATTTCGACCAATGGCTCCTCTATCTCTGCAGCCACTTCCTTTGAAACCTTTGGATCCAGGCCATCAGGTCCCGGTGACTTGTCTGCCTTTAGTCCCGTTAGTTTGTCAAATACTTTGTCCCTCGTGATAGAGACTGTTACAAGATCTTTCCTCCCATTAGCTCCTTGCTTATCTGATATCTTTGCGATGTTTATAATGTCCTCCACCATGAAGACCGATGCAACATATTAGTTTAAATTATCTGCCATTTCCCTGTTCCCCATTATCAATTCTCCAGTCACATCCTCCAAGGGTCCCAGACTTACTACTTAGCTACTCTCTTCATTTTAATATACCCGTAGTAACTCTTGCTGTTTGTTTTTATATTTCTTGCCAAGTTACTTTCATAATTAATTTTCTCCCTCTTTATTAGCTGTTTAGTCATCCACTGCTGTTTCCTAAAAAAATTCCAATCTTCTGGCCTACCACTAGTTTCTGCCGCTTTGTATGCTTTAGTTTTCGATTGGATACTCTCCTTGACCACCTTTGTTAACCATGGGTTCATCCTTCTCATCGAGTCCTTTTTTTTGCCCAGGAAAATTTTTTGCTGAGCATTATGAAATATCTGCTTAAATGTCTGCCACTGCTCATCCACTGAACTTCCCCTTAGTCTATTTTACCAGCCCACTTTAGACATCTCTTTCTTCATACCTCTGTAATTGCCCTTATTTAAGTTTGAGAACCGAATTGTTCATCCTCAAACTGAAGTTGAAATTCTACCATGATCGCTACCCCATAGAGGATCCTTAACTACGATATCCCTTATTAATCCTACCTCATTACACGTTAGATCTAAAATAGCCTGTTCCTGGGTAGGTTTTGCAACATATTGCTCTAAGAAACAATCCCTGATGCACTCTACAAATTTGTCTTCCATGTTACCCCAGACAATCTGATGTGTCCAGTCAATATTCAGATTAAAATCACCCATGACAATTGTAGCCCCCTTCTTACAATTCAATTCAATTATTTCCTGATTTATACTTTGTCCTACAGAGAGGCAACTCTGCGGGGGCCTATGGATGACTCCCACCCATGACTTCTTCCCCTTGCTATTCTTTATTTCTATCCAAACTGATTCCACATCACGATCTATTGCACTTATATTACTACTCACCACAGCTCGGATAGCTTCCTTTTTTAACAAAGCTATCCCACCTCCTTTTCCTTTTTGCCTATTTTTCCAGAATGTTGAATACCCTTGAATAATGATTTCCCAGTCTTGGTCACCCTGCAACCACGTCTCTGTAATAGCTCTCAAGTCATATTCATTTATTTCTATTTGTGCCGTCAACTCTTCTATCTTGTTACAAATGCTGCGTGCATTCAGATAAAAAGCCTTAATGTTTGAATTTTTATCATTATTACTCATTGTGGTTCCCATTTCTGCTGCACTCTTCTGCTTATATTTTCTGGCCCTTACTGTCAGACTTTGATTCTTGTTCAACTCTTCACTACCCTGCACCTCTGCTCTCTCTTTTATTATCCATTTTTTAAACTTCCCATCAATTGAACCCTCCCCCACACTAATTAGTTTAAAGCCCTATCTACAACCCTAGTTATACGATTTGCCAGGACACTGTTCCCAGCATGGTTCAAATGAAGCCCATCCCAATGGAACAGCTCTCTCCTTCCCCAGTGCTGGCGCCAGTGTCCCATGAATCAGAACCCATTTCTTCCACCCTATCTTTGAGCCACGCATTTAACTCTCTAATCTTATTTACCCTACACCAATTTGCACATAGCTTTGTGGTTCTGCTTTTTAATTTAGCCCCGAGCTGCTCGTAATCCCTCAGCAGATCCTCTTTCCTAGTCCTACCTATGTTGTTGGTACCTACGTGGACCATAACAACTGGATACTTCCCCTCCCATTCCAAGTTCCTCTCCAGCCCATAAGAGGTATCCTTAACAAAAACAGAAAATGCTGGAAAAATTTAGCAAGTCTAACAGCATCTGTGGAAAGAAAAGCAGAGTTAACGTTTCGAGTCCATACACCAGCTGCAACACATCGCCTGCCCAGCCATCTCTATTCTATGTGATTAATTAATTTGGATGCTAAATATTTTAAAAGTGAATTTCTTAACTGTACTTTTCAGCTGTAATAACGTCTCCTGATTTAAACTACTTGGCCAATCAAAAGAGACAAGGAAGAGATACCTCAGCTCTCATTGCTGTTTTAAACTGAACTCCCAGCTCTCTCCTCACTGTTTTAAACACTGAAACTCCCAGCTCTCTCCTTGCTGTTTTAAACTGAACTCCCAGCTCTCTCCTCACTGTTTTACACTGAAACTCCCGACTCTCTTCTCGCTGTTTTAAACTGAACTCCCGGCTCTCTCCTCGCTATTTTACATTGAAACTCCCGGCTCTCTCCTCACTGTTTTACACTGAAACTCCTGGCTCTCCTCGCAGTTTTAAACTGAAACTCCCAGCTCTCTCCTCACTGTTTTACACTGAAACTCCCGGCTCTCTCCTCACTGTTTTACACTGAAACTCCCGGCTCTCTCCTCACTGTTTTACACAGAAACTCCTGGCTCTCCTCGCAGTTTTAAACTGAACTCCTGGCTCTCTCCTCGCTGTTTTAAATTGAACCCTCAGCTCTCCCCTCGCTGCTTTAAACACTGAAACTCCCGGCTCTCACCTCACTGTTTTACACTGAAACTCCCGGCTCTCTCCTCGCTGTTTTACACTGAAACTCCCAGCTCTCTCCTCGCTGTTTTACACTGAAACTCCCAGCTCTCTCCTCGCTGTTTTACACTGAAACTCCCAGCTCTCTCCTCACTGATTTACACTGAAACTCCCAGCTCTCTCCTCGCTGTTTTAAACTGAACTCCCAGCTCTCTCCTCGCTGTTTTACACTGAAACTCCCAGCTCTCTCCTCGCTGTTTTACACTGAAACTCCCAGCTCTCTCCTCACTGATTTACACTGAAACTCCCAGCTCTCTCCTCGCTGTTTTAAACTGAACTCCCAGCTCTCTCCTCGCTGTTTTACACTGAAACTCCCGGCTCTCTCCTCGTTGTTTTACATTGAAACTCCCGGCTCTCTCCTCGCTGTTTTACATTGAAACTCCCGGCTCTCTCCTCACTGTTTTACACTGAAACTCCTGGCTCTCCTCGCAGTTTTAAACTGAACTCCTGGCTCTCCTCGCAGTTTTAAACTGAACTCTTGGCTCTCTCCTTGGTGTTTTAAATTGAACCCTCAGCTCTCCCCTCGCTGTTTTAAACACTGAAACTCCCGGCTCTCCCCTCGCTGTTTTACACTGAAACTCCCGGCTCTCCCCTCGCTGTTTTACACTGAAACTCCCGGCTCTCCCCTCGCTGTTTTACACTGAAACTCCCGGCTCTCCCCTCGCTGTTTTACACTGAAACTCCCGGCTCGCTCCTCGCTGTTTTACACTGAAACTCCCGGCTCGCTCCTCGCTGTTTTACACTGAAACTCCCGCTCCCTCCTCGCTGTTTTACACTGAAACACCCGGCTCCCTCCTCGCTGTTTTACACTGAAACTCCCGGCTCCCTCCTCGCTGTTTTACACTGAAACTCCCGGCTCTCTCCTCGCTGTTTTACACTGAAACTCCCGGCTCTCTCCTCGCTGTTTTACACTGAAACTCCCGGCTCTCTCCTCGCTGTTTTACACTGAAACTCCCGGCTCCCTCCTCGCTGTTTTACACTGAAACTCCCGGCTCCCTCCTCGCTGTTTTACACTGAAACTCCCGGCTCCCTCCTCGCTGTTTTTCACTGAAACTCCCGGCTCCCTCCTCGCTGATTTACACTGAAACTCCCGGCTCTCTCCTCGCTGTTTTACACTGAAACTCCCGGCTCCCTCCTCGCTGTTTTACACTGAAACTCCCGGCTCCCTCCTCGCTGTTTTACACTGAAACTCCCAGCTCCCTCCTCGCTGATTTACACTGAAACTCCCAGCTCTCTCCTCGCTGTTTTACACTGAAACTCCCAGCTCTCTCCTCGCTGTTTTACACTGAAACTCCCAGCTCTATCCTCGCTGTTTTACACTGAAACTCACAGCTCTCTCCTCACTGTTTTACACTGAAACTCCCAGCTCTCTCCTCACTGTCTTACACTGAAACTCCCAGCTCTCTCCTCACTGTTTTACACTGAAACTCCCAGCTCTCTCCTCACTGTTTTACACTGAAACTCCCAGCTCTCTCCTCACTGTTTTAAACACTGAAACTCCCAGCTCTCTCCTTGCTGTTTTAAACTGAACTCTCGACTCTCTCCTCGCTATTTTCCTTCCTTAGTAGTCCTTCCACAGTGTAACCTTTGGGTTGGTCCAAGAGGTCGTTTTGGAACGCTTCGATTTGGGGAGATGCTATCCCGAGTTTGATTATTCTATCAGCCAGCTCAGCTGTCATGAAGTCACAATCACACCCCATAGCTCTGCATCTACTTATGAATTAGTCAATGGTCTCTATCGGTTTTATTCGGAAGTTCAGATTCACTCGTAATTGATCTTTGAGTGTTGATCATATATTATTAGGATATTTAAGGTCATCATCCAGCAGAACTTACGTGTTCGTTCTGTGGAGACCTTCACTGTTGATAGCAATTTTAATCTTAATAGCTTGTTCATCTGGTTTGGAAATATTGAGGTCCAGAAAATACATACTATGCATTGTTGGAATAAAATAAACTCAGATAGGGGCTATGCTGCCTCCCAATTGAGTGTGGAAATTTTGTGGTCATCCTGTGGCTTTTGTGGCTTCTGGAACAGTGTTGCAATATTCAAGCTTTTCACAGCCCTGAGTTGCAGCACCTTATGTGATCACTGCCATAGCTGCTGATAGGTTATTGTTTGAGTGCAATAGTGTTGCTGCTGGCTGTTTCAGCATTTCCTGGGCTTGCTAAAGCTCCACCCACAAAAGAGTGATTTTAGGTGTGCAAATGGAGTGCAAGCTTCACAGGGAAAAATTAAACAAGGGAAAATATTTCTAACAGGATTCTTCTGGCTGTTAGGAGCTGTTATGAGCTATTACTGGACAAACACTTATTCCCTGGCTTAATGCCCAGTGTCCAATTGACCCCGCCCAGCCGCCCTTCCTCCACCACATCCCCACCCCCACAGCTCCCAGAAGGGATAGCAAGAAGCAGTAATGGATTTTTCTCTCTGTGGAGTTCTGCTGAAAGCTAAACATTCCAGAGTCAGCATTTAATCTCTGTTCCAGCACAAACTTTGCCACCACCAGACTTATGCTAGGTAAGGTCTCCCAGATTTGAACAATCCTATCAGGGCCTGGTACATGCTGGCTACAGAGCAAGGCATGGTACCCTCAAGAAGGTACAGTTTGTAGAATTCCTACAGTGCTGCAAAATCACTTACACATGGTGGGTCCTTGATGGTGCTTTCACTTCCCCACAAGTTCTTCTGTTATCTTTAAATGGTTAAGGATTATACTTCTTAGCCAAATCTTCAAAAACCATGCTGCCACCATGTTATGATATTATATTCAACTTAAACATATCAATCATATGACAAGGATTGTTGAAACAATAATGTGCATTCTTTATTTGGAAATAAGACTATATACATGAGGTGTTAATTGGTAAACTGTAGTTAACTGGTACATCTGACCTCGGCTATTGCTCCTGTAGACTGAATACAAGTCATGGGACTACACGTCTCATCTTATCTCAGTAGCAGTGATTGACAGCAATTTAAGATATGCTTCCTTAAAGGTACATGTACATCATATCACATCCACAGCCCTAAATTTCTTTGCCTGTTACAATTAAGTGCATCTCCTAGGTGACTGAAGCCCTGTTTGTCAGGGCTGCCACTTACGCCCACTTCACTACTGATGAATCCAGTCAGAATGAGAGGGCATGGGAATTTGGTGCTCTGGCTGGATTCCTACAAGTACAGGAAGCCATAGATTACACACATGGGGTAAACAAGGCAGCCAAATCACCCACCATTAGACATTCTCATCTTGAAGTCAAAGTTGAATGTCAAGGCAATGAATAAAATAATAAATAAATTATATACTTTGCCAAAGAACAGCTCAGCCTAGACCTACATGACACTAGTACCAACACTCTAAACTCTCTCCTTAGATTTGAAAATAGGCCTCAGCGTGAAAGTTAAACATCAACATAAACAGTGTAGCTTTGGTAATGTTAATGACCATTAAATATAGAGTAAGTGAGGCAGAAGAGCTGATATACAGAGTAAGTAAAAGATTACATTGAGCCAAGATTGTTTGAAGCACATATGGAACTTGTTTGCACAAATTTAGCCTTTCTATTAGCAATTGGCATTTTGAGTTGACAATTCTGCTAATTAATCTTCTGAATCTCTCACTGTACAAAAACAGAGTGAGCAGTATAATTTTTCCCCAATTTTAACTCAGGACCTGTTTACGGAAGGTGGCATGCAGGCTGGGCATCTCCATCGGTGCTTCGATGTGGCAGCTGGTCATTTGAACTCCCAGATCTGATTTCAGTAAGGATGGCACAATCAGTATATGGTGGCCTGCTGGATTCTCATAAACCATTTCTAGGCCTAGCATTTGAAAAAGATTTAAAATTGGAATGTGCGACTTTCACTTTTGGCCTCTGCAGCTCATTTGGAGAATTTTTTTTCAAGAAACCTGGTCTAATCTTCAGTGCCTGACAGAGAGACAGTGAGAGAGAGCAAAAGAAAGAGTGAGAGAAAAAGAGATTGAAAGAGACAGAAAGACAGAGTGAAAGAGAGAGATAGAGAGAGAGACAGAGCAAAAGAGGGTGAGAGAAAAAGAAAGCGACAGAGAGAGAGAGAGAGAGAGACAGAATGAGAGAAAAAGCGAGAGAGAGATACTGAGAGAGAGAAAGAGAGAGAGACAGAGGGAGAGAATGAAAGAAAGAGAGAGACACAGAGAGGGAAAAAGAAAGAGAGGCAGACAGAGACAGATAGAAGAAGAGAGGGAGATTATAAGAAGATTTATTTGCAGGTGCCTCTTTGAATTTGAGGAAGTGACAGGATGAAAGGAAGTCTTCTTCCAAATGTATTCTGGAGCGTTCCTATGGTAACGATTATCCAGGCCTGAAGACAGGGTCAGTGCCATCAGCATCACCTTCAGACATGGCCATCATTTTGGAAAATGTTTAATGACCTGACAAGAGCAGTAAAGGTGATTACAACTCTTCATCTCTCCAATTCTCTCAGCAATACCTCTTCATACTCCTTTCATAGAATTACCCAGCACAGAAGGAGGCCATTCAGCCCATTGTGCCAGCTCTCTGAAAGAGACTGTTTTTTCACACTTGTCCCACTACAATTCTCCCCTTCAACATGCTCTACAGCATATTATAAGGGTATAATGCACACCTTTCCATCTCTTTACAATCACACTCACCTTATCCTTTCCTCTCCTCATTGCACCAACTATCATCTGTACAACTATTAACTCTATTCACTGTTCATTTCTCACCCAAATCACACACACATTCCTACATCAGTCCCCCACTTCATTCCATCTTGCCGTGACCCCACCACTCAACATATACCTCGAATTATCTTTCCAACAACCACTCAGTAACTCTCACCATCTCTTTCTTCAGAATAAAATAGTCTGTAAAGGAGCAGAATAAGAGCAGGGGGAGCCCCACGCATCAGCAGTGCTAGCTAAGCAAGCACCATATCTACAGATCAATGATCTGGGCAGGACCATCAGCATCAGGGATTGCAAAGCTGCCGATTATGCAGTCCAGCTTGTCTGCATATTAACCATTCAAACACCTCAGTAATGATACAATTACTTAAAGCTGCATTTTTGAGTTTGGCACCTGTTAATGCCCAGCCCCTATTTACCATCCTAATCCTTTCCTCTTTTCTCTAGTCTTTTATAACAATCAGTCTTTCCTACTCCATTGATCTCATTGCTAAAACAACCCCCTCATCAGTCTGTCAAATCCCTCCTTTCAGCCCCTCCCTCACTAATCTCAGTAACTCCTGAGAGCTGTCACATCTTTAAATTTCCTATCCCATGGAAGTGTGGGTTAAATAGTCAGACACAGGGGTTTTGCATTTGGGGACTTACCGAGCTTGAGTGGATAGCAGCAGGTAAAAGTGGAAGTGTCAATTCTGTGACTCAGGAGCCCCACTCTGGCATGGCAGTATCTGCGGCAGAGGAAGATAGTGGGCTGAGAAAGAGCATGATTCACTGGCCTCAGTTTTCTTTGGGCCCTTTTCTTGGCCAGCTGAGTTTTTCATTTCTGCTCGCCTCTTCCAATACCCTTTTACAAACAGTCAGTACCCATGGGTCATGGCCGTCAGAGACAAGTGTCTCCCAGCTGTCACTGTCAATGTCTGCATTTTCATAGGCAGGCATCCTGGTAACAGAGATTTGGATACCTAGGAGGTTGTGACCCAGTGGCCAAGTCACTGTACAGAAAGTCTTTGGTTTTACGGCTGTCATCCATCTGATGAATGTGGCCGAGCCAGTACAGACATTGTTGGCTTAACAATGCGTGTTTGCTGATGGAATTAGCACACTTCAGGACCTCTGAGGTGGTGACCTTGTCCTGCCAAGAGATGCCAAGGATAAGCCTGAGACAGCTAAGGTGGAAACTGTTCAGCCTTCTCTCCTGGCTGGGTCTCACCACTGTAGAGAGTGTGCTGAGGACACAGACCGGGTAGACTTGCAGTTTGGTGTTCTCAGTCAGGCTGCTGTTGTTTCACTCACTCTTACTCAGTTTGGGCATAACAGCTGCAGCTTCCGAAATGTGGGCGTTGATTTAAGCATCAGGAGACAGATTGTTTGTGACTGTGGAGCCTCGATATGTGAAGCTATCAACAACCTCCAGTCTCACATTGTCAATGCTGAGAGATGGCAGTATGTCAACATTTGTCCTCCTGATGCTGATGGTCAAACCAAACTCTTTACAGGTGTAAGGGAGTCTGTCCATTTGCCACAGGTGGTGTCTGTCAGTATGGAATGTAAGTGCAGCATCGTCAGTGTAGAGCAACTCTCTGATGAGGACTCATCACACTTCTGTCTTGGATCTCAGGTGAGCAATGCTGAACAGCTTTCTGTTGTTCTGGTATGTAAGTAGACACCGTTTGGAGATGACCTGAAGGCTTGTGACAGCAAAGATAATAATATGCTAAATAGTGTCGGTGCCTGAACACAACCTTGTTTGACAACACTGTGGATCTGAAAGTGTTCTGATGTTGCCCCGTCATCGCTGACCTTGTTCCATGACAATATGATGGATGAGATCACATTGAGGAGCTTTAGTGAGCAATTTAAATAGACCGTCTCTGCTCACATGGTCCATTGCCTTGGTGAGATTAATGAGAACAATATATCGGGCTCTCCTTTGTTCTCGGTATTTCTCTTGCAGCTGTTGGACTGAGAAGATCATGTCAATTGTAGACCTTGCGGTTCTGAAACCACACCGGATTCAGGGTGGATGCGTTCAGCTGGGATCTGCAGCCTGACAAAGGGCAAGCACTTTCCCACAACGCTCAGCAGGGAGGTGCCTCAACAGTTGTTGCCATCACTGAGGTAGCCCCCGTTCTTGTACAGGATCACAATCTTTGCATCACGGATACCCTGGGACACTGCCCCCTCCCTTCGGCAGAGACAGAGAAGTTTGTGCAGATGCTGCAGGAGTGCTGCTTTCCTGTGCTTGATGAGTTCAGGTGGTATAGTATCAGCACCTGGAGCTTTGCCCAATGATGAGCAAGCCAAGAGTTTCACTAAGTTCCTTTACTGTGGGTTCAATATGCAGCTCTGTCATGATGGGCAGGCTTTCATGGAGTCTGGAGCTTCCTTGGTGACAGTCTTCTCCCTGGATTAGAACTCAAGGCTAATCAAGGAGTGTTCAACTTGACTGGTTATTGCAGTCAGTGATGACCTACCCTGCCTTTGTTTTCAATGGAGCTGTTTTCTTTGCTGGTGGACCTGGTGCCTTTTTAAATTCCTTCATTCCTGCCCCTGAAATTCCCAGTGTCGAAGGACATATGGCAAAGTTGTAACCAGTAGTCATTAGCAGATCCCTAGCAATAGTTACACTTAGATCTAACAATTGCATATTAACCATTGTTGGACTTTACATTGAGCGGCTCTTAGTGCGTTCAGAGCTTTCCCGCTCGGATCTCTCCTGTAATTAACGAGAGCAGACCGCTTGCCTTCAATGACAGGTTCCATCACAGTAAAGTTAGTCTTGAACCAGTCAGCATTTTCCCACTCTTGCTTCCCATTTGTTGAGAGTGTGGTATTATAGATGGTGTCTGGAGGTATATTCCATTTCACGTATGCACTGTGTCTAGGAATGCCGGAGAGCACCTGTTCAATCGAGCCAAGATTTTCATCTGGGTAGGCAGTATGGCTGACGTTGATATGAGGACGGCATTTCTGCTTTGAATGAAAAATCTTCAAGGGTTGCACCCTCACCTTGGTGCGCACCAGGGAGTGATCTGTATCACAGTCAGCACTGTGGCAGCTTGGTGTTGAGAATGCTGTTCAGAGAGTCACATCTGGTGATGATCAGATCCAGCTAGTACCAATGCCCTGATCTTGTATCTCTCCAGGACACTTTGCAGCATGGTTTGTGGTAGCAGCAAAGCTCAAGTAATCTCTGTCCATTCTCATTTATCTTTCCCAGGCCATGATGTCTGAGGTAGGAGGGCCACACCTCATGGTCCACACCCACTCTAGTGTTGAAATCTCCCAGTAGGTAAAGATGTTCTGACTTAGGGATGCTGCTGATAGCAGAGTCAATCTCCTCACAGAACTGGTCTTTCGCCTCCGTAGTGGAGCACAGTATTGGGTGTAGATACTCATGAGGTTAACTGGACCTGTTTGAGTTAAGAGGCAGGTGGAGAGAAGACATTCTGAACCATTTTTTGGGGGGTTCTAAGATTCCGGGTAGTGAGTTCCTCACAGTGTAACCTACAACTTGCTCATACATTTACTCTGAACTCTTCCCCTACCAGATGAATGTGTAATATTTTTCTTTCAGTGATCCACTCTCAGCAAGCTAGTCTCTTGTAGGGAAGCTATGTCAATGTTCAGCCTATCAAGTTCCATGTCAATCACAGCTGTCTTGCACGCGTTATTGTCCGGCTGCAAGTTGTCTGTCAATCCAATGGTCCTGACGTTCGAACTTGCCAATCGAAGAGCTGGCATCTTCTTCAGTTTTGTACGTTTGCCTGGTATGATGGATTCTGTCCACTTGTTGAGCAGAAACTCTAAACTCCAAGCAGCCATTGAAGTGGATGGGCTGTGGTGGGTCAGCACCTTAATGGTCGGGGGTTGCCTGACTTTGAGGTGGGTGTTGGCTAACAAGTGGAATGTGATGGTCCCTCCCACTGTCAGAGGCAGCCCTTGGCATCTGTTCTCTATTGTAATGTTGGCTTGGTGTGTCACAGAAGGGGCTAGAGGCTTGTATGGATAAACAAGCCATTTGTTGATAACCTATAACTATATATTTATCCAAGGTGCTGCCGTGCATTGGTGCTGTCTCCGTGCTGGCTCCTTCCAGACTCTACTCCCAGCCTACCATCATGTGACTCTTGACATCACACTGTGGGTGGTATTGCTCTCCAGTCCCACATTAACCCTTGCTCTGCCCAACACCCTTATACTACAATGGCATGCCACTATCTCTTAAAGGCAAATTACAACATCCCCCTTTCTTTTTAAAAAAAATCCCCACTTCAAAGAAAGTATAATGATTTACAATACAATCAAACTGTCTGGAGCTTGATATTCCTTTCAGATCTTGTTCTGTCACATTTGGAGGAATGGTAGTCTCAGTTGTTTTGTCTTTGACTTTGTCGGTTTAGAGTTGAAATTGGGATATTCTGTGTCTCCGGTACTTGGTTGTCTCCATTTGATTTGCTTTTTGCCCTCCTTCAAGCTGCATTTCTCTTCATCGACAACCTATCTGTTTTGTTCGGACACCATGGGTTTGTCTCATTCCTTCCGAAGGGAATGTTCACTCGGTTCATTCCTAGAGTGGGCTTGGATTTTCTTTTTCCATGGAGTCCGCCAAGATCTTCCTGGACGTTGACGTTTCAAAAATGGAACTTTCATTTCCCTCTTTGCACAATATCAGCCAAATATTTGTTTACTCTTTTATTTTCCAACCCTTTATTGAGCTTATGAATCTTTTTATTCAGCTCAGCAGCTACTCTGGTGAGTTCAGTTGTCTTTGTTTCAGAGTTATCTGTGAAATCCTTAGACATTTAATAACTTCACCTGGGCATTCAGTTCCCTTCAGATTCTTTCTTCCATGGTCACTGACTGCTCCTTTGACTCTTTCAATTCACTTGTTAGATCCTCAATCTGTTTCTTAGAAATTCCCTTTTCAGCTTTTTAAGTCTGGATTTGCTTTTCCATAATGCACATCTCATTTTTCATGTTCTTCTTCAAGTGTTCTACTTCCTGTAAATGACACTCCAATCTTCTCCTTTGTTCTCGTTTTCCATTAGCAAACTCAGCATTTGTCCCTGAAAGTTGTTCTCTACACTGAAGTTTATCTTTAGCAGAGCCTAATTCACATGTGCTATCCTTCAAACTCACATTCTTTAATTTTGCTGCTGCTAGTTGTTTTTGACATTCTCTCGATTTTCATTTCAGCCATGTCATTTTTCAACAATTCAATGGTTCTCAGTACATTTATATCCAATGTTTTTTCTTCTATTTCCTTGCACTTCAGCATCAGATTTAAATTTTCCAATTTTATTTCTGTCTTTTGTTTCTCTGTCTGCGGCAGAGCTTTGTCCTTGTCCTTCATTTTGGTTTCATTGTTAGCCAGGTCTGTCTCTGCTGAAGTCTTAACTTGTTTCAGTTCTGTAATTATGCAACTTGTGGCATCATTATTCACTCACAGCTTGAAAGCTTTATGGCTTCTCGTTTCAATGTCTCACCTTTCCATACAGCTGGTTCTTCAACCCTTCAGTCTCTTTCTTGTAACTCTTGGCTTCCTCCTGGAATGTGGAACATTGCTGAGTCTTCTCCGCCAACTGGTTCTTCAGTTCGTTCAGAGTGACATTCACTTCGTTTTGATTCTCTTCGTAATTTTCCAGAGGAACAAACTTTGACCTGAGGGATCCTTGTAAGATGTAACAGTTTTTCAGCAAGTTTTCCATTTCTTTGTGAAGCTTAATTGCTTCATTTTGCATTTTCTTGTAATCAAGCAGAGTCTCCTCCAGTTTCTTCTGCTGTTCTTCCATTCTGCTGCTTAAGACAGTCTCCATTTCTCCATGCTACTGAAGAGTTATGTATTCCTTTATCATCTGATCTTGAAGGACAATAAGCTGTTCTTTCAACTGTTTATTTTCTTGTTGACCTCTTGCCCCACCTCACTCTGCACTTCAGTGCATTACTTTGTTGCTACTGATAGCTCCAAAACTGCTTTTGCTGAATTAGTATTCATTTTTTCTTCAGCTCATGTTTTTCCATGCCTACAGGTTAAATGTTCAAAGAGTCTTTCAGGGCTGTAACTTCTTTGCCTACCTTTTCAGCTGGCTGTTGTGCCTGGCTGTACAGCTGGTTGAATTTTCCCAACTCTCGCTTCGATTTGTCAACTGTGGAATTGAGGATTATTTCCTCCTGATACCTTTGTATTGTCTCTAAAATTTGGCTGTTAAGATCTTGAACAGCTTGGTTCATTGAAAACTTCAGTTTATCGTATGTTTTCAAAGGTATATGCTCAGCTTGAATCTCGAGGTTCAAATTGTCCAGTTCAACTTTGATACAAATATTTTTTAATTTTATTTCTGCTTTTTCTTGCTCTGCTTGCTGCTGGGCTTTTTCCTTGGTGTTCACTACCAACTGCTGATACAGTTCTGGAGATATGTCAATGTCTTAGACAAGGAAATCACTTGGGACTTCTATCTCAGGCTTTCCTGGGACTTCTGGAAAGTTATGTACCTCTTTAGTGGCCTTGTGTGGTTTGTTCAGGTATTGTCTCCCTTGGCCTGAGGTATCCTCACCCTTTTGGTGATTTAATGGGAGTGTTCCAGACCTTCTTTTAAGGTTGGAGCTCTCCACAACTTGGTGTTTGAAATATTTGTCAAAGACTTTTAATATCTCACTAAATGTGGCTGAGGATTCATCAATGCCTTATCTTAGAATTACTTCATCCACAAATACACCTAACAAGTATAAAAACTCATTAACTTGTACCCTTATTCTGATTTCTTGCTTAATCCTGATGTACTCCTGTAATCTTAAAATTTTCTTCTCCAAGATTCCCAATCTTGGATCTCTTTTAGCCCTCGCCTTAACCAAAATTGGTCTGGTAGCTTTAATTTTCTATCCATAGTCACTTTTTATAACAGGAGAGTGTCTCTTTAATTTCTTCTCTTCAAAATGGCTCCACAGCTGCCATTTTTTTCCCCTGTGTCCTTCCTGTACTTTGTCAGTTTCAGCAGGCTCTCATTTCAACTGTGCAGGAAACTTTCTCTCTGCAGGAAACATTTGAAACAAGTCGTTTAGACTAGCTACGTGCTTCTCCAAATCTGGGGCTCAAACAGAAGGTGATCTTTTAACTCTGCCAGCCATTTTTAAAAACCTTTTTTTCTCTTCAGTCCAGCTTGGACACCATGTGTTAGGATGCCGACTGGGTACCCACTGCTGCAGCTTTCTTGCAACTGTGCTCTGGATATTCTGATCCTGGTGGTTGCCTATTTTGTAAGATAATCTCAGCTTTTTTCCTGTATTTTGCTCACTTCATGAAATTTGGCTAGGTCTCTCGACCCTGCCTTCACTTAGGTTCTTTTCATTTGTACAGTGCATTCTTTTTTTTAGCCTTTTTTTCCCCTTTGTTTTGAATTTTGATCAGCTGTTTTTTGATCTACCTAGGTTCCTTGACTCTGCGTTTGATCAGGTCTGGCAGTGGAGCTCCACATGCCCTGGTGCAGTCCTTCAGCCCCCATGCCTGTAATGGAGCTGTCTTTTAGGTGATCTCCAGCAAAAGGATTTTCCATGCTTGCCTGAATTGGGTGTGTTCAGTGGCATGAGCGGACAATATGGCACGATCAGTTTCACAATGGCATGAAACCAGTTCTCGATCACCTGCTCAGCCCACCAATAGCGGGCCGCGTTCTCTGCCGTTGGTCCTCAGGAACCTCATTGTAACACATCAGCAGATCATTATAAGGTCAGTCCGCCGGAATCATCAGCCCTCCCCGATCATCCGTCCACATCGGCAGAAAATCACGCTGACGTGTTTCACAACTGTACATAAGTGACGTACACTGCTGGGCTGCATTTTCCTCGGGAATTCAAGGTTTGTTTGCCTACCTTGCTTCAGTCAGCATTCACAGTCATCAGTGCCAGGCTTCACAGACAGCACTACATCACTTTCAGTGGAGCTCACTGCAGGTCTCTACCTACCCGATCAGATATGTGTGGGTGGCTTTTCAATGGCTGCAGGGCTAGGGTTTGCTTGGCGAAGGGGGAGAAGTGGCCTCAGGCAAGGGAAGAGGTTGCAGGACATAAGAACATATGAACATAAGAACTTAAGAAATAGGAACAGGATCATGGCTGATCTTCTTGTGTTTTGATTTCCATATTGCCATCTACCCACGATAATCTTTGGTTCCCTTGCTTAACAAGAATCTATCTATCTCCGCCTTAAAAATATTCAATGACCCCCCCGTCCACCGCCTTCTGAGGCAGAGAGTTCTAAAGTCACACAACCCTCTGAGAGAAAAAAATTCTCCTCATCTCTGTCCGAAAAGGGTGACCCCTAATTTTAAAACAGTGACCCCTAGTTCTGGACTCACCCACAAGAGGAAACATCCTTTCCATATCCACCTTGTCAAGGCCATTCAGGATCTCGTATACTTCAATCAAATCACCCCTCACTCTTCTAAACTCCAGTGGAAACAAGCCCAGTCTGTCCAACCTTTCCTCATAACAGAGCCCACTCATTCCAGGTATCAATCTAATAAACCTCCTTTGAACCGCTTCCAACACATTTCCATCCTTCCTTAAATAAGGAGACCAAAACTGCACACAGTATTTGAGATGTGGTCTCACTAATGTCCTGTATAACTGAAGCATAACATCCTTACTTTTGTGTTCAATCCCTCTCATAATAAAGAATAGCATTCCATTAGCCTTCTTAATTGCTTGCTGTACCTGCATACTAACTTTTTGTGACTCATGTACCAGAACACCTAGATCCCTCTGCACCTCATTCCTGCCAAAGTGAACAATTTCACATTTTCTCACATTAAACTCCATTTGCTCACTCACTAAACCTATCACTCACTCAATCTATCTGCAACCTCCTCATGTCCTCTTCACAACATACTTTCTTACCTATTGTTGTGTCATCTGCAAATTTAGCTACCATATCTTCGCTCCCCTCATCTAAGCCATTGATGTAAATCATAAAAGGTTGTGTCCCCAGTATAGACCCCTGAGGGACGCCACTCATCACATTCTGCTAATCAGAAAAAGACCCATTTATGCATACTCTCTGCTTTCTGCCAGCCAGCCAATCTTCTATCCATGCTAATATGTTACCCACTGGACCATGTGCTTTTATTTTCCATAATAATCTTTGATGTGGCACCTTATCAAATGCCTTCTGGATATCCAAGTACAGCACGTCTACAGGCTCCCCTTTATCCATTGTGCATGTTACTCCTTCAAAAAACTCCAATAAATTGCTTAAACATGATTTTCCTTTCACAAAGCCATGCTGACTCTTCCCTATTGCCTAGAGCTCTAAGTGCCTAGCTACAACCTCCTTAATGATTGATTCTAATAACTTCCCCAGGGCAGGCATTAAGCTAACTGGCCTATAGTTTCCTGTTTTCTGCCTCCCTCCCTTCTTGAATAGAAGGGTTATATTATCTCCTTTCCAGTCTGATGGAACTTTTCCAGAATCTAGCAAATTTTGGAAAATTAACACCAGCGCTTCGACTACCTCATTAGCCACCTTTTTTAAGGCCCTAGGATGTAATACATTGGAACCCGGAGACTTGCCAGCCCGCAGCTCCATCAGTTTGCTCAGTACTGTTTCCCTAGTGATTTCAAATTCATCAAGTTCCTTTCTCCCATTAACCTCCTGATTTGCAGCTATTACTGGAATGTTTCTGGGTGTCCTTGTACACCACTCGCTGAAGGTAAGCATGCAGGTCCAGCAGGTGGTAAAGAAGGCAAATGGTATGTTGGCCTTCATAGCCAGAGGATTCGAGTACAGGAACAGGGATGTCTTGCTGCAATTGTACAGGGCCTTGGTGAGACCACACCTGGAATATTGTGTGCAGTTTTGGTCTCCTTATCTGAGGAAGGATGTACTTGCTATACAGGGAGTGCAGCGTAGGTTTACCTGACTGATTCCTGGGATGGCAGGACTGACATATGAGGAGAGATTGAGTCGATTAGGATTATATTCACTGGAGTTCAGAAGAATAAGGGGGGATCTCATAGAAACCTATAAAATTCTAACAGGACTAGACAGGGTAGATGCAGGAAGGATGTTCCTGATGGTGGGGGAGTCCAGAACCAGGTGTCACAGTCTGAGGATATGGGGTAGACCGTTTAGGACTGAGATGAGGAGAAATTTCTTCACCCAGAGAGTGGTGAGCCTGTGGAATTTGTTACCACAGAAAGTAGTTGAGACCAAAACATTGTATGTTTACAAGAAGGAGTTAGATATAGCTCTTGGGGCGAAAGGGATCAAAGGATATGGGGAGAAAGCGGAAGCAGGCTATTGAGTTGGATGATCAGCCATGATCATAATGAATGGCAGAGCAGGCTCGAAGGGCTTAATGGCCTACTCCTGCTCCTATTTTCTATGTTTCTATGTTTTTTGTATCTTCTATAGTGAACACAGGAGCAAAATATTTGTTAATTTCTTCCACCATTTCCTTATTATCTACTATTAACTCCCACTGTCACTCTCTAAAGGACCAACACTCACTTTATTTACTCTTTTCCTTTTTAAGTACCTGTAGAAACTCTTGCTATCTGTTTTACATTTCTAGCTAGCTTCCTCTCATACTCTAATTTCTTTTTCCTGATTAACCTTTTAGTCATCCTCTGCTGTTCTTTATATTCTGTCCAATCAGCTGTCCTGCACTCATTTTTGTGGAGTTGTATGTTTTTTCCTTAAATTTGGTGCTTTCCTTAACATCTGTAGTTAACCACGGATGGTGGGTCCTCCACTTAGAATTTTTCTTTATAGTAGGAATGTACTTATTCTGAATATTCTGAAATATCCCCTTAAATGTTTGCCACTGCTTCTCTATTGATCTATCCTCTAGCCTAGTTTTGCATTCACTTCAGCTAGCTCAGCTTTCATGCCCTTAGTTGCCCTATTTAAGTTTAAGATAGTAATCTTAGACCCATTCTTCTCCCTTTCAAACTGGATGTAAAATTCAATCATATTGTGGTTGCTGCTACCTAGGAATGCCTTTACTCGGAGGTCGTTAATTAATCCTGTCACGTTGCACAATACCAAGTCTAATATAACCTGCTCTCTGGTTGATTCCAGAACATGCTGCTCTAAGAAACTATCTCAAAAGCATTCTAAGAACTCCTCGTTCAGGCTACTAATGCCAATCTGATTTTACCAGTTTACGTGTAGATTAAAATCACCCATGATTATTGCTGTCCCTTTATCACCAGCACACAATATTTCCTCTTAAATACTTTGTCCTACACTGTGGCTACTGTTAGGGGGCCTGTAGACCACTCGCACTAATGACTTTTCTCCCCTACTATTCCTCATCTCCACCCAAACCGATTCTACATCCTGATCTCCTGAACCGAGGTCATCTCTAACTATTGAGCCAATGCCCTCTTTGATTAACAGCGCTACCCCTCCACATTTACCTAGCTTCCTACTCTTCTTTAATGTCACGTAGCCTTCAATATTAAGGACTCAATTATTGTCGTCCTGCAGCCATGTCTCCATAATTGCTATCAGGTCATATTTATTTACTTCAATATGCGCTGCTATCAATTCATTTACTTTGTTATGAATGCTACGTGCATTCAGATAGAGAGACTTCAGTTTTGCCTTTTTGTTACCTTTGTAACATCTAGTCTTGACCTTTGATGTATTCTTAGGTTTTTTCTCTATCCCTTCCTGCCATTCTCCAACCCTCATTTCTCATATTACTGTTCTGCTCTCCTGTCTTGACTCTACACCTTGAATTGCTATCTCTGTGCAAGCTTGATCCCTCACCCCTCTTGTTCAGTTTAAAGCCCTCTCTACTTCCCTAGTTATGTGATTTGCGAGGACATTTGTCCTACATGGTTCAGGTGTAAACCATCCCAATGGTACAGTCCCCACTTTCCCCAGTACTGATGCCAGTGCCCCACAAACCAGAGCCCACTTCTCCCACACCAGTCTTTGAGCCACGCATTTGTCTCTCTAATCTTATTTGCCCTATGCCAATTTGCACGTGGCTCAGGTAATAATCCAGAAAGTATTACCTTTGAGGTTCTTCTTCTTAATTTGGTACCTAGCTTCTTATACTGACTTTGCAGAACCTCTTTCCTAGTCCTACCTATGTCATTGGTACCTACATGGACCATGACAACTGGGTCCTCCATGAGGACGAGGGCTCTACTGGGGAAGGAGGGTATCCCAGGGTGTGTGTGGGGGCACATGTTGATCTGTGCAAGTGGCCTCAAGATGGTGAGGGCTGAGGAAGCAGTCTCCAGAGGAGATGAGGCCAGATGGACATGTGAGGGTGAGGGTATCTGTGTGAGAATGAGTGGTGATGTCCCTTGAGCTGGCAGTGAGTGAGACGCCAGTGAATGTGTGATGGGCTGGAGCATGTGAGTTTAGACTGCTGAGATGGTTGCCTTACCCTGGCTGCACAGATGAGATCATTCATCCTCTATCTGCACTGGATGGCTAACCTCTTCTGTGCAGCATTGAAACTGATCACCACTGCCATCGCCTCCCAAGCTGGAGTGGTAATGTTGCTGCCCCTCCTACGGCCAGACCAGGGATAGAGGACATCACAGCGGCCTTCACAGTGTCCAAAAGGCATTTGAGGTCTGCAGTCTTCTTGCCTTTTGGGGTCATGTTTTCTTTGCACTCCTGGGCTACAAGCACTTAGCGCGTCTGGACTTTAAATGTGACTCCTGCCATGATGAAGCGGCGAGGTGACGGTGTGGTGGGCAAATTGGAGCCTGCCTGCCATGAAAATGGCATGTTTCCCAGGAATGCATAAATAATGCGGCGAGTTTGGGACAATACGGCATGAAAACCCACCATTGTGGCCAGCGGGTACAATGGTATTTTCTGACCCGCTACCACACTTAGGGCAAACCTGGGATGATCCCGCCGTATGTCTTCAATTTCGGTGTTATTTACTCAGGTCAGGCTTCTGTTTCTTTAGTTTTTCATGTTTTGAGAATCTGAGTTCCTCCTCCAGCTTCTCTGGGATTTCAGGGGCCATCCTTCACTGCCACTATTTGGCCTTTCACAGAGAGGTCTCGAGGATTGTATGCTGAACATAAACTGTTTATTGATAACTCATAACTATATACATATCCAACGTAGTGCCCTGCATAGGTGCTGTCTCCATGCTGGCTCCTTCCAGACTCTAGGGCACAAGCCTGGGCAAAATTTATGGATACCCTGGGCTGCCCAAATGTCGAGCTCCCCCTCTTGGCCTCCCCACCTGAGTCCAAAGGAATGCAAAGCACTATGTTTGGCACTGGCTTGGTTACAGGAATTGCTGAAAAGGTAGAGATCAATCCACCTCTGGGCTCCACTCCAGATTTTCTGTCAGAGTTTACCCCATTAGCCTTCAACTCTCCCTAGGTATCCACACTGCAGCAGAGCTATTCACCCATAGCTGGGAGTTTGGGTCGTGAATGCCAGGGTGTGGCAGCGTGCCTGTGGGCCTGCACACTGCATGCCTGGGGGCCAGACCTTCTCCAAGTTCCTCTGGAGCTTCAGCCTGGGGCTGTAAGGGATCCAGTTTCCATGTGTTACAACGAGGCGGCACAGCTGAGGTCTTGTTGATGGAGAGGCTGTGTACTGACGGAGAGATTTACACCTTTGACTCTCTTTCTCACATTGCTGTTAGACAGTGGGCTGAACATGAGAAGTACACTGGCTCAGAAAAGCAGAAAGCATGCTAACTCACTTCACCCACACACGAGGCACACCACACCGAGCTGTTGGATACAGTGTCCTTTCTACAAGTGTTCTTTTTTAGCTCTCGTTACCTCAAAACCTTTTTATCATTTTCTTTCTCTTCTGATATTATTTTCTCACTATTGATTTCTGCTAAGCTTTCTGCCTCTATTCCTACAGTTTTACTCATCCTGCTTCCCACTTTAGTCTCAAACCAAGACTTTCTCCACTGCCCTACTACATTAGGGTTAAATTCATCCCACTACTCTCTTGCCTCCACAAGGACATCAGTGCCATTTCTCTCACACAATGTGGCCTCCCTTTGTTCCAGGATTCACTTCAGTGCCCCAACATCTTTAACCCTACTCTCCTGCACCAACCCTCCATATTCACTTTTGCAACCTTCCTCTCCTTGACCTGCCCAAGCAGGTGGTATGGAAAATTGTCTGGAAATGACCACTCTTGAGGACTTGCTTATCAATCTGGTGTCTCACTCCTCAGATGCTCGCTGCAGAAATTCAAAGCTTCTCCCTGTCTATGAATGTGGTTCCAACATTAACCATGATTTCTGAGTTCATTAAATTCTACACAGACCCAACAAAGCAGAAAGAGAAAGCAATCAATCACTTTGGATTTGGGATTCCCACAAATGCAGAGCACCATTAATATCACATTCATGTAGCTCCATCTGGAAAGCCCATTAACTTCAACAACAAGAATGATTCAAGTAACCTCATTCTTCAGCAGTAGCCATCACTTGTGTATTGTCAGGTAATCTAAGATAGGTGTACTGTTCAGTCAGAGCAATGTTACAGGATGGCTAATAGGAGATTAGGGATGCCTGCTTGAGTCTTAACTGGTAATCCTTTTTGACAGTCTAGGAGAGAAACAGGTTCAACGAGCACTCCTAGGATTATAATGAAACAGTTCATCAGGATTCTGAAGTTGTTTTTCTGTGTGTCTACAGTCAGGGGAGATCAGTGAGGATTTCTAAATAGTTTGTTGCGTATTCTATAATTTGAGTCCTTACTGAGCCAATTCCCTTGCTCAGGATGAAGTTGCCCTTGAGAATAAGGACTTGGATCTCGATACCTTACTGCCAACAGCACCTACCATTAAGCAGGAGATTATCATTAACACCTTCCAAGAAAGGTGCCGTGCATGGCACAGTTAAACCCTTCAGGATCCTATGCATTATTCTCAGATAACAATTCTGCAAATCTGTAATCCCAGTTTGGGAGAGGAAAGTTATTCAGATAAATCATCACAAAATGCAGAGAATAGGACTCCTCCCTGGAAAAAGATGCAAAGGCACTGAATTACCAGTTGTGCATTTTTAGCTGCCGACTTGGCCCTTTATTATGGCCAATTAATGCTGCCACTTCTTATCACAATGATGAGCCTTTGTCCTTAAAGCCCTTTTCCCTCATGCCCCTAACTCTTGCTCCTATGAGTTGTTACCTCAATGTCAGAACGCTGTTACATTTGTGGTTAGGACTGTAGCAATGGAGCCCATGAAGATGGAAGTGGTATTCCAGCTGATGTTTTTGCAGGATCTACTTCCAATGCCATATCACTTGTGCAACCAAAGTATATTCATCAGGCACGAGGAGACCCCAGAAACACAGAAGGCTGCACTGTCTCTTTATTCTAAGACAGAAGATGACGTGCCTCCACTCTGCTTCAGTGGGTTCTGACATAGCTGATAAGTCCATTGCATGACCTGCAGGCTCTGTCACATGAGGGGCAGGTGGAGATTAAGGGTTGGTTTGATAGGTTGTTTGCTCTCTCTCCAATGCCTCAACTTCACCTCTGCAAGTTCCCAACAAAGTCTCTCAATGTGTTCAGTGCCTTTCCAGATGAGTCTGGTCCATTTTGGTCGGTCACAAGGCAGAGATTCCGATGAGTTGGTGGAGATGTTTGACCTCTTTGGAGATGCTTCCCTTAAAAGCCTTTCCAATGTCCACCTGGGAGTCTCCTGCTGGGCCTGAGTCTCGATTATAGAGGTTGTTTCAGGAACCTGGTGTCAGGAGTACAAGCGACATGTCATGCCGAGCTGCATTGATGCATTTGCATTATCACTACCAGACAATGTGTAACCCGGAGAGGATGGATCCAGTGAGACTAGAAATGTGTAACCCGGGGAGGATGTAGCCAGTGAGATCAGACAGTGTATAACCCAGGGGAGATGAATACAGTGAGATCAGACACTGTGTAACCTAAGGAGGATGGATCCAGTGAGACCAGACAGTGTGTAACCCAGTGAGGATGGATCCAGTGAGACCAGACAGTGTGTAACTCAGTGAGGATGGAGCCAGTGAAATCCTGGTGTGCATCCAAAATTAGATCTTGCAATTTGTTAAGTGAGCTCAGTTTCTGTCTCAAAACACACAGTCACCAGTGATATAGAGAATCAATATTGATTGAATGTTACTGTTCTAATGAATGTGCAGGGATCTGGAAGTGCATGTGCAACAATCTCAATATGTCCTGTGGTAAGACATATTGAGATAGTGGTTAGCAAATCTTGTGGCATCTTGGGCTTCATAAATAGAGGCATTGAGTACACAAGCTGGGAAGTTATGCTGAGCCTTTATAAAGCTCTGGTTAGGGCCCAACTAGAGTATTGTGTCCAGTTCTGGTCACCACACTTTAGGAAGGATGTGAGGGTCCTTGAGAGAATGCAGGGCAGGTCAACCAGAATGGTTCCAGGGATGGGGGGTTTTAGTTACAAAGTTAGGTTGGAGAAACTGGGGTTGTTCTCCTTGGAGCAAAGGAGATTGAGGGGAGATTTGATAATGATGATTATGGCAGATTTGAATAAGGCGGACAATGAAAAGCTGTTCCCATTAGCTGATAATACAAGGACTAGAGGACACATTTAAGATTTTGGGCAAGAAATGCAGGGGGAATGGGAGGAAGAACTGTTTACACAGTGAGGTGTAATGACCTGGACCTCACTGCCCACAAGGGTGGTGGAAGCAGAAACAATCAATAATTTTAACAGGAAATTGGATGGGCACTTGAAGGAATTAAAGCTGCTGGACTGCGAGGATCAAGTGGGACTGACTAGATTCCCCTGCAGAGGCCGGCAGAGATTCAATGATCCGTAAATAACTCTATGACTGCATGACTCTAAGGATAAATTGTGCCATCTGGGACCATCCTTTGCAGCCCAGTAGTGCCAGCCATGAGTTCATTTAAGTTAATAAGTGCAGCCCAAAATATCTCAATTAATTCCAGAAAGCTAGGCTGTTCTTCAGGGGACCTAACTGATCTGTGAATGGCCCTTCAAATCACAACATATCCTCAGCACACCACGAAGTCTCATGGCTTCAGGCCAAACACAGACAAGGAAATATCCTGCTGACTACCACCTACTGCCCTCCCTCAACAGATGAATCAATACTCCTCAAATGTTGTCCAATTTGAGGAAGTAGTAATGATAGCATGGACACAGAATATACTCCGGTGACTCAGACATATCACTGATATCACTGAGCTGGCTAAATTCTGAAGGTTAGAGCTGTCAGGCTAGTCTTATGGCAGATGGTGAGGACACCAACATAACCTTGTCCTCGCTAATCCATCTGTCACAGGTTCCTCTGTCCATCACACTGTTGGCAAAAGTGACACCTTGTGGACAGTCCTTGTAGAGGCCAAGTCTTATTTTCATATTGATTATTGTGGGACTCAAAATATGAAGATTCAATTGCAAGTATAGAGTAGAGATGACAAGGCATGAGTGTGATGTGAAATGGGTTCTAAGTTGGGAATTTGGTACAGGTGGGATATCTTTGGTAAGTTTGTCTCAAGCTATAATGCAGATTAACAGTCAGACTCTGACTTAGAATTTTGAAACTGCAAGCTACTTAAAACACTAGTTAACAGGAACTGACTGGCAGTGGTAGTTATCTGTCAACCAATTGAAAGCGGTAGTTATCTGTCAACCAATTGAAAGCGGTAGTTATCTGTCAACCAATTGAAAGCGGTAGTTATCTGTCAACCAATTGAAAGGGGTAGTCTGTGTTATTTTGCGGTAGCAGGAAGCTGAATTAGCAGTTGCAACTGGAGTGAAAGTCACCAGACCTCTATAAAAGCAGACAAATTTTGTAACCGCACACAGTGGGAGACAAAGTGGAGATTATAAGGACTGAGTGCAATGAAGAATGTGTGGTAACTTGGGAATTTGGTGCAAAGCAGCTGCTTTTTATACCTTTTTTCAGCCTGAGTAGCTGGTGAGTGTTCAAAGGCATTAGTTAGATAATCAGATAGGTGATTGGTTGGTGAGTTTTAAGATTTTATCCCCCCAAATAGGAGCAGTAGTTTATATGTAGATATAGGTATTGTATTAAATTTATACTTTAACTAGTTAAAGGTGGCAGCACAGGTGATGTGTTACAGCTGTAGCATGTGGTGCTCATGAACACCAGCGTGATCCTTAACAACCACATCTGCAGGTCTAAGAACGTTGGCCCTGAGTTGATGAGCTGGAGCCTGACCTTCAGACACTGCGATGCATTAGGGAGGGGGAAAGTTACCTGGACACTTTGTTCCAGGAGACAGTCTCATCCATTGGGCCAGATACTTCAGATTTTGTCCATAGTCAGGGACAGGATGGTGTGGCTATGAGTGAGGCAGGTATGGGGATCTAGAAGGTAGCATTGGAGGAGCCTCAGCCCTGCAATTGTCCAGCAGGGTTTGAGATTCTGGCGGTGGGGGCTGCAGGGTGGATAAGCAAACTGACCATGGCACCACTACTTTCAAGCAGAGAGAGTTAAAAGGAGTGTGGTTGTTGTAGGAGATAGTATAGTTACTCTACTGCCTGTCTACAGCTGATAGCATGAGTCTCAAAGGCTGTGTTGCCTGCCCGGTCTCAGAGTTAAGGACATCTCCTCAGGCCTGGAGAGGATCTTGAAGTGGGAGGGGAAGGATCTAGTTGTCGTGGTGGATGTCAACAACATGACAGGTAGGACTAGGATAGAGATTCTGATGAGGGGGTATGAGCAGCTAGGGGCTAAGTTTAAAAGCAGAACCACACAACCTGAGCCATGAGCAAATTGGCATATGATGAATAAGATCAGAGAGTTAAATATGTGGTTCAAAGATTGATGTGGATAAAATGGGTTTTGATTCATGGGACACTGGCACCAGTGCTGGGGAAAGAGGAAGTTGTACCACTGGGGATCACAGAATCACAGAGTGCAGAAGAGGCCCTTCGGTCCATCGAGTCTGCACCTACACGTAAGAAACACCTGACCGACCTACCTAATCCCATTTACCAGCACTTGGCCCATAGCCTTGAATGTTATGATGTGCCAAGTGCTCATGCAGGTACTTTTTAAAGGATGTTAGGCAACCCTCCTCCACCACCCTCCCAGGTAGTGCATTCCAGACCATCACCACCCTCTGGGTAAAAAAGCTTTTACTCACATCCCCCCTGAACCCCCTGCCCCTCACCTTGAACTTGTGTCCCCTCATGACTGACCCTTCAGCTAAGGGGAATAGCTGCTCCCTACCCACCCTGTCCATGCCCCTCAGATTTGTACACCTCGATCAGGTCACCCCTCAGGTCTTCTCTGCTCCAATGAAAACAACCCAAGTCTATCCAACCTCTCTTCATAACTTAAATTTTTCACCCTAGGCAACATCCTGGTGAATCTCCTCTGCACCCCCTCCAGTGCAATCACATCCTTCCTATAATGCGGTGACCAGAACTGCACACAGTACTTCAGCTGTGGCTTCACCAAGGTTCCAAACAACTCCAACATGACCTCCCTATTTTTGTAATCTATGCCTCGATTGATAACAGCAAGTGTCCCATATGCCTTTTTCACCACCTTATTAACATGCCCCTCCGCCTTCAGAGATCTATGGACGGACACACACACACACACACACCAAGGTCCCTTTGTTCCTCAGAATTTTCTAGTGTCATGCCATTCATTGACTACTTCCTTGTCAAATTACTCCTTCCAAAGTGTATCACCTCACATTTTTCAGGGTTGGATTCCATCTGCCACTTATCTGCCCATTTGACCATCCCACCTATATCTTCCTGTAGCCCAAGATACTCAACCTCACTGTTAACCACCCAGCCAATCTTTGAGTCATCCACAAACTTACTAATCCTACCCCACATATAGTCATCTATATCGTTCATATAAATGACAAATAATAGGTGACCGAGCACAGATCCCTGTGGTACACCACTGGATACTGGCTTCCAGTCACTAAAGCAGCCTGTCATCACCCTCCGTCTCCTACAACGAAGCACATTTTGAATCCACATTATCAAATTACCCTGTATCCCATTTGCCTTTGCCTTCTTTATAATTCTCCCATGTGGGACCTTGTCAAAGGCTTTCCTGAAATCCATATAAACTACATCAACTGCACTACCCTCATCTACACACCTGGTCACCTCCTCAAAAAATTCAATCAAATTTATTAGGCATGACCTTCCTCTGACAAAGCCATGCTGACTATCCCTGATCAAACCTTGCCTCTCCAAGTGGAGATAGACTCTCTCCTTCAGAATTTTCTCCAATAGTTTCCCTACCACTGACGTGAGACTCACTGGTCTGCAGTTCTCTGGATTATCTCTACAACAACCGTTCTTAAGCGGAACCACAATAGCTGTTCTCTAGTGCTCTGGCACCTCCCCCATGGCCAGAGAGGAATTAAAAATTTGGGTCAGAGCCTCTGCGATCTCCTCCCTTGTCTCCCTCAGCAGTCTGGGACACAAATCATCTAGACCTGGAGATTTGTCCACTTTTAAGCCTGCCAACACCTCCAATACCTTTTCACTCCTTACATCAATTTGCTCAAGAACCTCACAGTCTCTCTCCCAGAGTTCCATACCTTCATCCTCATTCTCTTGGGTGAAGATGGATGTGAAGTATTCATTCAAGACTCAACCGATGTCCTCTGGCTCCACCCATAGATTCCCCCCTTGGTCCCTAATGGGTCCTACTCTTTCCCTGGTTATCCTCTTCCCATTGATATACTTATGGAATATCTTGGGATTTTTCCTACTTTTACCAGCCAGAGCTTTCTCATATCCCCTCTTTGCTCTCCAAATTGCTTTCTTAAGTTCCACCCTGCACTTTCTGTACTCCACAATGCCTCTGCTGATTTGCTCCCCTTGTACCTGCTAAAAGCCTCTCTTTTCCTTCTCATTGTACCCTGAATATCTCTGGTCATCCATGGTTCTGTCAGCTTGTTACTCCTTCCTACCACCATAGGGGGAACATGTTGAACCAGTACCCTTCCCATTTCCTTTTTGAATGCCCCCCACTGCTCTTCTGTTATTTTCCCCACAATTAACTGTTCCCAGTCTACCTTGGCCAGATCCTGCCTTATTTTACTAAAATCCGCTCTCTCCCAATCCAAACCATTTTTTTGCAGCTTGTCTATTTCTTTTGTCCATAACAAGCTTAAATTGTACCATGTTGTGGTCGCTATCGCTAAAATGGTCCCCCACCACCACCTCAACCACCTGTCCACCTTCATTCCCCAGAATTAGGTCCAGCACTGTGCCGTCCCTTGTTGGATCCTCTACATATTGACCTAAAAAGTTCTCCTGTACACATTTCAAGAAATCCACTCCATCCAAGTCCTTAACACTATGTCTATCCCAATTAATGTTGGGAATGTTGAAATCACCTGATATAATTACCTTATTGTTATTGTTTTTACACACCTCCGCAAATTGTGCACATAGTTGCTCCTCAATTTCCTGCTGACTATTTGGGGGTCTATAATAAACACCTAACAATGTGGCTGCCCCTTTTTTATTCCTAAGCTCTACCCACAAAGCTTCATTCGATGCCCCCTCCAAGGTATCATCTCTCCTTACTGCAGTAATGGACTCCTTAACTAATAATGCAACGCCTCCTCTTTTGCCCCCTCCCCTGAAGATTCTATATCCCAGAATGTTGAGCTGCCAATTCTGCGCCATCCTCAACCACGTCTCAGTGATGGTTACTGTATCACAATTCCACATGTCAATCCTCACCCTTAACTCATCTGTTTTACCTGTAATACTCCTGGCATTAAAGAAGAGGCCATCCAGCCTTGCCTTACTCCCTTGAAACTTAATGCAGCTGTACTCCCTCTGACTTGATTGTTTTACTGTATTATGACGTGTCCCTATTCTGCTAACATTCTGTGTCCCCTCCCCCTGCTGAATTAGTTTAAACTCCTCTCAACAGCACTAGCAGACCTGCCCACAATGATTAGTCCCACTATGGTTCAGATGTAGACTGTCCCGCTTGTATAGGTCCCACCTTCCCCAGAAACGGTCCCAGTGATCCAGGAATCTAAAATCCTCCCCCCGTACCAACTCTTAAGCTACGTATTCATCTGCGCTATTCTCCTATTTCAGTGCTCACTTGCATGTGGCACTGGGAGTAATCCAGAGATTACAACCCGAGAGGTCCTTCTTTTTAGTCTACTGCCTAACTCTCTGAATTCTTGATGCAAGACCTCTTCCCTCTTTCTACCTGTGTCATTGGTACCAACATGTACTATGACCTCTGCCTTATCACCCTCTCCCTTCAGGATGCCCTGCAGCCGTTCAGTGACATCCCAGACCCTGGCATCAGGGAGGCAACACATCATCCTGGAGTCACATTGGCGGCCACAGTAGTGCCTAACTGTTCCCCTGACTATAGACTCCCCTATTACTATTGCTCTTCCTCCCCTCCTGTACAGACAGACTGCTTGTGGTGCCAGAAATTTGGCTCTGTCTGCACTCCCTGGAGGAACCAACGCCCTCATCAGCCTCCAAAATGGAATACAGATTTGCGAGTGGGACCCAGGAGACTCCTGAACTACCTGCCTGTTTCTCTTGGACTGCCTGTTGGTCACCCATTCCCTTCCTTCCTTATGTCCCTTCAGCTGCGGTGTGACCACCTCTCTAAACGTGCTATCCACGATGCTCTCAGACTCGCGGATGCTCCACAGTGTCCCCAGCTGCCGTTCCAGCTCTGAAACCCGAGCTTCCAGGAGCTGCAGCTGGACACACTTCCTGCACACATGCTGGTCCGAGGCACTGGAAATGTTCCTGGCTTCCCACATGGAGCACACCATGGCTTTGAGCTCTCCTGCCATGACTTATCCCTATAAATTAAGCCATTTAAATCAATTACTCTCAGGCCCTTCTTCACTGATCCTCGTTACTGCAGAATATACAAACTATAAACCACAAAAAGACCTTAAACTATAAATGATGAAAGTAGTAAATACTTACCCGACCTTCAGAGAATCTCACAGTGCAGAAGAGGCCCTTTGGCCCATCGAGTCTGCACCAACATGTGAGAAACGCCTGACCTACATAATCTCATTTACCAGCACTTGGGCCATAGCCTTGAATGTTATGACGTGTCATGACCTTACCCACTACTTAATGCTTTCAAGAAGGAGTTAGATATAGCTCTTGGGGTGAAAGGGATCAAAGGGTATGGGGAAAAAAGCAGGAGCAGGCTATTGAATTTGATGATCAGCCATGATCATAATGAATGGCGGAGCAGGCTCGAAGGGCTGAATGGCCTACTCCTGCTCCTTGTTTCTATGTTTCTACTTACCAGTCATTTCTCTCCCTTGTAGCCTCAACTGCTGCAGCAGGGAAAGACTATTCTCTGAAGATTTAAGAGGTTGGATAGCAAAGAAAAAATGCAAATAGCACCTCTTCCCCTCTGCACTGAATCCCCACTGTGCACCAAATTGCCAATACCCACACTGACTCTGGCTGTGTCTCACTCAGGATGAGGTCTCTCCCCTGCTCGTGTGCAAGCACACTGACCGTCACCTGAACCGTGCTGGGACCAGTGTTCTTGTAAGTTGTATAACTAGGGCAGAAAAGAGGTAGTTAAGCTAAATAGTATGGGGGTTGGGGAGGGTTCACATGAGGAGGCTTGGAAAGTTGCAGTGTAGCAATATAGGTAATGGGAACAAGAGGGTGGCAGGAAGGGACAGGGTGTACAAAGTTAACAGTGCACCAGCAAATAATGCTAGTGGGAAATGTAGCTTTAAATGAACGGTTGGGGGGGTGGGGGGGGTGTAGAAAGAGGAGGCAGGTGGGGTGGGGTGCGGCGGAGAGAGATTTATAAATCTAAAGATAAAGGCTGAGGCAATAGGAAAGTATGTCGATGTAGGTAAAGACAAGCTGACTGGGACAGGAAGGGACAGAGAGTTTAACAGTAATAATGCATTAAAGGGTAAGGTCCATGCAGGGAATAGTGGTAGAAAAATAAAATTGAAATCAAATTATCTGAATATGCGGAGCATTCACAATATGATAGATGAGCTAATGGCAGAAAGAGAGATAAATGGTTTAGATCAAATCACCATTACAGAAACATGGTTACAGGGTGACCAATATTGGGAACTAAATATTCCAGTGTAAACAACATTTTGAAAAGACAGGCAGAATGGAAAAGGAAGAGGGGTAGCTCTGATAATTAAGGATGACATAAGTGTGGAAAGATTTTGGCTCCAAAAATGAGGGATTAGGATCAGGATGGGTGGAAATTATAACTATGAAGGGTCAGAAAAAGCTGGTGGGAGTAGTTTATTGACCTCCTAAGAGTGGTTACATCATTAGGCAGGACATTACACAAGAATTGTGCTTGTAACAAAGCAATGTGATAGTTGTGGGAGACATTAATCTTCATTTAGACTGGACCAATCAAATTAGCAAAAGTGGTCTGGAAGATAAATCTGAAGATACATTTTTTGACAGTTTTCTAGAACAAATTTGTATGGAACCAACTAGATATAAAGCTATTGATCTAGTTTGTGTAACAAGGCAGGGTTAATTGGTAATACCATAGTAAAAGACTCACTGGGAAATAGTGATCATATTACAATTGAATTTCACATTGAATTTGAAAGCAAGATGCTCCAATCACAAACAAAACCAATTACATATGTATGAGGCAAGAGCTGGTTGAGTTTGTTTGGGTAAATAGATGGAAAGGTCTGGCAGTAAGCAAACAGCAAAAGGTTTAAAGAGACAATTCAAAATGTTCAACTTTTACAATCCCTGTAGAGACTGATAACTTTTTAAAAATAAAGGAATGCCCATAATGCCAACAGAAAGAAAACCACTGGAAAAGATTTCGCTTTTTAAAACATTTACTACAACAAACCAACATCACTCAAAGATTATTTAACAGTAAAGGATATTTCAAATATAAATGTAAATATTGCTTTAAATAATGAATAAAGATTGTAAAGATTCTGTAGTTACCAGCACTCATATTTCTTCCCTCTCAAATATGGGACCAATGCAATTTCACAGTCTTTACAATTTGGCTTTCATTTTGTAGGATCTTTCATTTCCCATCCAATTATTTCAGCCATTGTGTTGCATTCACCAATAACCATATTCCATCTGAAGTCCTCAGACATGATTAACACCAAAAAGATGCACAACTACAAACTCACTCTCTCTCTCTCTCTCTCTCTCTCTCTCACTCACTTGGGTCACAATAATCCTGATGGCACAGAATCCCCAGAGACTCCCTTCTCCAACTGTTTAAACATTTGGGTGGGTTCTGGCATTGCTGAAACAGCATCAGTGGACATTGTCCAATTCACAAACCCTCTCTCTTCCTGTCATCAGTCTCCTGTCCTTTCCAACTGTGTAACACGCACAGTCTCGGTTCTATTCTCAGAGGCCTGCTTCAACATTAGAATCTGTTTGAAGACAGGCGGATAGAAAGCTGAGACAGCCTTGTTTGTTTTCTCTCTGCACCAATTCCCAATCTTCTGAACTGTCAAACAGAAAAATAGGCTGACCCCTCCCACTGCATTTACCCTATGCTTCTTAGTCCATTTATTGCCAGGGCAACCCCAGGTCACACAGGCATTCCTTGGAACCTAATGATGTCATGATCAGGAAATCAATTAACCCTCTTTAAAAATATTCCCCAGCCCACTTTGTTCTTAAAGGAACACTACATAAAAAATACATCCTTTGAAAATCAAAAACTCAGCAAGGAAGGTCCATCCATAGCTTACTAAAGAGGTTAAGGATAGTAGTAGATTAAAATAAGAGGCTTATAATGTTGCAAAGGTTAGTAGTTAGTTTGAGGACCGGGAATATTTTATAAACCAGCAAAGGGCTGCCAAAAAGTTGATAAAAAGGTAAAAATAGAATATGAGAGTAAGCTAACCAGGAATATAAAATAGATTTTAACAGCTTTTACAAGCATATAAAAAGGAAGAGAGTAGCTAAAGTAAACATTGGTCCCTTAGAAGCAGAGACATGTGAAATTATCATGGGGAATGAGGAAATGGCAGGGACATTGAACAAATATTTTGGGTCTGCCTTCACAGTAGAAGACACCATTTGCCTGCCAGGAAAAAGGGTAACATAGGAGGCAATAGAGTGAGGAAGTGAAGGTAATTAATATGAACAGAGAAAAAGCACTGGAAAATCCAACAATCCCCATGACCTCATAGTCATGGAGTCATAGAGGTCTACAGCACAGAAAAAGGCCCTTCGGCCCATCAAGTCTGCGCCGATCAAATAAGTACCTAACTATTCTAATCCCATTTTTCAGCATTAGGCCCATAGCCTTGTATGCCATGCTGCAAGTGCACATACAAATTCTCCTTAAATGTTATCATGGTTTCTGCCTCTACCACCCTTTCAGGCAGTGAGTTCCAGATTCCCACCACCCTCTGGGTGAAGAAATTCTTCCTCACATCCCCTCTAAACCTCCTGCCCCTTACCTTAAATCTATGCCCCATGGTTATTGATTCCCTCCACCAAGGAGAAAAGACCTGATGGCCTAATCCCTAGGGCCTAAAAGAGATAGCTACAGAGATAGTGGATGCTGTGGCTATGATTTTCAAAAATTCCCTAGGTTCTGGAATGGCCCTAGTAGATTGGAAGTTAGCAAATATAACACCGCTATTCAAAAAAGGAGGGAGAGAGAAAACAGGAACCCCAGCTATTTACAATCTGTGTAAATTAGTTAGATGAAGGGATAAGAGTAAATTATTTAGATTTGCTGATGTTACAGAAGTGGGAGTGTAAGCTGTGAGGAGGACATAAAGTGGCTGCAAAGAGATAAAGACAGGTTAAGTGAGTGGCTGATGCAGATAAATGTATAATGTGGAGAAGTGTGAGATCATTCAATTTGGTTGTAAGAATAGAAAAGCAGATTTTTTTTTAATCAGCATAAAACTTATAAATGTTGATGTTCAGAAAGACTTGGATGTGCTTGTACATGGAACATGAAAAGTTAGCATGCAGGCACAGCAAGCAAATGGCATGTTAGCCTTTATTGCCAGAGGATTGAAGTACAAAAATAAAGATGTCTTGCTACAATTGTACAGAGCTTTAGTGAGACCATACCTGGAGTATTATGTACAATTTTGCTCTCCATATTCAAGGAAGGATATTCGTGCATCAGAGGCAGTACACCGAAGGTTCACTGGAGTAGTCCCTGAGATATGAGGGTTGTTCTATGCTGTAAGGCTGAGTAAGTTGGGTCTATATTCTCTGAAGTTTAGAGAAATGAGAGGTGATCTTATTGAAACATTGAAGATTATGAAGAGGCTTAACAGGGTAGATGCTGAGAGGTTATTTCCCCTGGCTGGGGAATCTATACCAAGGGGGTGCATTTTCAGCATAAGAGGAATTTAGGACTGAGATAAGGAGAAATTACTTAAGTCAAAGGGTTGTGAATTTTTGGAACTCTCTACCCCAGAGGTTTGTGGATGTGCCATCATTGAATATTTTTAAGGCTGGGATAGACAGATTTTTGGTCTGTCAGGGAAGCGAGGGATATGGGGCGTGGGTGGGGAAGTGAAGCCCAGGATCAGCCATGATCATATTGAATGGTGGAGCAGGCTCAGTGGGCTGAATGGTCTACTCCTGCTCCTATTTCTAATGCTCTTACTACAGAAAATTACTTTGAAGGAAGATTGAAAGTTCAAATGTGAGAACCTGCCTAGAGTCAATGCCAGTTACCTTTATCCCATATAATCTCATCAGTGGGCGGGTTTTGGTTTTGCATTTTTTTGATCTGGTAGCTCTGTAATTCCTTGGTGGAGTTGGGGTGATTGGTTGGGTCAATTTAACCTAGAGGATTAAGTGGATTTGACTGTGTGGGGATTAAACTCAGAGGGAATGAGAGCACACCAGCTCCAAACCATCGCTTTCAAGGACATTATGCAGTGTGCTCCCAAGACCTTTGGGAGATACGGGTTGCCAACTAACATTTTTTATTGCTTAATTAGAGTGATATTGACAGATATAAGTCAGTTGTACGGGTTTTCTGGGCGTCCTGTAACTTGCTAGTGCTAGTGCAAGAGAACACAGCAACAATTGGATTTCTAGCATACTCAATACTCACAGCTGATATCATACCTGCTCATGGAAAAGGGTTGTTCACAGTACATTTCTGACAGTTTACTTTCCACACTTTGGAGAGTTGTTCTATCATATCAGGAATGGTAGTGATTTAACTGCCTTGGATTAGATCTCAGATGGGAGTCGAGAACTAGCAGCACCAACACCAACAGCCTGACCACCGACCTAGGGCTGTACAGGAAAGAGGGCCAGTAGAGATGGGAGCATCTCACCCAAGGCATTACCCAATACAGAGTCTACAGGCTGAGGCTGAGTTTCCTTGACATGTCTAGGAAACCAGAGCTTTAGAGGGCTCAGAATGTCACGTTAGGTGAAGTCAGATATCTGCAGCCTCCTAGAAGACCAGCTGCCTTGTGGACCTGGTGACCATGCACTACCAGTAACTGTCAAAGTTACCACAAATCTTGGCTGTTGTGCCTCCAGATTCTTCCAGGCAGACATTTGCAGAATTGCCCAGTCAGTGTCAGGTGACGGTGGGCTAGTTAGACTGTGGGCTATGTGAATGCTACCTGTGATGATGCCAGCCAGAATGAATGAGTGCTTGGGTTTGTGGTTCTGACTGGTTCCACACAGGAACAGGGGGTCATTGGCTGCCCAACAAGAACAGTGGCGGCTTGAGAACATAGCTGATACTAATACGCCAAGTGACATCACAGCACAAGGACTTATGTAGGGTGAATATACTGGTCAAACTCTAATTCAATTTAAATTAGAAACTATTAAGTAAGATTAGATTAATTAATTACTATAAACACTAAAGCCAATTTGATAATTTGTCATAAACATAAAATCAGTTTTATTCAGGTTATAAAATCATGAAATCATAGAATGGTTACTGCACAGAAGGAGGCTATTCCGCACATTGTTTCTGCGCTGGCTCTCCGCTCGTCCATTTCCTCTGCCTTTTCCACGGAGCACTGCAATTTCTCTTCTCTTCAGATAATGATCCAATTCTCTTCTGGAAGTCACGATTGAACCTGCCTCCTCCACACTCTCAGGCAGTGCTTTCCATATCCTAACCACTTGCTTTGTGAAAAAGTTTCTCCTCATGTTGCCTTTGCTTCTTTTACCAATCCTCTTAAATCAGTGTTCTCTGCTTCTCGATCCTTTCACCAATGGGACAGTTTCTCCCTGTCCAGGCACCTCACGACAACCTCCATCAAATCTCCTCTCAACTTTCTCTTCTCCAGGGAGAAGAGCCCCAGCTTCTCCAATCTATCCACATACCTGAAGTTCCTCCTCCCTGGAACCATTCACATGAATCTTTTCTGCAGCATCTCTAATACCTTCACATCTTCCAGAAGAGTGGTGCCCAGAGCTGGATGCAATACTCCTGTTCAAGCTGAACCAGTGTTTTGTACAGGTTTAACATAACCTCCTTGCTCTTGTACTCTATGCCCCTTTCGATAAAGCCCAGGACACTGTATGCTTTATTAACTGCTCTCTCAACCTGTCCTGCAACCTTCGATGATTTATGCACATATGCACCCAGATCCCTCTGCTCCCGCACTCACTTTAGACTTGCACCCTTTATTTTATATTGTCTCTCTGTGTTCTTCCTACCAAAATGAATCGCTTCACACCTCTATGCATTAAATTTCATTTGCCACTCGTCTGCCCATTCCTCCAATCTGTCCATGTCATTTTAAAGTTCCATACTATCCTCCCCACAGTTCATAATAGTTTTGTATCATCGGCAAATTTTGAAGTTGTGCATTTTACGCACAAGTCTAGGTCATTAGTATATATCTGGAAGATGGAGGGTCCTAACACCGACCCCTGGGGAACGCCACTATAAACCTTCCTCCAGTCCAAAAAACAACCGTTCACTGCAACTCTGTTTCCTGTCACTCAGCCAATTTCATATCCATGTTGCAACTGTCCTTTTTGTTCCACAAGCTCTAACTTTGCTTACAAGTTTGTTGTGTACACTTTATCAAATGCCTTTTGGAAGTCCATGTAAACCACATCAACAGCATTACCCTCATCAAAACACTCCAGCAAGTTAGTTAAACATGCTCTCAACAAAAAAACATGCTGGTTTTCCTTAATTAATCCATGTTTGGCCAAGTCACCATGAAATTTGTCCTGAATTATTGTTTCTAGATTTCACCCCAACATTGAGATTAAACTGTCTGGTCTGTAGTTGCTGGGTTTATCCTTAAACCTTTTTTTGTATAAGGGTGTAACATTCACAATTCTCAGTCCACTGACAGCATTCCTGAACCAAAGGAGGATTGGGGGATTATGGCCAGTGTCCCAGAGTGTTGAAAGAGATAAGGCTGTAGAGATAATGGACACATTGGTGATCATCTTCCAAAATTCTATAGATTCTGGAATGGTTCCTGCAGATTGGAAGATAGCAAATGTCACACCATTATTAAAGAAAGGAGGGAAAGAGGAAACAGGAAACTGCAGACCTGTTAGTCTGACATCAGTAGTAGGGAAAATGCTAGATTAAATTATAAAAGATGTGATAACTGGTCACTTAGAAAATAATGGTAAGATTGGGCAGAGACAACATGGATTTATGAAAGGAAAATCATGTTTGACAAACCTGTTGGAATTTTTTTGAGGATATTACTGGCAGGATAGATAAGGCAGAACCAGTGCATGTGGTGTATTTGGATTTACAGAAGGCTTTCAGTAAGGTCCCACATGAGAGGTTAGTATGCAAGATTAGAGCACGTGGGATTAGGTGTAATATACTGGCATATTACAGCCAGAAAACAGAGAGTAGGAATAAATGGGTCATTCTCGGGTTGGAAGGCTGTGACTAGTGGGGTACCACAAGGATCAGCGCTTGGGCCCCAGCCTTTAACAATATATATCAATGATTTGGATCTGAGGACCAAATGTAATATTTCCAAGGTTGCTGATGACATAAAGCTTAGTGGGAATGTGAATATGGATGTGGATGCAAAGAGTCTTTTTAAAATTCATTCACAGGATATGGGTGTCGCTGGCTAGGCCAGCATTTATTGCCCATCCGTAATAGCCTTTGAGGAGGTGGGGGTGAGCTGCCTCCTTGAACTGCTGCAGTCCATGAGGTGTAGGTACACCCACAGTGCTGTTAGGAAGGGAGTTCCAGGATTTTGACCCAGTGACAGTGAAGGAACGGCGATATCTTTCCAAGTCAGGATGTTAAGTGGCTTGGAGGGGAACTTGCAGGTGGTGGTGTTCCCATCTATCTGCTGCCCTTGTCCTTCTAGATTTTAGTGGTTGTGGGTTTGGGAGGTGCTGTCGAAGGAGCCTTCATGAGTTCCTGCAGTGCATCTTGTAGATGGTACACTGCTGCCACTGTGCGTCGGTGGCGGAGGGAGTGAATGTTGGTGGATGGGGTGCCGATCAAGTGGGCTGCTTTGTCCTGGATGGTGTCAAGCTTCTTGGGTGTTGTTGGAGCTGCACTCATCCAGGCAAGTGGGGAGTATTCCATCACACTCCTGACTTGAGCCTTGTAGATGGTGGACAGGCTTTGGGGAATCAGGAGGTGAGTTACTCATTGCAGGATTCCCAGCCTCTGACTTGCTCTTGTAGCCACAGTATTTATATGGCTAGTCCAGTTCAGTCTCTGGTCAATGGTAACCCCTGAATGTTGATATTGGGGGATTCAGTGATGATAATGGCATTGAGTATCAAGGGGTGATGGTTAGATTCTCTCTTGTTGGAGATGGTCATTGCCTGACACTTGTGTGGTGTGAATGTTACTTGCCACTTGTCAGCCTAAGCCTGGATATTGTCCAGGTCTTGCTGCATTTGGACATGGACTGCTTCAGTATCTGAGGAGTCCCAAATGGTGCTGAACATTGTGCAATCATCAGCGAACATCCCCACTTCTGACCTTATGATGGAAGGAAGGTCATTGATGAAGCAGCTGAAGATGGTTGGAATGGTTGGAAATGGTTACCCTCAGGAACTCCTGCAGTGATGTTTTGGAACTGAGATGACTGACTTCCAACAACCACAACCATCTTCCTTTGTGCTAGGTATGACTCCAACCATTGGAGAGTTATCCCCCGATTTCCATTGACTCCAATTTTGTTAGGGTTCCTTGATGCCACACTCGGTCAAATGCTGCCTTTATGTCAAGGGCAGTCGCTCTCACCTCACCTCGGGAATTCAGCTCTTTTGTCCATGTCTGAACCAAGGCTGTAATGAGGTCAGGAGCTGAGTGACCCTGGCGGAACCCAAACTGGGCATCAGTGAGCAGGTTTTTGCTAAGAAAGTCCCACTAACTAGTGCTGTTGATGAACCCCTCCATCACTTTACTGATGTTCGAGTGTAGACTCATGGGGTGGTAATTGACTGGGTTAGATTTGTCCTGCTTTTTATGTACAGGACATACCTGGGCAATTTTCCATATAGGTATGTAGATGCCAGTGTTATAGCTGCACTGGAGCAGCTTGGGTAGGGGCGCGGCAAGTTCTGGAACACAAGTCTTCAGTACTATTGCCAGAATACTGTCAGGGCCCATAGCCTTTGCAGTATCCAGTGCCTTCAGCCATTTCTGGGTATCAGGTGGAGTGAATTGAATTGGCTAAAGACTGGCATCTGTGATGCTGGGGATATCCGGAGGAAGCCAAGGTGGATTATCCACTCGGCACATTTGACTGAAGATTGTTGCAAATGCTTCAGCCTTATCTTTTGCACTGATGTGCTGGGCTCCTCCATCATTGAGGACGGGGATATTTGTAGAGCCTCCTCCTCCTCCAGTGAGTTGTTGAATCCTCCACCATCATTCATGACTGGATGTGGTGGGACTGCAGAGCTTAGATATGACCCATTGGTTGTGGGATCGCTTAGCTCTGTCTATCACTTGCTGCTTATGCTGTTTGGCACGCAGGTAGTCCTGTGTTATCGCTTTACCAGGTTGATACTTCATTTTTAGGTATGTCTGGTACTGCTTCTGGCATGCCCTCCTGCACTCTTCATTGAACCAGGGTTGACCCTCTGGCTTGATGGTAATGGTAGAGTGGGGATATGCCAGGCCATGAAGTTACAGATTTGTATTTGTGTCCAATCTGCTGCTGCTGATGGCCCACAGCGCCTCAATAATGCCCAGTCTTGAGTTGCTAGATCTGTTCATTTAGTATGGTGGTAGTGCCACACAACACGATGAAGAGTATCTTCAATGTGAAGACTCGTCTCCACAAGGGTTGTGCGGTGGTCACTCTACCAATAGTGTCATGGACAGATGCATCTGTGGCAGGCAGGTTGGTGAGAATGAGGTCAAGTATGTTCTTCCTTCTTGTTGGTTCCCTCACCACCTGCCACAGACCCAGTCTAGCAGCTATGTCGTTTAGGACTCGGCCAGCTCGGTCAGTAGTGGTGCTACCGAGCCACTTTGGTTGTGCACATTGAGGTCCCCCACCCAGAGAACATTCTGCGCCCCTGCCACTCTCAGTGCTTCCTCCAAGTGTTGTTCAACATGGAGGAGCACTGATTCATCAGCTGAGGGAGGGCGGTATGTGGTAATCAGCAGGAGGTTTCCTTGCCCATGTTTGACCTGATGCCATGAGATTTCATGGGGTGTCGAGGCGATGTTGGGGACTCCCAGGGAACTCCATCCTGACTGTATATCACTGTGCCGCCACGTCTGCTGGGTCTGTCCAGCCAGTGGGACAGGACATACCCAGGGATGGTGATGGTTGTCGTGCGCTGGACCCGAACGATTGTAAAATGCTATGCGATTACGTCAGGCAAGCGCCCCAATGTCATCGCACACTTGCGCGATATTTTGGTCTGCAGGTGCGTGTGGGAGTCGGCAGTATGCCCGCCAACAATTAAGTGGCCTATTAAGGCCCTTAATCAATTAATTGAGTCGAATTTTCGCTGCCTGTTGAACCGTTCGGTTGACAGGCGGGTGAAAAGGCCAAGCGGCCTTTGGATTTTTGGTGAAACCTCATCCACGGGCGGGATGAGGTTTTGACCAGTGATTAAAAAAAAACTTTTAACACTCATTTTTAATATGTCCCTGCTGATGTGACAGAGTGACATGAGGGGACATGTTTTCATTTTTTAAAATATCTTTATTTTTGTTGTTAAAAATCTTCAGCTCCCTGAGGCAGCTCTGTGTCTCACTTCCGCATTCATGCTACTCCCGTGTCTGTGTCTGATCGCAGTCAGGGGTTGGCTTCGCGCCCGCTCTCGAGCCCGCCCACCGTGCCTGCCCAACTAGGGCAAAATCCTGCCCATTATCTGTAAGGTATGATTCCGTGAGGATGACTGTGTCAGGCTGTTGCTTGACTAGTCTGTGCGACAGCTCTCCCAATTTTAGCACTAGCCCCCTGATGTTAGTAAGGAGGACTTTGCAGGGTCGACAGGGCTGAGTGTGCCATTGTTGTCTCTGGTGCCTAGGTCAATGCCGGATGGTCCATCCAGTTTTGTTCATTATTGGCTTTCTAGTAGTTTTATACAATTGAGTTGCTTGCTAGATCATTCCAGAGGGCATTGAAGAGTCAACCACATTGCTGTGGATCTGGAGTCGCATGTAGGCCAGACCAGGTAAGGGCTGTAATGTCCCTGAAGGACATTAGTGAACCAGATGGGTTCTTACTGCAACTAGCAATGGTCTCATGTTCACCATTAGACTTTTAATTCTAGGTTTTTATTGATTGAACCCGGGTCCCCAGAGCACTACCCTGGCTCTCTGGATTACTAGTCCAGTGACAATATCACAATGCCACCAACTCCCCAAGGTTCAAGGGGATTTAGTCAGACTAAGTGAGTGGATAAGAACATAGCAGATTGAATATAAGGTGGAAAAATGTGAAGTTATCCAGCTTGGTAGAAAAAACAGAAATGCTGATTATTTCTTAAAGAGTGAGAGTTTGGGAAGTGTTGATGTCCAAAGGGACCTGGGTATCCTTGATCATGAGCCACTGAAAGCTAACATGCAGATGCAGCAGGCAATCAGGAAGGCAAATGGTATGTGGGCCTTTATTACAAGGGGGCCTGAGTACAGGAGTAAAGAAGTCTTGCTGTAGTTCTATAGAGTCTTGGTGAGACCGCACCTGGAGTATTGTGTACAGTTTTGGTCTCCTTATATAAGGAAGGATATACTGGCCATAGATGGAGTGGAATGAAGGTACACCAGACTGACTCCTGGGATGACAGGATTGTCCTATAAGAAGAGATTGAGGAGGCTGCACCTGTATTCTCTAGAGTTTGGAAGAATGAGAGGTGACCTCACTGAAGTGTTCTTAGGGGTAGGTGCAGAAAGGATGTTTCCTCTGGCTTGCGGGGTTGGGGAGGGGGGTGGTGGTGGGTGGTGGGGGGGAGCCTAGAACCAGGGGACACAGTCTCAGAATGTGAGGAAGGCCACTTAGGACTGAGATGAGGAGGAATTTCTTCACTCAGAAGGTGGTGAATCTTCGGAATTCCTTACCCCACACGGCTGTGGAGGCTCAGTCATTGAGTATGTTCAAAGCTGAGGTCGATAGATTTCTAGATAGGTGACATCAAGAATATTTAAGCACTGAAGATAGATGTCCCAGAGAGGTCAAGGACAGAATCTAAATGATAGAGTTACCATTACATGACTGGGGATGTTCTATAGATCACCAACTACAGGCAAAGATAGAGGAGCAATATTGCAGGGAAATTACAGAGTGGTGCAAAAACTATAAAGTAGTGATAATGAGAGATTTCAATTATCCTAATAAGACAGGGATAGTACTCCTGTAAAGGGCAGAGAAGGAAATACAGATAGAAATTAAGGAGGCATTCCCATTATCTTCCAATCCTCCTTAGATATGGGGATGGTGCCAGAGGACTGGAGAATTGCAAATGTTACACCCTTATTCAAAGCAGGGCGTAAAAATAAATTCAGCAACTACAGGCCAGTCAGTTTAACCTTGGTGGTGGGGAAACTTCTGGAAATCATAATCTGGAATCAAATGTAAGTTAATTAAGGAAAGGCATCATAGATTTGTTAAAGGCAAAATGTGTTTAACTAAATTGAATTAATTTTTTGATGAGGTAACAGAGAATGGTTGATGTGGCATACATGGACATCCAAAAGACATTTGATAAAGTATCACATTGCAGGCATGTTGGCAATGTAAAATCCCATGGAATGAAAAGGTCACTAGCAGCATGGATATGAAGTGTACTGAATGACAGGAAACAGAGTATGGTGAATGATTGTTTCTGCCACTGAAGGAGGATATATAGTGGGGTCCCCAAAGATTAGTGTGAGGACCACTGCTTTTCTTGATCCATGTTAATGACCTAGAGTTGAGGGCAGTTTCAAAATTTGCAGATGACTCAAAACTTGGCAGTATTGTGAACTGTGAGGAGGATAGTGATAAACTTCCAGAGGACATAGACAGGCTGATGGAATAGGCAGAAAAAATGTTGCAGAGAAGTTTGAAGTGGTGCATTTGGCAGGAAGAATGAGGAGAAGCAATATTAAATAAAGATTACAATGCTAAAAGGAGTGCAGGAGCAGAGTATATGTGCACAGATCATGGAAAGTGACAGGATATGTTCAGAACAGGGTTCGTAAGTATCATGAAGAGATTAGTGTGTATAATGTTATTGAAAATTATTTTTTTAAATAGAGTTTAGTGGTGCCTGTGTCTATGTGTGTGTCTGTGTTTGTGTCTTAATTGGATTAAAGCCAGCTGGTCTAGAGGCTTTGAGGTATAGAAAGAAGTAGGTTTGAAATGGTAATTAGATAAACATGGGGATGTTTAGAAACATAGGCATCAAGGGAGAAATTTTTTAAATAAAGCATTCAAAGACTGTGGGTGAAATCTTACACCTAGCTAGAAAACGTCAAGTAATGTGTTTATTTTTTTCAGCTTACTAATAAAATTGGTGAAATCAAAGGATATTATTGTTTGAAGAAGTAACATTAAAAGCCTAGTGATACAATGGAAAATTTACATTCGAAGAGAAAGATATATATAAAGGAGAAAGGAGATTATGTGTAAGGTAGAGGCATTTTAAAATCCATCAAGTGTGAGAAGCCTCCACCCTGTAAACCCCAAGTCTGTCTGCAAGGCCCTAGAGCTGAAAGAAACTCATTTTGAATGTGACTGTCCAGGGTGTGCTCTGCCAGGTGTCTCTTTAAATCTATGAGATTTAAAGGGGGTGTAACTGAGAGTCAAATTAATTAAGGGATTTTTGTAGTTATTATAGTAGTAATTTTACAATCTTTCTTGTATTAATAAATGGTTAATTTAGTTTTATATAAAAAAACCTCTTGAGACTTGGTGGTCTAATTACTACTGAATTCAAAGCCTGCATCTTGAAAGATACAAATTGCAAAAATGGGTTGTGACAGTCATTTCAAGTTTCCCTCTGGGATTTGAACAGCTCAGCCTTTACCATTGGCTGTGTCATAATAATAAGGCATACAGAATCCAGTATAGAATAGAGGCATAGAGTAAAAAGCAAGGAAGTTATGGTAAACCATTCTAAAACACTGCTTTGGACTCAGCTAGAATATTGTGCCCAGTCCTGAGCACCACGCTGTAGGAAGAACATTAGGCACTTTGGAGAGGATGCAGAAAAGATTTACAAGAATGGTTCCAGTTACGTGGATAGATTGGAGCAGAGAAGGTTGAGAGGAGATTTGATTGCTGTGTTTAAAATCATGAGGGGTCTGGACAGAGTAGATCGGGAGAAACTGTTCCCATTGGTGGAAGGATCAAGATCCAGAGGACACCTGTATAAGATGAGTGACATAAGATGCAGTAGCAACATGAAGAAAAACATTTTTAAACAGTGAGGGATTAGGATCTGGAATGCACTGCCTGAGAGTGCGGTGGAGGCAGATTCAATTGTGGTTTTCAAAACAAAATTGGACTAAGACCTGAAGAGGAAATATTTTCAGGGCTATGGGGAATGGCCAAAGTTGTGGGATTAGCTGAATTGTTCTTTGACACAGCTGACACAGGCAAGAATAGATGAATGGTCTCCTTCTATGCGGTAACCATTCTATGGATTTTATCTGTACATCCCCAGATCACTTCAGAGCAACCATGAACCCTTTGAATATGCAGCTGGTGTGGTACCAGAAAAATATATTTCTGCAGGAGTGTGTCAGGTTCCCAGGGAGCTGACATGATGTTGTCATCCTGCAGGAGTCAAAGCTTCCTGGCATCTTTGGACCTGGAAACAGAGTTAATGGGTAGGGATACCCACATCAAACATGGCTGCTGACAACTGACAGAAACACCAACATTGATGCCCAATAGTCATAAAATGAATGCCATCTGACTACCAGATGTGCCATTGAACAAGTTGTTGGTATGCTGAAGATGTGCTTTAGGTGTGTGGACAGGCTTGGAGGTGCCCTTCAGTATGTAGGAACCAGTGAATCTAGAATAGTTATTTTTTGCTGTAAACTGCACAACATTGCACAGCAGCGAAGAGGAAGAGGAAAATAGGGATGAGGAAGTTGAGGGTGACAATGCAGCACGAGCTGCTCACACTGCTGCCTGGAACAGTCTGGCTCATTTAGCCTCCACCAGTGAACTGATCTTGCAAGCACATGGAACAGCCCCCCTTCCCTCCATGGCCCCAATACTACTGATGTAAAGCAATCATGCAAATCGCAGCCTTCACACTTTACTATTTGTCAATTCTTGTGTTCCTGCTCATCATTAAACAACCCCAAAGGCCATTTTCCAATGACAACCTGAGGAAGAAAGATGGGGACATGCTGGTGTTGCAAAGGAATACAACTGATGTGCTTTGAGTAAAAGACTAAACTTAACACAACATTCCTCATATACTCATGCTCTTGGAGAGAGCTGGCATGGTTTCAATGAGCTGAATGGCCTACTGTACTGTAACCACTCCATGATTCTGTGTGCATAACCTTCAGTTTCTGCACATTTCCATTCATCCTTTACTGACTGCTCCTCGATGATGTAATCGCTGTGGCTTCAGCAAATAGAAACAGGCTGTTCCAATCCCTGCTCTGACTGGTCGAAAACCTCTGAGTTTCAGACCACATGAGGGCTCCACCAAGGACCACTTTACGTGTATCTGAGTGGGAGGGACTGATGAAAAGTCAAGAGCTGAAACTCTGGGCGGAATTTCCCCGGATTTGCTCAGTGCGGTAGTGGGCTGGTAAAACTGCATCTCCATGACAGGAGCATTCTCTCAGAGGGTATGTGCTCTGCCATAAGCCAGACTGGAGTCAAATGTTCACAGATGTGCTGTGAGAATCTATGGGGTCACCTCACTGCACGTCGTCATCATCCTCCACAAATCTAGCAGCTATGGGGGTCTCCCAAGTGATCGGGCCTCCTCTGACCAGTGCAAGAGCCACATCCCCATCATCGGCACCACTGAGGACCCCCTCACCCTCACCCCCGTCGGTGTCCTCCTCATTGAAGGAGACCTCCAGCTCCTCCATCTCCTCCTCAGCCAGCTCCTCTCCCCGTTGCAGCGCCACATTGTAAAGGGTGATGACGATGCGTGATACCCTCTGCGGACTGTATTGCAGGGCTCCATCAGACCGGTCCAAGCACTGGAACCTCATCTTCAGCATGGAGAAGATGGCATCCGTGACCTCATGGATGCATTTGGGGGTGACGGATGTGAAATCCCACAGAGGTCACCTGTAGAGGCCTGAAAGGAGCCACTGGCGTAGAAATTAAGCACCACATTCACTTTCACAGCCACTGGCAATGGATGCCCTCCATGTCCCCTTGGCACCAAGTCCTTCAGTAAGTGGCAGATTTGAGCGACCAGGTCCCTAGACTTGCACAGTTGTCGGCGATACTGGTTCTCAGTCATCTGCAGGAATGACAGGCGGCATCTACAGACCCTGGGTGTTGCTAGGCGCTGACCAGCCACGGCTCACTGTCACTCCTGGGCAGTGTGTGCGGAAGCCCCTGCTGCCCCTTCTTCCTGAGGTTGCTGCTTCTGCCTTTGAGCAGCCAGGAGGCTCTGTCACTCTCTCTTCAGTCTTCTTCACTCTCTGTAGGCCATCAGGCATACAGCTAGGTCACCAAGATCCATGATCCTGATGTGGTCCTCCTGCAGCATGAAGGAGAGAGAGACATGGTTATCATGGCTGTACTTAACACCTTTCCTGGCCCCGTGTGACTGCCCCTTAACACTTCCCGGAGAGTGCTGGTCACCCCTCAGATGGCCAGATATGAGTGCGCTGCATGGCTGCCCTGTCAGCCTGTGACATGGGGGGATACTGGTCCAAACCAGGATGCTGAGATTGCAAGGGGCTGTGAGCACCTCCAGCAGTGACTGCTACATGGCCAGTGTTGGCGAGGAGATTGTACAATGTGTGCAGACCAACTGCTCCGCGGCCCAGTAAAGTTGTTGCAGACTCACAACCTGTGCTGGCGGTGTAGGAGGGCAGGGTGGGGGAGGGGTGCGTTATGGAGCGCTTGGTGGCCCTTTGGTGCCTCTGCATTGCTTGCATGGATGGGCAGGCTAGGAGCCCAACCCCAATCAAATCACAATGGCTGCGCCTGATCTGTCTCAGTTACAGAGGCATGGTCAGTTTATACAGGAGTCCCTAATGCGTGGCCACTTCCCTCGCTTACCCTGCCCCCCACCTCGATTCCTGTGTGCAGGATCCAACTCAAGGGCAGCAGTTACCCCTCCCCCCCCGCCCTGACAACAGCAACAGTCACTTTCGAGGCTGGGCAGCAGTTGCCCTCAGATACCCCCCTCGACAACAGTTGCCTCTGAGTCAGGGTGGCACTTCACCCTGACCCACAGGTGCCCCTGAAGCTTGCAAAGCAACAGGTGACCCTGGTGAGCTGTGGAGAACGCTGCTGCTCACTCACCTCAGTTCCCCCAAAGTGAAGCCGCCAAATGCATATCGCCTGTGTGCTGTTGTGAAACACGTCTCCGTGCTTTCCCGATGACGTGGATGGACGATCCAGCGGAGGTCCAAGAGCCTGGTAGGATGGCCTTTTAATTATATGCTGATGTATTACAATGAGCCGATTGGTGGGACCAATGGTGGGAAACGCGTCCCGCCGTTGGTGAGCTGAGCGGACGATTGTGACCTGCCTTTAGCCATCGTGAAACTGATCGCGCCATATGTTCCGCACACGCCACCTATCACACTCACTGCCAGTGGGCACGGAAAAGTCCGCCCTCTGTTTTGTTTTCCACAGGTATTCCCTCACCTATTTAATATTGCCAGATTTTCCCATTTGCATAAGCACTGACTATACTTCCAGCTTCGCTATGAGATACCTAATTCCACCACCCAAACTCCCCAACTCCCGGCATGTCCTCCTGCTAGTATCGGGGCCTTGGAAGAGAACTAAAGACATGAGAAGAAATTAGAAATACGAAGTGTGTGTTTTGAGTAATTGCTTTTCAAAAGGAGCATGGTCTTTATCTGATGTCACAGTTTCTGACTCCTGGTAGCAGCTGCCATTCCTCATTAGATGTGATACAATGAGGTGGCAGTGAGTCACACACAAACACAAAGAGCTAAATGAACGGGCTAGATCATCAGTCACCAATCTGGACTGCAATCAACAACAGACTATCACTCTAACTTCCTGTTGTTGCCATGGAAACCAAACTATTATTACACACAAAATGCAACTGGCATCTTCAATATCTCCTCTGAAAAGGTATGTTAATTCAGTAGTAACATGGTTCAGTGGAGACCATGGTTATTTAGGGAAGATGATTACTATGTCACATTATAAAGGCTGTCATAAAATAAAATCTTCTCAACTCGTGGCAAGGGGCTGAATGAAATAGAGAAAGTCATGGGGAAGGATTTTGAGGTCGTCAGGTGGGCAGGCCTGGGAGCGGGCAGGAAATGGTCCGCCACCCACCATTGGCCTCTGACCGCGATTTCATGCTGGCGGGCCAATTAAAGCTCTCCGAGCATGAACTGCGTCTCCGCACTGGTTGGGAAGGGCCGAGCGGGGTGGATGCCTGTCACCCGCTGGGTCCAATGGTGATCTGGCGGCAGGTTTAAAAACAGCCCAGGCAGCCCTTGAAAGGCTGACTCGGAAGGACATGTGTTCCGCGTTCCCAATGGAGTCGAATGCGGCTGGACACGACAGGTGGGAGGGCAGGTTGGGTGGGCACTCGGCCCCCTGCTTTTCCGATGAGCACCTCGCCGTCCTCCTGGAGGAGGTGGCTGCCAGGAGGGACACCCTTGTTCCCAGAGATGGGAGGAGGAGGCCACCGCACCTCACTAAGAGGGCATGGGAGGAAGTGACAGCAATGGTCAGCAGCCATGATGTGGTGCGGTGTACATGGGTGCAGTGCCGGAAGCGCTTCAATAACCTGCTGTGCTCAGGAATGGTGAGTACCGTGTTTGCATGGGTCAGTGTGCAGATGTGTTAAGGTATGACTGTCCCCCCGTGGACCTCAGGGGTGTTAGAGTCTGAGTGCCAACTGTCAATGACACCGGAGCTGGCCAAGGGGGTGAGCCTTGGCTGCTTGGACTGAGTGCCTTGCAGCTCGAGGGCCATGGCTCAGATGGGCCCTGTGAGGTGCCCCTGAGCTGGGGTTGGCCAGGCTGCAATAGCACTGCAGGTAGAGAGTGGACTAATCAATGCTCCTCTGTTGCTTCAAGAGAAGACAAGCCATGACCAAGCAGAGAGGGCACGTACAGGCAGAGGCCCACCCAACCTCCTGCCGATCAGCAGGTTTGAGCAGGATGCCATGGAGCTGGAGAGCCGGCACACCCCGCATGCAACTGGGGATGCTAGATGAAGGTAAGAGCGCAGTGCACAGAGATGAGAGTTTCGGACTGTGCAACCATTCTAGTGTAGTCTCTTCATTGATGGGAGCCTCGAACCTGGAGTCCCCATTGATCATTGAAAGACGATGAAAGAAGATCTCCATTGTCTCATCAGGGTGCCTGGCATGCACAGTGACAGTGTGATGACTTTAACTAATGACATGCCCTTAGATTCGCCAGCACGCACTCACTCTGTGGACCCCGAAGGGCCACCCCTGACACGGGAGGACCACTAGGCTTCAGTTGCACCTGAGTCACACCCACTCTCAGAGCCAGGCACCAGCGCAGATACCAGCACCTCGGTGGGCATTAGAGTGGGTTTAGTATCTCAATGCACATTGGTGAGGGCACTTCACACTCGCTTGAGGTGCAGGTGGAGGCAGAGAGTGCCCGGGGCGCCAGCAGTCGGAGGACTACTGGAGACCAGGATGATGCTCAGTCGAAGGCTGATGATGAGTCTCTGGACCACTAGGCAGCAGATGCTGGATGTCTAGTAAGATGTGCGGGAGGATCTGGCAGAGATCCATGAGGGTCTGTGTGCCATGGTCTCTCTTATGGAGGAGTCCATGTGGAGCATGAGCACTGCGTTGACCCTCATGGCCGAGCGCACTGCCTCCTCCATTGAGAGAGTGGCGACTCTCATGGAGAGGCAGCTCCAGGGACAGAATCAGGGGTTCCTGGGGTTGCGCTCGGACCTGCAAACCCTCACACAGGCACTGAGCTCAGGTGGTCAGTGTTGGTGTAGGCGATGGATGAGGCACCCAGTATCCCAGCTAAGTGCCCATCCATCAATGGTGTACAGGGAGGGTGACCTCACATTGGCACATGAGCTGCTTGTCATCTCTGCAGGCTCCTCTCAGGGCGCTGTAGATGAGGGCAGCAGCTCCTTCGCCCCGCTGCCAGTGACCATGGCATCTGATGAGGTTGCGGTGACTGGGGAGATGCCAGCCGTGACACTGGCCGCTCCCTCCCAGGTGGGGCCAGCGCAGGCTCCACGAGCCAGAGGATGACCGCCAAGGTCATGAAGGTCAACAAGGCAGCAGAATGAGCAGGCTGTCTCCAATGTTGGTGCCAGTGAGGGGGGAGCACCAAGACATAGCACCCGCAAGCCTAAGTTTCAGGCACCATGAGCACAGGAGGGACTGGTCACAGGTGATTTTATGTTCATTTATGTTTACTTTATGTATACTGGTCTGGGAATGAAGACCAGAGAAGTTTATGTAAATAGTTTGGAATTGTCAAAATAAGATAAGTTTTGCTTTTGTCATGGCCTGAGTATTCTCACCTTTTTATTTTGTCGGTGCAGTGTCATGACACAGCAGATGGTAAATGCTGAACTGTTCAAATCCCAGAGGAAAACTTGAAATAGCTGTTACAACTAATTTTCAACGTGTATAAATTTTGAGATGTGTGCCTTGAATTCAGTAGTAACAAGACCACAAAGTTTTTTTTTACAATACTAGATTAAACATTTATTAATAAGAGAATTGATTTTAAATACATACATAGATCTAAAATTACTACTATGATAACTTCTAAATCCCCTAATCAATCTAACTCCAAGTTACACCTTCATTAAGGCGACAGTAAGCGACATAGATTTTAAAAGACACAGGCAAAGAAACATGATATCCTGAACAAGTGGGATTCAAAGTGAGTTCTCTTCACTTCAGTCCCTGGAGACAGCAGCTTGAGGCATAGATGCTGACAGCTTTTTCACACTTGTAAGATCTTAAAATGTTGATCCTTTATACATTTTTTCCCCTTTGAATGCAAATGTTATTGTTTCACTATGTCTCTGGACTTTATCTCCCTGATAATAAATCCTCTCATAGCACTGAGTTTTACAAGTATTCTTTGGGAAAAATAAACACACTGTTTCTAAAATTCACCTGGCTAAGTGACACATTTCACTCCCTCTTTTGAAAACAATCTAGTCTGATTGATTTAAAAATGTAAATGTTCCCTTGATACCTATGTTTCTAAACTTCCCCATATTTCCCCTTACATAACTAACATTTCAAACCTAACTCCTCCCCTTACATCAAAGCTCCCAGACAAGCTGCCTCTAATTCAATTAAGTCTTACACACACACCCAGACACATATAGATACAGCGACACATCCCACTATTACTCTACTATATCCCACTATAAATTCCAATAACATTATGAGAAATATTATATCTTCCTGACATGCAGGGAATGCCAGTATGTAATGCTGGCCGTAAGTGGCTCTGAATTTTTGCACAGGCACTGAATGTTCTTTGTGTTCAAATGAAAGGGTCCCTTCAGGCATCTAGGATGGAGGCGGCAGCCCTGGCATGCGTTTGAAGCTGATCTTTGATAGCCTAGCTGAAGGGGTTTGATGGCCACATGTGTGCAGTCGATTGCACGCTGGATGCGGGGGAACCCAGCAATTGTTGCAAAGCCTCTGGCTCGCTCATATTGGCCGGTCTTGTCCGTACAATAAGGAATAAAGGTCAGTACCCACCTGAACAGAGCTTCTGTCACCAGCTTGACGAAACTGTGGACACCTGATTGGGAGACTCCACACAGATCCCCCACTGACTCCTGGAAAGAGCTGGAGGCATAGAAGTAGAGGGCTTCTGTGACCTTCAGAGCCACTGGCTTGGGGTGTCCACCCACACAGGCTCGATCATCTGGTAAATGGAGGTCATGGTCTTCCTTGAGAGACTGATCCTCCTTCGGCATTGCACCACAGACATATTGAGGTAGCTGCATCGCTGCCTGTAAACCCTGGCAGCAGGATAGTGGCGTCTTCTGTGGCCCCTTCTGCCTTGGACTTCCTGCTGGCCCTGTGCCCTTTGTGCCTGCCCCTGCCCTCCCACAGGAAGCTACATAGGGACACCTGGCCTCCTGACCTTTCTGCCCCTCTCTTCCTCCTCAGAGGAGGTGCTTCCAGCAGAAACCACAATCCCCATTACCAGGGTAAGGGAAGGCTGCCTGATACCTGGAAGGGTCCACACGGTCTGGATTCTCCAGGGGCCTGGCAGACACCAATGAGTCCTGACATGAAGCCTAGAAATGCTAAGAATGAAGCCCCGAACAGAGATGAAACTGCCAAGTACCAATAAGCAACCAGCAGCAAACTATCTACCAAACGCCTCACTACTGACACTGGCAATGCTGCTGACCCTTTTTATCCCGCCCTTGGATGAGGTTTGTGAAAATGTCGGCTGGTCGCCTGCCTGTTTTGCCCGTGCGACGAGCTGGAAATCACACGGGTGAGGAAAAATGTCATTCAATTGGTCTCTTAAGGTCCTTAAGTGGCCGCTTAATTAATGGCAGGATGCCGCTCTGGCACCCACACATGTCCGCCAAGCAAAATACTGCACAAGTGCGCGGTGACGTCGGGATACTCATCAGATGTCATTGCGCACTATTTTATTCCCGATCAGATTGGGCCCAGCCACAGGACAAAAATCTCTGCCCTTAGTATTTACAAAGAATTTTCTTTCCTAATTTAGCATAATACTTAACATGAATGTTACAAATTTTTGTGTATTTCCCATCCTCACCTTTCATCTAAATCATCTTCCATTTACCCACTTTGTTAATCTTCCATTTTTCAAGAACAAACAGTAATCAATGTCAGTACATTCATCTTGGAGTCAAAAATAGAAAACCTGCTTTTTCTCTTTAATTGAAAATCTGCTGACAAAGTCACATTCTCAGAAATTGCTTTACTTGTTTCATTTGTGGACGATTCTCCCATTTTTCATTGGAAGAAAATGTCATCCTTTAATTTTTCCAATAATAAGTTTATTATTTAAACTAAGTAGAAGCTTAATGTTATTGATAACTGATATATGAAATAAGAGCAGCAGGGGAACTTACTGCACATTGGTCCTGCTCTGTCACTCAATAAGAGCTTTGCATCAAATCCAATTCCCTGACCTGTCCCCACATCTCACAACCCAAAAATCCATCAATCTCAGTCATGGACATACTCAAAGACTGAGCATTCACATCCCCCTGGGTTAGAGAATTCCAAGATTCACAGCCAACTGAGTGAAGAAATTCCTCCTCAGCTCTGACCCCTTATTGCTGAGACTGTGATCCCGAGGTGTAAACTCCCCAACCTGGGGAAACAGCCTCTCTGCATTACCTTGTCAATCGTGCTAATAATTTTGTACATTTCAATGAGATTGTCTCTCATTCGTCAGAGAATGGAGGTCTATTCCAATCAACCTCTCCTTATGGGAAACCCTCTCATCCCAGGACACAGCCTAGTGAACCTAGGCTGAACCCAGTGAACTCAATCTAATGCAACTAGATCTTTCCTGAGATATAGAGACCAAAACTATACACAGAATTCCAGGGGTGGGTTCACCAAAGCTCTTTATAATTGCAGCATAACACGAGGAACTTCAGTAATGTGGATATATTGGAGAAACTGGAGTTGTTTCTCCTTAGAGAAGGGTCAGAGGAGATTTGATAGAGGTATTCAAAATCATGAGGGTTCTGGACAGAGTAGATAACGAGAAACTGTTCTCATTGGTGGAAGGACCGTGACCCAGAGGACATGAGTTAGAGGTGATTGGCAAAAAATAAAACAACACTGACATGAGGAGCAGCTTTTTTAAGTAGTGAGTTGTTAGGATTGGGAATGTGCTGCCTCAGAGGGTGGTGGAGGCAGATTCAATTAAGGCTTTCAAAAGGGAATTGGATAAATACCTGGGCCTGAATTTTGCACTCGTTGGGTGCGCATGATCAGTGGGCCCGAAAGCGGATGTGAAATGCACTTCCGCCTGCGATTGGATCCAGACCGTGATCTTATGCTGGCTGGCCAATTAATGACTGGCCAATTAATGACTGGCCAATTAATGACCAGCCAGCGTGAAACGCGCCCTGAGAAAGGCTCAGCACCTCCGGGTGGGGTGGGAAGAGGGTGGGCACCGATGTCACCGGCGGTGCTGGTAAGCGCTCCCACTGAGCTCCCTGAAGGCAGACAGATGCTTCAGGGAGCTGCAGACCTCCAAATAATAAAAGAAAGCACAAAAATGCTGCACAAAATGTGCATGCAGCACAATCAAGCACCTGAAAGCAGACTTCATAAAAAAAACAGTCCCCAGATATTTCTTTTTATTTTAAACACTAATGGAGATTTCATCCCAACCTTGGATGAGGTTTCATCAAAAATGTAAAGCCTGCCTGGCCAATTGGCCTGTCCGCCAACCATAAGGTTGGATGGGCCACGAAAAATCGCTGACAATTGGCCAATGCCCTCTTAATTGTCGGCACTCTTCCAACTTTTGTGCGCGCCCGCCAAGCGAAATCTCATGAGTGCGTGATGACTCGGGACGCTCGCCTGACGTCATCTTGTGTGATTGCACACCAGTTTGGGTCAGGTGCACACTCACCCATAGGTGGTAAAATTCCGGCCCTGAACAGGAAACATTTGCAGGGTTACAGGGAGATGATGGGGAGTGGGACTGGCTGAGTTTATGATGCTGAGAGCTGTCACAGACATAGTGGTCTGAGGAACCTCCTTCTGCACTGTAATCATTCTATGATTTTATAACATCTTTTACTCTTGTAATAAAGGCTAACATACCGTTTTTGTTCCTATTTGCTTGCTGTCAGGTCTCCCTGAAAGCCAACATTCCCTAGTCTCTCACCTTTAAAACAAACTTTCAGTTTTTCCATTCCTTTTTCCAAAGTGGATAATCTCATATTTTTGCCACAGTATGCTCCATCTGCTACCTACATCACTTTGCTGCCTCTTTACACCCTACTTACAGTTTGCTTCCACACCTACCTTTGTATTATCAGCAATTTCCGATACATTACATTTGGGGGGAAATTTTACACTTGCCATTTACACTGCTCCTGCATAAAACCAGGTGTCGGGTCAGGTCCTTAACATCATCTTCACACCTGACTGCAATAACACAGAAGACAGGTGGGGCACAAATTCGGAAGCCAGCCCGCCTTCTGATAAAGGACAAGGGAGGAGGCGATGGCGTAGTGGCATTGACGTTGAACTAGTAATCCAGAGACCCAGGGTAATGCTCTGGATGACCATTGTTGATTGTCTGAAAAACCCACCTGGTTCACTAATGTCCTTTGGGGAAGGAAATCTGTCGCCCTTACCTGGTCTGGCCTACATGTTACTCCAGACCCACAGCAATGCCATTGACTCTTAAATGGCCTCTGAAATGGCCTAGCAAGCTGCTCAGTTATATCAAACCGCTAAAAGGCCTAAAAGGAATTGAACCAGATGGACCACCTAGCATCGACCTAGGCACTGAAAACGACAGTGGCAAACTCAGCACTGCTGACCCTGCAAAGTCTTCCTTACTAACATCTGGGGGCGGGTGCTAAAATTGGGAGAGCTGTCTCACAGACTAGACAAGCAACAGACTGACATAGTCATCCTCATGGAATCATACCTTACAGACAATGTGCCAGACTCCACCATCACTGGCAGGACAAACACATCAAAGGTGGCACTACACAGTTGGGAGGGAGTTGCCCTGGGAGTTCTCAACATCGACTCCAGACCCTATGAAGTCTCATGGCATCAGGTCAAACATGGGCAAGGAAACCTCCTGCCACATACCACCCCCTCCCCCTCAGCTGGTGAATCAGTGCTGCTCTATTTTGAACATCACTTGGAGGAAGCACTGAGGGTGGCAAAGGTGCAGAATGTACTCTGGGTGGGGGGCTTCAATGTCCATCACCAAGAGTGGCTCGGTAGTACCACTACTGACTGAGCTAGCCGAGTCCTAAAGGGCATAGCTGCTAGGCTGGGTCTGCGGCAGGTTGTGAGGGAACCAAGAGGGAAAAACATACTTGACCTCATCCTCACCAACCTGCCCGCCACAGATGCAACTGTCCATGACAGTATCAGTAGAAGTGGCCACCGCACAGTCCTTGTGGAGTTGAAGTCCCATCTTCACATTGAGCTTGCCCTCCATCGTGTTGTGTGGTACTACCACCGTGCTAAATGGGATAGATTTCGAACATAATAAAATTATGAGTTAGCTCATAGTCGTCTGCCGTTACCAAAACTTCCCTGGTCTTATGAATTTTCTGGTCTTATAGATGGAATCATAACCACTAAAGGACACTATTTTTGAATTTCTCCTACATCTCCTCCCTAAGGTTACAGAAGTTCTGTTCCCCCTTCATTGACATACACCATCTATCGAACACCATCTCCTTTTCCCTGGCAAATTCTACAGAGGTCTGGCCCAGTCTCTCGCAAATTTCTAAATTTCTGCTGTAGGATTCTGGTACAACCTCATAAGCATCCAGGATAAGTCTCTTTACTTCCTCATGGCTACATGAGTGCGCTGCTGAAAGAGATGAACACACTTCCAAAGCCTTCCCTGCCAAAATATTTAGTAGAAGCACAGCCTGATGTTTCTTCAGCCAATTCAGATTTGTGGCAATTTTCTCAAAGGACATGAAGTACATCTCCACTCCCTCCTCACTAAATTTAGGTACTGAGCAAAAATTCTTCCCCAAATCAAAATCAAAATCTTTGAGTCAGCTTCACTTCCCTTTGTCAACTCCAGTTCACATAATCGGAACTCATGCTCCATTTTTCATCACCCTTGCTTTCCCTTTCCTCTCTTTCCATATGTTTTCCTCATTTCTTACCTCTGTTGCTAATTTCAAACTTTCTAAGTCAATCTTTCAACAAGATATGTTTTAAAGAAATGTTTTAACCCCTCGAGTACTGTGACATTCAAGAACCAACACAAGACAAGTTTTCTCATAAGCTTAAAAGGAAGAATAAATCTTTATTTCTCAACACCTGAATGTAATTGCAACTGCACCCACTCACACACAACACAAAACAGACAGACAAAAGAAAAGGTGATTACAAAAGAAGTAGCATGCACTTAAGTTGTTAGAAAAGTCCAAAAAGTCACTCTTGAGTGTTTTGAGATGAAAGCTGGAAACATTGATGGCCGAGTGACTCTCTTTTGGTTCACTGAGGAAATGGAGATTGGAATTTTCTGGTGACAAATTCAGAGTGGCTTATTCCTTGCAATAGTAGGTTTCTGGCTACGCTCCAATTGAGATGAAGTTGAGCTCCCTGGAGTGAAAATCTGGCTTAGTTCTTCAACTTGGTAGGTAAATGGCTTGTCCCACTTCTCTGCTTGTTAGCGGATTCTAGGAAGGGCTCTTCCTTTTTTGGATGGGATCTCTTCCCTCTGTGGCCTCCTTGTCTCTTAGGCTGACTGACATTGAGCTGCTCTCAAAATGTCTTAATAAATGTTTCATTTAAAAAACGATTTCTGTCAGTTGACCACAGTATCTGTGTTCCCATTGGCCACACAATTAGTCCCTGATGACATTAGCATTGATACCCAATGGGATTTGAATTTCAGCCATTTGAACCCTGTTGTGAAAGAATGGTCTTTCCACACACTCATTGTGTGGAATTTCATTCTGCAAATCCAACCTTGACCAAACCTGACCAATCTTGACCAGACAAGCAGGCTAATGTCCAGCCTTGACCATACCAGGCCAGCCTTGACCAGACCAGGCTAGCCTTGATCAGACAAGCAGACAAATGTCAAGACCTGACCAGACCAGGCCAGTCATGTCCAGGCAAGCAGGCTAATGCCCAGCCTTCCCCAGACCAGACCAGTCCTGACCAGGCAAGCAGGCTAACTTCCAGCCTTGACCAGACTCAACCAGTCCTGACCAGACAAGCAGGCTAATGTCCAGCCTTGACCAAACCTGACCAGACAAACAGGTTAATGTCCAGCGTTGACCAGACCAGGCCAGTCTTAACCAGATAAGAAGGCTAACTTCCAGCCTTGGGCAGTATCATGTATATTTTGCAGACACAGAGGCAGGAGAAGTCACCTGATTTCCCGACTCCATCTTGTTTCAAAGTAAATTGTCCATTTTCAATTCTGTTTTTAAAAGTAATTTGAACCATGGGCCATGAATGAACCCCATTTATCCATCACCTCTGTGTTCACTGAGCTCATTGGCTCCTGGTTAAATAACACTTCAATTTTAATATGATCATCCTTGTTCTTAAATCTATCCCTTGGCGCATCCGTTCCCATCTCTGTAAATACCCCCAGCTCTAATAACCTCCATGGTATCTGCTCTCCTCGAATTAGGAGCCATCCCTGAATTTCCCTTGAACTGAATGTCTTGCGAGGCCATTTCAGAGTCAACCACATTGTTGTGGGTCTGGAGCCACATGTAGGCCAGACCGGGTAAGGGTGGCAGATTTCCTTCCCTAAAGGGCATTAGTGAACCAGATGGGTTTTTACAACAATCAATATAATTTCTGCTTTCAATCCCAGATTTTTATTAACTGAATCCAAAGTCCATCAGCTGCCAGGGTGGGATTTGAACACCTTCTCCCAGAGCATTAGACTGAGTCTCTGGATTACTAGTCCAGTGACATTACCACCATCTCCCCAAGGTCCTCTGTCAAGGCCATGAGCTCAGGAATTTTAGCCCTAACATGTTCACCTTTTTTCCTTCTTTAAGGCACTCCTTAAAATCCCCCTCTTCCCTAATGTCTTCTTTTGTAGCTTGACGGCAGTTTTGTTTTGAAAATGCTGCTGGGAAGTTCCTTGTGATATTAAAGGCACCATAGATAGTGCAAGCGAATGTTGTTGTAATGTTTTGCTGCTATCCTGAACTAGCCATACTGTCTAGTTTGGCTGCAGTGGTTTGAAATTTGATAACGTGAAAGGATGTTAAACCCTTTACTTACAGTAACCTTATATCATCAAATCAATCCTGACCAAAGAGCAATAAATGGTCAACGTGACAGGCAGGACTCAAACTGCAAAGGTCTCGGCAGAAATTATACTCTCAACAAAAAGGAATTTGAAGCTCCAAGATGAATGGATCTACTCACTGTTAATCACAAATGTAAACACTTAGTTGGAATAAAATCAGTTGAAGAATTGTGTTCCTCTCAAAGCTGCTGTGGTGTTAAATGATACCTGAAAGAATTTAGGTGTCACAGGGGGATTACATACTCAGGTTGAATCTGGCCAGCTGTTGTTTTTTGCTTTTATCGTCCTGTTTTCAATGTTCATTATCTCTCTCTATCTCTTTCTAAATTAGGCAGCGGAATGATCAGAGTGAAGAACAACATTAATTAAACCTTAGGAATTATTCCATTGGGTTATAAATCAAACAAACTCACAGCAAAGCAGAAGTAACAAAAAATAAATAATCTGCTTTAAAATTATTTCCATGGTCCCTCTATGTTCAGGGAGCATAAAATATAGCAAGCATTCTGATGAGAGTTTAGGACCTGAAACGTTAACTCTGTTTTTCTCTCTCCACAGATGTTGCCAGGCCTGCTGAGTTTTTCCAGCATTTTCTGTTTTTATTTCAGATTTCCAGCATCCACAGTATTTTGCTTTTGGATAAAATGTATTGATCTGCACATTATACCAGATTATACCTCCCAGAGAGAAGAAGTCAAAGTTGACCTTAGCCACAAATTCTGAAAAACAGACTAATCTGGCAGGTTAGCAGGTGCTTGTTTATTTTTGAAAATTATTAAATGAAGAAAGTATGCTAGATGACAGCTTTCCATTTCACCAACAGAACTAATGCTACTGAAGAGCCTCTGTTCAGGTATCATGTATAATTGCAATATATACTATAGTGACCTTCCCTCCTTACATGAAGGATGCTACAGTTTATCCAAGGATTCCCTGTTTTCAGTGAATTCTTTCTGAGCTGTTTCTGCTTTGTATTCTATCGCATTCCCTTATCAGTAAACAGGGACGAAAGGCATTCAACTTCCATAATTCCACAGAGCACATTATGTAGGACAGAAGCAAAGTAAAACTTCAAATGCAAAGTTTCACTTGTTACACAGAAAAGTTGTCAGTTGAACATTTGCATGGCTGACCTGGAGGGTGAGAATCAATATTTTTTACTATCACACATTCTGTGGAAGATTGGCTGATGTGTTAAAGTTTTGCGCTGCATAAGGCCTCAAAAACCTGATAGATACTTAACTTTGAAAACAAAATCTACTAACAATCCTATCCCAGTAGAACTATGAGCTCTGGTTGGACATATTCTTTGATGTGCTATTTGATCACATGGCATTGAATCATGTGACACAGATCATGTAACACTCAATCACATGATATTTTTTCATGTGACGTTTGCCCAGTGTTTGCAACTGTTATTACATTTCACCTCATTGATATCTCAGAGTAATCAAGCTCACCGACGCTCCTTCGACAGCACCTTCTAAGCCCATGACCACTACCATCTAGACGACAAGGGCAGCAGATACATGGGAACGCCACCACCTGGAAGTTCCCCTCCAAGCCACTCACCATCCTGACTTGGAAATATATCACCGTTCCTACACTGTCGCTGGATCAAAACCCTGGAACTGCCTCCCTAACAGCACTGTGGGTGTACCTACACCACATGGACTGCAGCGGTTCAAGAAGGCAGCTCACCACCACCTTCTCAAGGGCAATTAGGGATGGCAACAAATGCTGGCCTAGCCAGCGAAATCCACATGCCATGAACAAATATAAATAAATAAATAAAATATCTGTCCTTTGCTTTGTGAAATATAAAGATTTCAAAGAATAAGTCACAAGAAGGTAAAATCGAAGGCAAAACACAAAATAACAGAAGATTTTAAGATATATTAAGTTTAAAAATAAATTTATCCTGTTATGTTTCGTCAGTATCGAACGAATTCAGAAACACCAAGTAAATTCTATTGATTCAATAAAACCATCGATATAAGCAATTACTTAACTCAAGATTCTGAGCAATTTCATGACTTTTATAGTACACAGAAACTTATAAAATTAATAAATAAAACCAAAACCAAACCTAGCTCAATTAACCATCATACCCCACTTCAGGGAGGTGAGGCTTGGCCCTGAGCGAGAAGCAAATGAATCTGCCCGACTCCAATAGCGAAGCAAAATGAACCAATTTTCTTTAAAAACAGGTGACGCTATCAGCACTCACTGTTATGAAGGGGTAAATCAGACAGCAATGGCTAGTCTCCACAAACTTGCAAATAAACATGGAAGTCAAGATATTGCCTGTCTGATTTGCCCTGATCCTCCAGCATCTTCTGTACACTGGAATCTCGCGGACAGACCCGAAATTGAAATACAAGGAACAGCGTGAATTTGTTCACCCGGTACATATCCACTCAATATGCCAGTAAATATCGTGTTCATTCTTTTAAACGCAAGTGAACTTATTTCAGTCTTATAAATCTTAATTACTGCCAAACAACCTCTCTGAAATTAACTTTTAGAAATGTACCTTCTCAATTCTTTGAGATTTTAATTCATGTTAGAGATTTGAAAAGTCAAACAAATGAATTTTTTTAACACTCTTTCATCTCTCTCTTAACCTTGCCTCCTTTATTTCACTTTCTGTACATTAATTAGCATTGAACTAACAATCTAATTCACACTTCTGGCACAGGCTCAGTGAGGGGAAATTATATCCAAAGACAGAAGAGTTTTCAACTGGTGGTAAATAGAAATGCCATTCTTCCCAAACAAAACCTGCCTCGAACCCACCCACTTCAAGATTTAAAGGATAGGACAGTGAAAGGTTTACTCACCAAGGCTCCTTCAACAGCACCTTCCAAATCCACAATCACTACCATCTAAAAGGACAAGGGCAGCAGGGAGATGGGGACACCACCATCTGGAAGTTTTCCTCCAAGTCAGACACCATCTTGACTTGGAAATATATTACCGTTCTTTCACTGTCACTGGGTCCAAATCCTGGAACTCCTTTCTTAACAGCACTGTGGGTGTACCTACACCACACAGACCGCAGCGGTTCAAGAAGGCAGCTCCCCACCACCTTCTCAAGGGCAACTAGGGATGGGCAATAAATGCTGGCCCAGCCAGAGAAGACCACATGCTGTGAACAAAATAAAAAAACAAAAACTAAATATTTTAATGAGGCTGCCTCAAATTTTAGCTCCATATTAAATTTAACCTGACTGGACAAATTTCCTGAGCCTTGGGAAAGCCAGCAACTAAAGGGAAGTGAATACAGCAGTGTGGGGAGAGTTAAGTGCCTCTGCAGCACTATTGAACACAAGGACACAATAATTAGGAAAAGGAGCAGGCCAGTTAACTGCCCTCTGGTGCATCCTCCATGGAAACATCTCTGCCAATCAGATCCCACTTGCCAACAAATCAGCATTCTCTTCTCATGCAGTATAAATTGTTGTTCCCTTTACAATTGGTTTTTGCAAGTCTGTCCTGATGAGTTCAAGATGAAAATCTTTGACAGCATGTCTCTTTTTTTTTAGCAGTTATAAGTTTGTTTTTCCCAGTGGGTATCCTAGTTGTGAGTATGTAGATCCATTGCTGACTTATAGGGTGGAATTTAATGCCCTCCTTCAAGGTGAGTTTGATGGCGGGGGGCATTTAATCACACAGGAGGATGGCAGGTAGCGACCCCACCACCCTCCGAACTCTGCCCTGATTAAGTCCAGGGCTAGAAGCCCTTTCTGCCTTGCCAACAGTTGAGGCCCTTAAGTGGGCAGTTAATGCCTATTTAAGGGCCTTATCTGGCTATCACTGGTATTCACCTGGGTGACAGGCCATGTGGGAAGCCCGAAAGGCAAACCCTGCTTGAAGGGTCTAGGGGGGATGGGGGGTCCTTCATTCAAAGGCACTCAATGCCTTATTAAGGGACTTGGTATTGTGGAGTGGGTTGGCAATGAGAGCCTCCCTCCTGCCCTTTCTGCTGATCCCCACTCCCCATTACACACAACCGTCATCTCACCATCACTCACCTTTGCCCTCGGCGATTCTGGGTCTCGGGTGGGTGCAATACCGGCAGCAGCCACCACCACCCCAGTGGCACTGCTGAGCTCTGCCAGCCTCTTATTGGCCAACAGCTTTATGGGGGCAGAATTTCTGTCCCAGAGACCTTGTTCCCAGGAAAGGCCCATTGCTACCCAGTTAAGTGCCTGATTGGCGCTTAATTTGATAGGCCTTTGAGTCATAATGTTCATTCGGAGACCCAGTGCAGACATGATGGGCTGAATAGCCTCCTTCTGCACTGTAACAATTTTGTGATTCTGTGAAAAGGAGATGATGCAGGGCTCTTGCTTGCTTTCCAGCTGGTGTGTGAGCTCAGTCATTTGCATTAAATACTGCCCGTACACTAGACTTTAACAAATAAACATTTGTTGGCTCTATCACTATCTATTGGGTCTCGTAATATCTTAATTTAAGGATAGGGAGCAGGAGGTAGAGTACTAGAATTTATCTATATTCAATATGAACTCTAACACTGGGGAATGGCTGAGACATGATGGAATTGTGAGTCAGAGTAGCTGAGGTATGCAGGAATGAGGTTTCAAAATGTTGGATATAAAGTGCTTTTCTCCTCAACTGCTAGCAACAGTACCTGGGGGATCAGGTCTCAGTTCTGGGAGACACCTGGGCCTGGATTTTCAGCCGTGAGTTGAATGAGAATTTCTAGACATTTTCTGGCTCTGTGAACCTGACCTGGGGTTGGCGGGGGTTTATGTGAGGTGAAATGGGAGTCAGGCCCACTGCTCACTGAATGAGTGTGGTGGCTGAAGACCTGCCTCTGTGCTCTGGCACCTTGTCTAAGTTTGAAAAAAAAAGACAATTAAACAAAAATCAGCCTTCCATCCCTCACCCCCCACCACCCCCACTCTTGGCAAGTCCTCATGACAGTTTTGACAAGTCTCTTTGACAGATCCCTTTGACAGATCCCTTTGACAGATGCCTTTGACAGGTCTCTTTGACATGTGCTCCTGACCATTTTAACACTTGATTTTGACAAGTCTGTTGACAGTTCCAATGAACTTGACAGTAATGAATTTATGCATGTTTCATGCACGCTTACGCCCACTTTTAACAATTCTAAAGGGCATCTGATCTCCACCAAAGGTGTCCTGGGTCCAGGTTCAAAGGGGTACCCTGCTATCTAAACCCATCCACAAAGTTCAGAGCAGCTCTTACCTGGTCAGATCTGCACACTCTGGGTTTCACACTACAGGGATGTGAACATCAGGTTTGAGTGAAGGCAGCTGATGATATAAATGGCTAGCTGCCTCTGTGAACTGCACATGTGCAAATCCCAGCCCACCGCCCATTCCTGCCGTTGTGAAAATAGGATGTGTTATGTTTGGGATGACTTAGGGTTTTTGGCCACTTCCACCATTTTGCCAGGATGGAGAGACTGTCCCTCATGGTGAAAATCTAGGCCTGGGACAATTTGAGAGGGATGGCAAATCTAGTGGAAGGATCAAATTGTCAACTTGGGAGTAAATGGAGATATCAGAAGCATAAAGTTTATCTAAAAACTGCATCACCAACATGCTGCCTGTATTTATTTCAAGCAGGAATTCTTGAACTGAATATTATTCAATCTCTGCTGAATTGCAAACTCACAGGGCTGGATTTTTTGGATGGTGTGGCTTCCTGCCCTGCCACCACCGAGTCGCTGGGAACGCATTCCCGTTGATCACAGCATCCTCGCAGCTGGAGACGGGACTAAAGGCCCTCTCTCGAGTGGAAGTCCTGCCTCAGGTTGACTGGCAGCTCTGCCATCCCAGCAGCGCCAGAGGCACCTGTGGCCAGGGCTGGGGCTACAAACAGCCCCCAGGTTGTAAACCCTGGAGTCCATGACCAGGTAAGTGCAGGGGTCTCAAGGCGGGGAGTCCTGACGTCAGTGCGGATCGGGGTGTGGGACTCCTGATGAGGAGGCCAGGAGGAGAGGGCAGTTGGAGAGGGAGCAGGGGACACACCTTGGGGTGGCTGCACAATGTGGAAAGGAGGCCTTGAGGGAGGCACACCCACCCTTCCTACCCAAGGCCCAAGAAAAACCTGCCGGGCTTCCCCCGACCCTGAACTCCTCCTGCCAGCCTCAAAATTGAGGCCAGGTGTGAAATAGCCCTGGCCTCAATTGGAGTGAGGGTGGCTAGGCCACTCTAGGCCTCGAGCACCCCACATATGATTACAGACAGGTTGGGGTGGATGGGAGGGTGCTGGGAGTGCCAGCTGGGATGGGTCCATCTGCCTGCAAACCAGCCGGCTGGGGACCATAACATTTCCCTACTCAAACTCAAATTGCAAAGAAAATTCGGTCCCAAAGTTTATTTTGTGCTTTTTAAAATTCTCCAGTGAGCTAATTTTTATTGTGTCTGTTAATGTGCATCACTCAAGTAGAACTTTAATTTCCTGCTTTGTCTATGTGTAATGCTCAGTTCATGTCACTTACTTTGAATTTGTACAACTTGAACAAATTTACAGATCTAATCTCCAGCATTGTAATTTTTCACTTCCACACTCTGCATCAACAACACAGCGCCAACAGTCATCAGATTCCCAATAGTGAGGTGACCAGCAGGAGGCAGACTCCAGCCAGGGGCACTGCACCTGTACAAACTGCACATTCATGGAATGTTTGTCCCCGGAAACCTATCATCCACACCAGTGAATTCCAGACAATGCAGGAAGTTTGGCAGAACCAGTTCTCCACCACATCATCCTGTCACAAATGGATTCAATATTCCTGAGTCTGTAAATCAAATCAAACTTCATCCATAATAATTAAAACAACTTGCACTCTCTAGCATTCCTTACACTCTTGGAGAAACATCTCACAACACCTTATAATAAAGAGGAAACTGGGCATCAACCATAGACAAAGTGTGAGGAGAATGGAGACGTTCACTATGGAATGAAAGACAGGGTCAAATTGAAGAGTTTCAGGAGGATACAGGAACCATCTGCTAACTGCCCTCAGTCTGCTCAGTCTCATTGTTTTATATTATACACAGTGCACATTCTGGCAGTAATTTTGTTTTTGTGCAGATGAGTGTCTAACACTTTTTCCCAGTGTCTTGCACTACGCACACTCAGAATAACATGGTGTGACCTGGTATGCGAGCCCCCTCACTTGCACTAATTAAAGGGATCACACTGGATTTACAGGGGAGTTGATAGTTTACTATTTCTGATGAATGGTTGCTGCTGTGGTGAGGTGACACCAAACAGCAGGAAAAACTGAAGAAGATGAAGAAGGAGGGCACTGAACTCGTGACCTTACCCAGTGAATGTCTTCAGGGAACGCTTCTCCGACATTCACTTAACTGAGTAGAAAAGTATGACTTTTCAAACGACAGTCACCAAGCTATGTCAACGGCTGCATCAATAACTCAAACTTCAAGGGCATAGACAGCATTGTCCGTGACTGTCAAGGTCATCATTGTCCTTAACTCCATCATTCAATAGTTAACAGGAATATAATGGTAGTAGGGGACAGTATAATCAGGGGGATAGACAGGGTTCTCTGCAACTGAATTTAGATGACAGTGTTACCTGTCCAGTGCCAAGATCTGGGACATCTGCTCAGGGCTGGAGAGTAACTTGCAGTGGGAGGGGGAGGGTCCAGTGGTCGTGGTCCATGTAGGTACCAATAACATAGGTAGAACTAGGAAAGAGGTTCTGCAAGGGAGTATGAGCAGCTAAGGGCTACATTAAAAAGTATACTCTCAAAGGTGATAATCTCTGCATTACTACCTGAGCCACGAACAAATTGGCGTAGGGTAAATCAGATTAGAAAGCTAAATGCGTGGCTCAAAGATTGATGTGGGAGTAATGAGTAATGAGTTTCAATTCATGGGGCACTGGTACCAATACAGGGCAAAGTAGGAGCTGTACTGTTGTGATGGTCTACACCCGAACCATACTGGGACCAGTGTTTTTCCTTTATTCATTCACAGGATGTGGGCTTCTCTAGCCAGACCAGCATTTGTTGCCCATCCCTAATTGCCCTTGAGAAGGTGGCAGTGAGCTGACTTCTTCAACTGCTGCAGTCCATGTGGTGTAGGTACACCCACAGTGCTGTCAGGGAGGGAGTTCCAGGATTTTGACCCAGCGACAGTGAAGGAATGGCAATATATTTCCAAGTCAGGATGGTGAATGACTTGGAGGAGAACCTGCAGGTGGTGATGTTCTGGCGAGTCATATAACTAGGGCGGGAGAGAGAGCTTTAAACTAAATAGTGGGGGCAAGGGATCAAGTTTGAGAAGATTTGATAAATTAAATAGAGAAGACAAGGCAAATGAGCAAGTTGATCAGAGCGAGCAGGAAGGGACAGAGTATTCAAAGCTAAGAGTACCCCAGGAGATAAGGCTAGAGGTTACAAAAAAAGTAATATGAATGTATGTGAATGCATGTAGCATTCATAACAAAACAGCTGAATTGACGAATTGACAGTGTAAATAGAAATAAATATTTATGATCTGATAGCTATTACACAGACAATACTGCAGGATGATAAAGACTGGGACCTGAACATTCAATGACATATAACATTTAGGAAGGACAGGAAGCTAGGAAAAGGTGGAGGGGTAGCTCTGTTAATTCAGGATGACATTGGTACAACAGAGAGTGAGGGCCTTTGTTCTGGGGATCAAGATGTAGAATCAGTTTGGGTAGAGATGGGAAGTAGTAAAAGTAAGAAGTAACTTGTGGGAGTGGTTTATAGGACCCCTAACAGTAATCATGTTGTAGGACAGAGTATACAGGAAGAAATAATTGGGTCTTGTGAGAAAGGCCCGGCAATAATCATGGTGATTTTAAACTGCATATAGAATGGGTGAATCAGATTAGCAAAGGTAGCCTGGATGATGAGTTCATAGAGTGTTTCTTGGACAGTTTCTTGGAGCGGCACATTCTAGAACCAACCAGAAAGCAGGCTATACTAGACCTGGCAATGTGCAATGAGACAGGATCAATTAATGACTACATAGGCCAAAATTTTTCATTCGGTGTGCAGGGGATGGGCCTGACACGCTGGAATGTAAAATGACATGTGATGACGTCGGGCTTGCGTCCCGATGTCATCGTGCTGTTTCACGATGTTTCATTTGGCAGCGCATGCGCTGGAGTCGGCTGCGCACCCGCTGATAATTGATAAGCCTATTAAGGCCATTAAACACATAATTAACATGAATTTTAATGCTGCCCATCCAACCTAACGGCCTTCACGTTTTTTAGAAAACCTCATCCACGAGCGGGATGAGGTTTCCTGAAGTTATTACAAATGAAATAAAAACTTTTTTTGAAAAATAAAAACATGTCCCATTTCATGTGATGCAGGGAGATTGAAGCACTCTTTCTCACGCATGCGCCAAAGAGCGCTGGACCCGAATCTCCCTCCTCCCCCCACCCGCACAGGTAGCGCTACTGCTCCCGTATTAAGTTGAGTGGGCCTCAATTGGCCCGCCTGCGTAAAATGGCGATGTGGAGCTGATTGTGGGCGGCGGTCGGGTTCCCAACTGCCCCTGCCTGCTCCCGCTGAGCCCACCCGACGCGGGAAAAATTCAAGCCATAGTCAAGTTGCCCCTAGGTAGCAGTGATCATAACATGATTGAATTTCACATTCAGTTTGAAGGAGAGAGGAATGAATCTAAGACTAATGTTTTAAACTTAAATAAGGGCAATTATGAGGGCACGAAGACAGAGCTGGCTAAAATGAACAGGGAAATTAGTTTAAGGGATAGGTCAGTGGAGGTGCAGTGGCAGACATTTAAGGAGGTATTTCAGAGTACTCAGAAAATATATGTTCCAGTTGAGAAAGAAAGATTCTAAGGGAAAGACGTGCCATCTGTGTCTAACTAAGGAAGTTAAAGATAGTATCAAATTAAAAGATAATGCATATAAAGATGAGTGGCAGGTTAGAAGATAGGACAGAATATAAAGAATAGCAAAGAATGGCTATAAGATTAATATGCAGGAAGAAATTAGAGTTTGAGAGAAGTTAGCTGGAAATTTAAAAACTTATAGTAAGAATTTCTACTGGCATTTAAAAAGGAATAGATTAAGTAAAGTGAGTGTTGGTCCTCTAGAGAATGATTCTGGGTAATTAATTATGGAAAATAAGGAAATGGAAGATGAATTGAACAGATATTTTGTGTCTGTCTTCACTTTGGAGGATACAAATAACATCCCAATAATAATTGTGAATCAGGAGGTGAGAGGGAGGGAGGAATTTAAAACAATTACAATCACCAGGGAAAGAGTACTGAAAATTATCTGAACTAAAAGCTGACAAGTGCCCAGGTCCTGGTGGGCTCCATTCTAGCATCTTAAAAGATGTTGTTTGCTGAGATAGTAGATGCATTAGCTTTAATTTTCCAAAATTCCCTAGGCCCTGCAAAGATCCCATCAGATTGGAAAACAGTGAATGTGACTCCTCTATTCAAGGCAGGCGGTGGAGGTAGGGGGGAGACTGAAAGCTGGCAACTACAGGCCAGTTAGCTTGACATCTGTCATAGGGAAATTACTGGAATCTACTATTAAGGAGGTTATAGTGGGGCACTTATAAAATCTCAATGTAATCAGGTAGAGTCAACATGGTTTTGTGAAAGGGAAATGATGTTTGACTAAATTATTGGAGTTCTTTGAAAAAGTAACAAGCAATATGGATAAAGGGGAACCTATGGATGTGCTGTGCTTAGATTTCTAGAAGGATTTGACAAGGCGCCACATCAGCAATCACTACATAAAATAAAATCTCATGGTGTAGGGGGCAACATTTAACATGGATAGATATTAGTTAGTGTAGTGATTGTAGGTATAACCTTTCCTAAATCCATTAGGGGTCACATGATTATACTGATGAATGAGCCCTAAGTGTGGGTAACCTTGGGGGCAGAGTTATCTAGTCGTGGGCCTAGTTCAAGCATGTAGCTTCTAAACAAGCTCTGTGATAAAGTTATCTGTTTAAAATAGAAACCTGTCCGGTACATCAAGTCATTAAATTGGGCGACGAGGATGGGATAGCACCTTGCGAATGTGAGTACATCAGTCCTTAAGGAAAGGGAGAAAAGTATACTCACCAGTCATGCCACTCTTCAGCAGAACCCACCCTTATGACTCGTCCATGGAAGACTGGAGCCAGTACATAGAGCACCTAGGTTTTTACTTTGTGGCAAATGAAATAACAGCGGAGGACAAATAGAAAGCAATTCTTCTAAGCGTCTGCGGGAGTGAGAAACATAACCTCATCTGTAGCTTGATGGCCCCGAACGTGTCCAATTCTAAATCCTTTAACGAATTTCTGGACCTTGTGAAGGCACATTTTCAGCCAAAGCCTGGGTTTAAGTTTAACTCCAGAGTAAGGGCCTCAGGAGAGTCCATTGCAACTTATATAGTGATATTGAAGATGTTGACTGAGCATTGGAACTTCAGAGGTACACTCAATGACATGTTGAGGGATCATTTGGTTTGTGGAATCCATGACAACACCATTCAGCGCCATTTACTTGCAGAACTTAACATTGATTTGAAGCACGCCATGGAAATAGCGCTAGCAATGGAGAGTGCTGGGAGGGACCCACAGGCTTTACAGATTGTACAACATTCAGCTGCTCTTCAATTGAGGTAGGAACCTATCACTGGGCATAGCCCAAAAACCAGAGAGACAGCAACGAAGCGGGAGACAGTCTCTGCTGCTCGAGAAATGCAAAAATGGAAGCATCTCAGCAGCGATTCAGAAATCAATCTGTTACAATCATGTACTGGAAACCTGCAGATTTAAAGCCACTACTGCCATGAAAAAGGGCTTGTAATAAAGCAATGCAGGGCAAAATTGAGACAGTCAATCAGACAGTAGAACAAGATGAATGAAGTGCACAATTTAACTGAACCAGAAGCTGCTGATACTGATATCTATTCCCTAAATAATGTCAAAGCAGTAAAAACTGAACCAATCACTGTTACTCTTCAAGCAAATGGGAAGCCTATAGTCATAGAGGTAGACACAGGAGCATCAACCTCAGTAGTTGGATAGCACACATTTAAATACCTAAATGAAGGTACCCAGTCACTGAATCTGGAGCAAACCACAGCTCAACTGAAGACATACACTGGAGAGTCAATACAGGTAAAAGGCATTGCCTCTGTACCTGTATCCTACAGGTAACAGACAGCCCAGTTTCCAGTGACCATTGTGACAGGTGAAGGACCTAGTCTTCTGGGCCATGATTGGTTATGAAAAATTATGTTCAAATGGTCAGAAATCTTTCAAGTGAGAACAGGAAGAGTTCCTGAATTGATAAGGGAGTACGACAGTGTATTTCAGAATGAGTTAGGAGAATTGAAGGACCTTCGCATGGTGCAAGGGTCCCTCAGGTCAGAGTTGGTTCTTCTGGAAAATCATAAAGAGAAACAAACTGAGTTTAGTGCCACTCTGAACAAACTGAAGAAACAGTTGGCAGAGAAGACTCAACAATTTTCAATGTTCCAGGAGGAAGCCAAGAGATACAAGAAAGTGACTGAAGAACTGGAGAAACAGCTGAATGAAACAAAAGAGGGTTTAGAAGGGGAAGCCATAGAACTTTCCAAGATGCGAGTGGATAATGAAGCCATGGGCAGCTCAACTACTGAACTGTACCAAGTTTAGATTTCGCAAGAGATAAATGTAGCCAACTATGAAATCAAAATGAAGAATAAGACAAAACTCTGCGACAAAGCAAAGAATAAAAGTCAGAAATTGAATCAAGATGTTCATAGCAAAGCTCCAAGTTTTACTGTGGGAGATAGAGTTTGCGCACAGAATTTTGGAAATGGACCTAGTTGGGTTCCTGGTATAATTTCTCTGAAACTGGGCCTTTGTCATTCCAAATGGAAGTGGAAGGCCGGATTGTTCGAAAACATGTGGATTATCTAAGAGTAAAGAGACATTCCAACAACCAGCTATTCCACCTATAAGTGATGTTGAGCCTTTAATCCCTGAGGTGCCACATCAACCTAGACTAGACATACCTGATCCCTCTGTTGAATTATTTAATCCTGAACCGCCACTGTCTAAGGATGTCCCTGATGTTGCAGTTCTTGATCATATTGATCCAGTGGGAGAATCTCAAGTGGTGGAGCTACGCCGCTTTAACTGAATGAGAAAATCACCTCAGAGTCTTATTCTATAATCACACGACCTGTGTATATATATATATATATATATATATGTTGTGAATTAAAATATTCTTTGTAAATAAGAAATGTAAAAAAAACTGAAGGGGGAGGAAATGTAGTAATTGTGGGTAAAACCTTTCCTACTGCCTTTAGCTGTCACATGATTATACTGATGAATGAGCCCTAAATGCGGGTAATCTTGGGGGGCAGAGTTTTCTAGTCGTGGACCTAGTTCAAGCATGTAGCTTCTAAACAAGCTCTGTAATAAAGTTATCTGTTTCAAGTATGGTAACTCAAGTTCATTACAACTAGCTAAAAGGAAACAGAGAGTGGGCATAAATGGGTCATTTTCAGGTTGACAAGATGTGATGAGTGCAGTACCACAGGGATCAGTGCTGTGGTATCAACTATTTACAAGTTATAGCAATGACTTGGATGAAGGAACTGAATGTAGGCTTGCTAAATTTGCTTATGGCACAAAGATATTTAGGAAAGTAAACTATGAAAAGGACATAAGCAATCTGCAGGGGGATATAGATAAGCTAAGTGAGTTGGGAAAATCTGGCAGATGGAGTTTAATGTAGGAAAAAGTGATTAGGAAGGTAAATGGAATGTATTTTCATTGCAAGGGGAATTGAACACAAAAGTAGGGATGAAGCACAGAAAATGTGGGAAAAACTCAACAGTTCTGGCAGCATCTGTGGAGAGAGAAACAGAGTTGACGTTTCGAGTCTGTATGACTCTTCTTCAGAGCTACAGAGAAGTAGAAATTTGATGAAATTTATACTGTTTAGGAGGGGATAGAGCAGGTGAAGCTGGATAGAAGGCCAACAATAGGTGGGGGCAAAGGAGAGATTGACAAAGATGTCATGAACATTAGGACAAAGGGAGTGTTAATGGTAGTGTAAGGGTTAAAAAAGGTGCTGATAGTGGCAAAGGTAAGAAAGCAGAATGTGATAATAGCAGAACAAGGGTAAGCATTCTGAATATGGGTGGACAGTCATCTTAACATGGTCCATCTCCAACAATTCCCTTCCCTTCCTTGTCCTCTCTGTCTCCATTTCTGGTAATAGACTGTCCGCCAATATTCATTACAAGCCTACCGACTCCCACAGTTACCTCGACTACAGCTCCTCACACCCTGCTTCTTTTAAGGACTCCATCCCATTCTCTCAGTTCCTTTGCCTCCATTGCATCTGTTCCGATGATGCCACTTTCCAAAACTGTGCTTCTGACATGTCTTCCTTCTTCATTAACCAAGGTTTCCCACCCACTCAAATGTGTCCGGCCCATCTCCCGTGCCTCTGCCCTCACACCTTCCTCTCCCTCCCAGAACCATGATAGGGTCCCCCTTGTCCTCACTTTTCAACCCACCAGCCTCAGCATTCAAACGATCATCCTCCGCCATTTCCGCCAACTCCAGCTTGATGCCACCACCAAACACATCTTTCCCTCACCACCACCCCCGTCAGCATTCCATAAGGACTATTCACTCCGGGACACCCTGGTCCACTCCTCCATCACCCCCAGCACCTCATCCCCCTCCCACAGCACCATCCCATGCAATTGCAGAAGGTACAACACCTGCCCCTTTACCTCCTCCCTCCTCACTGTCCAAGGGCCCAATCACTCCTCTCAGGTGAAGCAGCATTTCACTTGCACTTCCCTCAATTTAGTCTACTGCATTCGCTGCTCCCAATGCGGTCTCCTCTACATCGGGGAGACCAAACACAGCCTGGTTGGCCACTTTGCAGAACACGTTTGGTCTGTCCGCAAGCACTTTTTATCCCCTCTTTTTTATCCCATTTCCAATCCTTTTTTCCCCCAGCACTGCCTCTCTCCCAACCCACCCCCACTAGGACCATCTGTTACTGGTTCATGTTGTTCTTTCCAGAGTGCTTACCCTTGTTCTGCTATTATCACATTCTGCATTCCTACCTTTGCCACCATCAGCCCCTTTTTTTAGCCCTTACCACTACCATTAACACTCCCTTTGTCCTTTTGTTCCCTTTGTCCTCACCTATCGTTGACCTTCTATCCTGCTTTACCTTCTCCACTCCTCTTAAAAAATATAAATTCCATCACTTTCTACTTCTCTTTAGCTCTGAAGAAGAGTCGTATGGACTTGAAACATCAACTCTGTTTCTCTCTCCACAAATGCTGTCAGACCTGCTGAGTTTTTCCAGCATTTTCTGTGTTTGTTTCAGATTTCCAGCACCTGCAGTATTTTGCTTTTGCAAAAGTAGGCATGTTTTGCTACGATTGTGCAGGGTGTTGGTGAGGCCACATCTGGAGTACTGTGTACAGTTCTGGTCTCCTTATTTAAGAAAGGATACAAATGCATTAGAAGCAGTTCAGAGAAGGTTCACTTGACTGATACCTGGGATGGAGAGGTAGTTATCTTGTGAGGAAAGGTTGAACAAGTTATGCCTTTACTCATTGCAGTTTAGAAGAATGAGAGGTGATCTTATTGAAACATATAAGATCCTGAGAGGGCTTGGCAGATGTCAGTGAATGTCTGATGGGCTTGAGTGTGTGAGTTTAGAGCGATGAGATGGTTGCCTTACCCTGGTGGCACGGATGAGATCATTCATCCTCTTTCTGCACTGGATGGCCAACCTCTTCTGTGCAGCATTGGCACTAACCACCTCTGCCACTGCCTACCAAGCCGGAGTGGGAATGTAGCTGCCCCTCCTGTGACCAGAATGGGTGTAGAGGACATCACGGGAGGCCTCCATGACAGCCAAAAGGCATTTCAGTGACACGTCACTAAATCTGGGAGCTGCAGTCTTTTGCCTTTTTTGGACATCTGCCCAGCAGTAGTCGTGGGCTGGAAGCACTGAGATGTGTGTATGTGGCTGGACTTTAAATATGATACCCCATGTGTTGAAGCCACAAGATGACAGTGCGGTGGGCGAATGAGAGCCCGCCCGCCATCGTAACAGCGTGTTTCCCGGGAATGTATAACTCATGCAATGGGTTTGGGATGATACGGTGTGACAACCTGCCGTTGCGGCCGGCGGGTAAATTGTCGTTTTACCCGCCCGCTACGGCACTTCGTACAAATCTACCCAAAGATGCTGAAAGGACGACATGAGGAATCCATGTGAACAATCTTTGTTGTATCAGATATTTAAAGTGTCTTTTATAGTTTCTACAGAATACAATTTCCCGTTAATTCAAGTTTAATTCATTGATTTTGTTGATTTTCATATTGTTACAGTATTAAAACGTGAAAACCTGTCCATTGGTTTCTTCTGTCGTGGCCATTTCTTTTATGTTTTGATCTCCAAGGGATTGTAACATTTAATCCCGAAAGACCATGTGATCACAGTATCCTAGGTGTTTATAGAAGTCAGAGTAAGTGACAACACATCTTCTGGAAGACTGAGTTTCTTGTCCTTCACTGGCTGAGGGACATTGACATTCTCAAGAGCTGAAATGAAAGATAGACACGGGGCAGGATTTTCAGGTCAGTGGGCGGGCCTGGTGGGGGGACCTGGTGGGCGGACCTGGTGGGCGGACCTGGTGGGCGGCCCTGGTGGGTGGACCTGGTGGGCGGCCCTGGTGGGTGGACCTGGTGGGCAGGCCTGGTGGGCAGGCCTGGTGGGCGGCCCTGGTGGGCGGCCCTGGTGGGCGGCCCTGGTGGGTGGACCTGGTGGGCGGCCCTGCTGGATGGGCCTGGTGGGCGGCCCTGGTGGGCAGGCCTGGGTGTGGCCGAGAAACAGTCTGCCGCCTGCAATCAGCTCCCGAGCGCGATTTCACACTGGTTGGCCAATTAACAGCCAACCAGTGTGAAACGTGCGCTGAAAGGCTCAGCACTGCTGGGGTGGGGGCGGGAGGAGGGCGAGTGCTGAAGTGTGCGCAGGAGCAGGGGAGGGCGCAATGAAAGCTCCCTGAGGCAGCTCTCAAAAATAAAGATTTGGAAATTCTGAAAAAAATGTCCCCATAAAGGACTCACTCATGTGAACATATTCGTGATAAAAATTATGTCAAAACATCTTTAAGTTTTTAAAATTAATGTCGGAAACCTCCCCGCCCGCGGATGAGATCTCCTCAAAAATGCAAAGGCCGCCTGGCCGATTTGCCCGCCTGCCAACTGTAAGCTTGGACAGGCAGCGAAAAATCTCTATTAATTAATAAATTCATGGCCTCGATAGGCGTCTTAATTATCGGCAGGCACGCTGCCAAATCTCGTGCATGCCCGCCGACCGAAATATCGCACCAGTGCTCGATGGCGTCAAGACGTTCGTCCGACATCATCGTGCACATGGACTAGTTTGTAATGTGAGGGAGAGCAGACAGCGAGAGATCGGTGCTGAAAGTATCTGCAGCTTATCATGCACAGAGTGTGGGGAGAGGTCAGAAGAGTCAAAGCAGATGAGGTGTAAAACAATTCCGCGTGGCATCTCAGCCAGGGTTGTCAGTGGCCACGGTCTCTGCTCTGCCCCTTTTCATTAGTGTGAGGATGCTATCTTCAAAGAGCAGAGAGTGTGTAGACCTTCCTCTGGTGGCAGCCTATTGGCTGCTGGTGTGTGCCATCTACTCCAGTAAGAAAGAAGAAGTGCTAGTGAGGGATTTGTGAGATGTTTGAAGAATGTGGCTGTTATAATGGAACAGCTGACAGTGTATGTGAATTGTAGTTAAGTGAGAGTTGTGACTGAGCTGATTGTGTGAACATGAGGAGGAGAATATTTGGTGAAGTCTGGTGTAATGATTACAGGGCATTGCATCGTAGTGGGAGAGGGCAGAGTGTTCTCATTATTGAGGCTATGAATTCTACAGCTATAATAAGGAAGTAGTTTAGCAGTCTTCTGACTTTGACAACTGTCATTGTATCATTAGGGCGGTGCAGTGGTTAGCGCTGCTACCTCACAGCTCCAAGGACCCAGGTTCAATCCTGACCTCAGGTAGCTGTCTGTCTGGAGTTTGCATGTTCTGTCTGTTTGGGTTTCCATTGGGTGCTCTGGTTTCCTCCCACTGTCAAAGATGTTCTGGTTAGGTGGGTTGGCTACAGCAAATTGTCCCAAGTGTGTGCCCTGTAATGGGCTGGTGTCTTGGATGTATGTGGTCTTGCACCTATTGCCTGACGGGATAGGCTGTGACCCTGAAGTGGTTCTGGAAAAGTGAATGAGATATATCACTGACTCTTCTTTCGCTACTACAGAACTTGAGTATTGCTGAAAAAAGACCCATTGTTGAAGCTTTTCATCTTGCACTCATCAGGACAATTCTCAAGAATACCAATATAAAAGAAACAACAATTTATACTTTATAAGAAGAGAGTGCTGAATGATTGACTAGTGGACTCTGATTGGCAGAGGCATTGCCATGGAGAATGCACCAGCTAACTGATGACTGACAGCTTAATTGCAAAGCTTTGTGTAAATTCAAATCAGGCAGGGTGACTCACTACTATTCAGAATCCCTTGCCAAACAATCAGCACTCTTACCTCAGGAAGCATAAATTGTGGTTCCCTTTACATTTGGTATTCTTGCAAATTGTCCTGATGAGTGCAAGATGAAAAGTTTTGACAACATGTGTCTTTTTCAGCAATACTCTTCTTTCTTCCTTATTGCAACCATGTTCTGGAGTACTGCTCCAGACATTGATGTCCTGAGTGATCTCCTCCCACCACATCTTCATCAGATTTCTATAGGGGTTCCTATCCCTTAGAAGAAAAAGGGTGTCCCTCTTGCTCTCCACTCCCTGCACCAAGATCTTGAGTGTAGTGTCAGATAATCGCAATGCCCATTCTCTTCTTCCTGCAGCTGTTTGCTCCAGATGTTTCAGTACTGGTTTTACAGCCAGAATGTACCCTCACTTTAAAAGGTGTTGACTGCCTTTATGGATTATCCTGCATCCCCACCATCCCCTCCCCCACCACACCAGATATCTGTGCAACCAATGAATTTGAAATTATGTCATAATCTCTATTGGAATAGCCACTGGTGCTAAATCATTCAATGTTATAATAACCCTCTGGCTGAAAATGAATCTTCAAACTGCTCTTCATTATTCTAATGATAATTCTGATTCTGTTCCTTATCACCAATTTTTTATTAGTCTAACAAGTCATTCACTATCTACTTTCTCAAACATTTCAAAATTTACAACACCTTGAAGGGATTTCTCCTGAGCCTTCCTTATTCCAGTGAGCAATGTCCCTTTTATTTTTGCTTTCCTTATTATATTAGTGGGTACGTGGGCAGTAATGAATGTTATATGTCTTATACAGGCTATCATTCTTGTTAATGTTGTGTACTCTTCCCAGGGGAACTCTGATATCACACCAATGATAGGCTGCCCAGAATTACATGCAATATTAGAACTGTGACCTAACTAGTGTCTCATACAAATCCAACATCACCTTTACGCCTGGAGAAAAACAATGAAAAGTTGTGTCCTGACATCCTTTTCAAAATTGGGGTTGACCGTACAAAGAAAAATCAAATCAACATTTTATGGTTGAAATGTTTGCTTTGCAGGGAGCAAGATTACCTTGGTAAACTGTCAGTGCTGGAAGTGGTGTGGTTCTGGCTGAAGGGGGATTTTGTTTTGTTGAAGGAATGATCCTTCTCACATGAAATCTGAGGAAGCTCTAACTACAATTGCAATAACCAACAGGATTAATTTCTTGAACCTATGGAGCAGCAGTATCAGACTCATTTTTAGGGTAGTCCTGATGTAATGCCTGGTACTTGGTGCATGCCACATTTAAGTGTAAGTTAGCAATAAAAACAAACTATATTGGTACATACATTTAGCTTGTGTTACTGCAATGCCTCCTTCCTGATAGGTGGAGATCATTCTCTGCATTGTTCCCAGTACTGGAACATCTCTGTTCTCAGTGACCAGGAGTGGATGAAGTATTTAAAGTGCCATCTGAATAGTGTATCCAAATGTTTCATCACTATTTCCTCTGATTTAAGTTGTACTGTTTTTGGCTGTGTTCTTGGTCATCCTGCTGGCTTTGTTAATCGCTGCTCTGTAGTGGTGATTATGTTTAACATTAGGTTTAACAAGGTCTCTGGGGTGGGGGCGGGGGGACGGATGATTTTCCCGAGATACTTCAGGTGCTAAAGAGCCTTTGAGGTGGTCAAGATGGCGTCTGGACCTAAAACAACAGTTTAAGGTCACGTTTAGCTCAAGATGTCAGCTTTGTAAGGGAGATGAAGCTCGCACGAAGAATACCCAGCCAGAAGATCATGCAGGACAAGCTTGCCACTTAATTTGCCTGTTAGTGTCCAGTTTGGTAGCTAGTGCATGTCCTTACACACTTTCCTAACAGCACCCAGCTGTATAGGAGTAAGCTCGCCATGGCTGAGGATTTTAAGCACTATTTCAAGGTAAATCACCTTGTATTGTTCACCCACAGCTGGAGGTTAGAAGAGAATTTTGAAATACATTGGTAGACATCTGCAACATTTTATCAAGTCTTCAAAAATAATCTATGAACATTTATTCCGGAAATTATCTGAGGATATCACCTAAACATAGTAAGTGGTGTGCAACTTTACCTTAATGGACACCTTTTCGGAGTCACCAGGGAAAAGGCAATGTTTTATCATCAGCATTTCATTAGGGATTCTCTTGGTCTGCAGGAGGAATGGGAGGATGACATGAAGTCAGGCAGCTGCTGCCAGAGAAAGGGACCTTGTCCACCAGGACCCCAAGGACCTCATCTGAGGACCTGTGCAGCCTCTCCCTAGGTTCCTAATCCACAGGGGAGGTGGTGGCATAGTGATAATGTCATTGGGCTAGTAATCTAGAGGCCCAGGCTAATGTTCTGGGACATGGGTTCAAATCCCACCATGGCAGTTGATGGAATTTAAATTCAATTAATAGAATTCGTAATTGAAAGCTAGTCTCAGTAATGGTGATCATGAAGTTGATTGTTGTAAAAACCCCTCTGGTTCACTAATGTCCTTTAGGGAAGGTAATCTGCTGGCCTACATGTGACTCCACTCCCACAGCAATGTGGTTGATGCTTAATTGCCCTCTGAAATGACCTAGCAAGCTGCTCAGTTCAAGGGTAATTAGGCTTTGCTAGCAATGCCCACATCCCATGAAAGAATTCCTGCTGTGTGATAGCCAGAGCACTGCACACCTTCAGTAGAAGTACATGTATGGAGCATACACGCACTGCCACACAAAAATGACATGTAATCAGTGCTTGAGTGCTAAACCTGCAGGTGTCCCTGTTTTAGCAGCTGCAGGCAAATTCATCTTATGGCAATCAGTAAATGCCAAAATTGGGTGCTGAAATCAGACTTTCAAACTGGCCTGTGTTATTAGTGCAGCATCCATTTCACCAAAATAACCTCAATCAAATTTGAGGTTCATCCTGAGCTATTTCAACACCATTCATGGAGCATACATCATATCCATTTTTTCTTTAAAAATGATAGCATTTTATACTTTATATCTGCATTAAATTTCATTTGCCATTCATTGACAGACCTTGTCCCACTCATGTACTGCAATTGCTGAACTGTCTCTTTCTGTTCCACTGTTCTTTCTGGTTTGATAATTAACTGGAAAGGTGACCATCTTACATTGAGTTTCTAAATCCTGTTGGTTTATATAGGTTAGAAACAGAAGCGGTCCCAGTGCAGAGACTTGAGACATCCCAATTCTCCCCACTTTGATGTAAGTCCTTTAAAGGGCCAGATTTTGTAGTGCCAGTAGCGACAATGTGTTCAGTGTTTGCTGCGACTGGAAGTTGGGTGCGCACATTATAACAAGGGAATGTGAAGGTGGCAATGGGCCAACTAACATTACTTCCCCAGGTTTGCCACTTCAAAGAGCAACTATGGAAACAGCAAATTTAGGCTAATTGCTCTCTACTTACCAGTAAGTAACTCTAAAATGTTAGCCCTGTGCTTCTAAGGGTAAGGGGCCTCCTCTCAATTTGCAAATACTGAGTGAGGAGTCTTACATCAGAAAGGATCTTAAAAGAGTCCGATAAACCTTGTTCAAAAGTCAAATCTATGACAAGCATGATTTGGTAGACTTTTTAAATGTCATTTTTTAAAATGATTTTTCTGATCAGAATTATTGCACTTTTTAAACAAATGTTTACATTTTTAATCTCCAAAAGATAGGTTTAAATATTTAATTTTGTAAAATTAATCATGTCCACTAAATCTGATTTTCCATTGCCTCCTTGTTGCAGCTTTATGCAGTGATTGGAAGCCAGGTGCAACACTGTGTGCAGTTTACACTGGGCTACATGGTGCCACTGGGACTTGCTGCAACCCATACCAGGAGGGAACTCTGCAGCAAATGGATCTCAATGTAAGTAATTGTGGGATGATCCATTTTGAACATAAACAGGAGAGAACAGAGGACTTTCTAAATGGTGAAAAGCTGGGAACAGTGCAGGCTCAAAGAGACCTGGGAGTCCAGATAGACAGGTCAATAAAAATGCCATGAACAGGTACATAACATAATCAAATAGGCTAATGGAATGCTGCCAGGCTAGAAGACTATATCGAGAACTAAAGGACTATATTGAAGACTATATGGAGGACTATATAGAGGACTGAAGGCAATATAAAGGACTAGAGGACTATATAGAGGACTAGAGGGCTATATAAAGGACTAGAGAACTATATAGATGACTAGAGGCCTATATAAAGGACTAGAGGACTATGTGGAGGACTAGAGGACTATATAGAGGGGACTGGAGGACTATTTAGAGGACTAGAGGACTATATGGAGGACTAGAGGACTATATAGAGGGGACTGGATGACTATATAAAAGACTAGAGGACTATATGGAGAACTAGAGGAATATATAAAGGACTAGAGGACTATATAAAGGACTGGAGGACTATATAGATGACTGGAGAACTATATAGAGGACTAGAGGATTATATAAAGGACTATAGGATTATGTAGAGGACTAGAGGACTATATAGAGTACCAGAGGACTATATAAAGGACTAGAGGACTTTATAAAGCACAAGAAGACTACACAAAGGACTAGAGGAACATATAGAGGAATATATAGAGGACTATGTAGAGGGCAAGAGGACTATATCTAGAGCACTAAAATACAAGTGTGTAGAGTTCATGCTTCAGTGATACAAATGTCTGGTTTAGACTGCTTCCTGTGAGCTGTTCTGGGCACCACACCTTAGGAGTGATTTTGGCCTTGGAGGGATTGTATAGCAGGTTTACCAGAGTGATATCTGAATCCTAAGAGGACAGATTGCACAAAAAGGGCTGTTTCTCTGGAATTTAGTAGATTAATGGGTAAATTAATTGAAGTTTTCAAGACATTAATGGGAACAGATTGGGTAGGGAGGGAGAAACCTTTTCAGCTGGGTGGGGGATCTAGGACCAGGAGCATAGTCTAAAAATTAGAGCCAGTCCTTTCAGGGGTGAAATTAAGAAATACATCTGCACACTGTGGGGGATTAAGACCTCATCCTGCATATCTCCTTTCAGAAAAAATATAAAGAAATGCTCATTGCTATCTCTAAAATGTTCACACTGGACAAAGGCCTAATATGGCTGAATCTATAACTGTCTGTAACCCCCTGAACCAAAGGAGCTGCCTGGCAGTATTGGGGAAAATTGCACATTGTTAGCCCTGGGGAGCCACTAACGACCCCTTGCGGGCTGCACAGATCAAATTCAAAGAGAGCTGTACAAAGGCCATCTGCATTTCATAACTCTGGCTAGCCAACAGGAGCCTGCTCATCTGCTAAGACAAGTGACCCCACAACCTTACTTTCAATTCTTAATGATTGAGGCATTTAACAATCTCAGGGATCCAGACGAGGAATACACGTCCTTTGTCAAAGACAGTGTGGCGAGGTGGGAGTCATGTGACATGGGCCTCTGGCTGTAGAACCAGTAATATTGCCTTGCTGAACTGCAAAGTCTCAGTCTGCTTTTTTGCCATCTAACTAGCAGCATCACAGACAAGGAACTCTGCCCAGGTCAGAAACCTGGCCCATCTACACTGTTTCTGCTGTAAATTCTGTACCATTGTCTACAAGGCTGATTCATCTCTGCATGCTTATCTCATTGTGTGAATACACCACCACTGGTAAGTCACTGGTAAGCCGACCAACCTCTGTGAAGGAATACCCCATTGGATTTTGATTCTGGAACCTGCATGAAACGCTGGCCAGGATTTCCCAGTCCCAATAGAGAGGGGGAGCGGGGCGTAGGGGCAGGATGGTGACAATATGGTTGGAGCTGAAAAATTGGTTTTCCACCACCAGTGTGAAATGACAACAGGAGCACACACCTCTTGTCCATCATGGTGGGTCACCATTCCCACAGAGGCCAGCGCAAAGCCAATTTGCATCCAATTAATGAGATGCAGATGAAGGCCTGACCGGAAGTGTCCTCTACTGTCTAATCATCCACGCTGCCGGGGGGATATCAAGCTGGTCCAGAACATGTCCAGACCAATGTGGCATGTACATGGCAGGACTTACCTGAAGAAGGCCTGGAACAGCCGCGGAGAGTGCAAGATGGAGGTCTCCAGCGACCGTGGGCCCTGGAACACCACGTGCAGCAGTGGGTGGGTGGAGCATCAACCAGGTGGATCACTCACTGCAGGAGGTGGATCTTCGAGCTGCTGGTGGATGGCTGCAGGAAGTACTGCTGGGTGGGAAAGCCTGGGATGGGTGGAGGGTGGAATTAGATATGTAGGAGAAGAATGAAAATGTGGAGCAGGTGTGGAAGCCTAGTGGGGGGCAGGGGGGAAGTTTGGGGATAGTAGGGGAAAGAAAGAGAGAGATGCTGAGGGGGTCATGGATTGGGTGAGCCGGTATGGAACACGAGGGTGAGAAAGGCCGTGGTGGAGAGTGGGCAGTGGTGGGGGGTGTGCAGGTGTGAACGGGCATGATGGGTGTGCTTGTGTGAACGGGTATGGGGGGGGGGGAGAGGGGACAGGGGTTCAGAGGGAGGTATCCATGGTGTCAACTGATAAATCCTGGGGGGTGTACTGAGGGAATTAGTGATAGGGAGGGATGGTGAGGGTTAGAGGCGGGCAGTGAGAACTGGTAAGGTGGCAGAGTGAGGTTTAAAGGGGGCAGTGGGAGCCAGGAGGGTAGGAGGGTGAGGGTCCTGCGATATCGAGTGAAGGGGCGCTGAGTGTTGTTGGAGGGGACAAGGAAGAAAAACTGGATTCTGGGGATTGGCAGGGTGAAGGGCGGGGGGGAGGGGGGAGGGGTGTGTGTGGGCATATTTATTGTCATGGGGGTGGGCTCCTCAGGAAGGTAGGGGGCAGAATCATTCACCTGCGTGAGATGGAGGGTGATGGGGGAGGGTTGTAGGAACATAGTGAGGAGGTCTAAGGTCTACCCCTGCGGGGGTGGGTAGAGGGTGTGGGTCATAGGGACAGGTTGGAAAATGCTGGACTGCACATTAAAAGTCACATGCACCATGGCCGCTTGCAACTATGCAGAGCCTCGTGGTGAAGATCTTGAGATGCTGCATGGGAGTTGGGTCATTGGGGTGGGGGGAGGGGGGCGCGGCGGTGGGCGGATATACAGGTCAGTTCAACTGGAGAACTGAAGGGGAAGCCCAGCAAATAGTACTCACAGTGCTAGGGCATTGGGACAGATGGGAGTGTGAAGGGAAAGGGCTCAGTGTGCGTGGGAGACTCTTGTACATGGCTCACAAGGGCCCTGGCAAAGACCTTTGCCTCCCTGCACATGCCTGATTCCAGGGCACACAGGCCCAGCTTGGGGTGTCCCTCAGAAGATGGTGGGGGGTTTAGGGAGATGCACAGACTTAAGGACGATCTCAAATAAACAACATCAGACATGATTAAAGTGCAAGTGCTCTCTGTTTACAAAAGTGTGATAAGTTTAATAATCATAATGTACTTATGCAACCATATGTGAAATCAAAAATTCTTAACATTGTGTTCCCGACCACTTCTTCTAGGCACTCCCCCGATATCCGTAGCAGGAGCGGAGGCAGCCTGCTGACCAGTTGGCCATGTTGCCTTGGATGACCTTGGCGGCTGTCCTCTGGAGACCCGAGGCCTGGAGGGCCCTGGCTTACTTTGGCTGAGTACAGAGGACGAAGCTGAAGGGGTCATGGGCAAGGAGGTTTTGGAAGGGCCAGACACCCTCTGGGTCCTGAGTGGAGGTTCCAGGGTGTCCAACAGCTGCTCCTCCTCCCTTTGGGTGCTTGAGGGCCCCTGTCTGACTCCTTGAGGAGAAGGGGCACCTGGAGGGAGGTCAAGGTGCCCCGTCCTCCTCTCCCAAAGCTACTGCAGAAGTTCATCCATGGATATAATAACTCCTAAAATTCCTAATTAACCTGACTGTCAGTTACAGCCCCTTTAAGGTAATGGTCCAAACATAGATTTTAGATTTTAAACAGATCCAGCAAATTAACACAATACACTGGACAATGGAATTCCAAATGACTTTTCTCCAGCTTCAGTTTCGGTTGACAGCAGACTTCTGCACAAATACTGGAGGCTTCATTAATGGGGAGGTGATGGCATAGTGGTATCCAGTAATCCAGGGGCCCAGGGTAATGCTCTGGGGACCGGAGTTTGAATCCCACCATGGGAGATGGAACTTAACTTCAATAAAAATCTGGACTTAAAAGTCTAATGGTGACCATGAAACCATTGTTGTTTAAAAAAAACATATGGTTCATTAATGTCCTGTAGGGAAGGAAATCTGCTGTCCTTACCTGGTCTGGCCTACATGTGACTCCAGACCCAAAGCAATGTGGTTGACTCTTAACTGCCCTCTGAAATGGCCGAGCAAGCCACTCAGTTCAAGGGCAACTAGGGATGGGCAACAAATGTTGGACTTGCCAGCGACGCCCACATCCAAATAAAGGTTAATAAAAAAAACATAAAATTAGCAGCAAATTATGGTCACAATGATACACTTGCTATTAAAGTCTTAAGCCTTTCAAATTCTCATCTTTTCTATTGATTCTTTATGGTCCTCGAATATAATGAGGCCTTCATTTCTTTTCCCTGCCTCCAATTTAGCATCACCTAATGGCTTGCAGCAATACCAATGACTTGATTCCATTCACGTATGACATTTAATCTTCTTTAAAAAAGGCATTGGACTGACGATTTATTTTGCCAGACCTCCATGATTGTTGCTGTGTCTGTTCACTCTGGAGCTGTTGAGACCTGTGGCCTGTGACTCACTAATATGCCTAGCGGCAGTCTCCATCCCAAGTGTTATTTTAAGAGTTCTAGCAGATGTTTCCTTCAAACCAAAATGATCTATAAGTGCTTCATTGAAAACCCACCAAAGTTACATGTTCCTGAATTACCTGTGTTCTGCTATAAGATTGAGGAATATTTTCATCATTCATTTCCTTTCTCTGGTTAAAGTTGAACTGTTCCATAAAAGCCTTCAGGCTCGATTGCTCTTGGATCATTTGGAGCAACTGCTCATTTGATTTGACTTTAGGCTGGACAGGAACAATCAAATCCTTAATCAATGTGTATGTTGCAGGTTAACAGATAGGAAACAAAACTGCTATCGTTTTTCACCTATTGCAAATTAATTTATCTAAAATAAATGTTACCTCTTTCTGCATACACCATCTTACTTGTCCCATTCAATGTTCTCCAATCTCTCTAACTAATGTCAACAGGATCAAAGTAATTTCATTGACAATGTAGCCATTAACTAAGTAATAAAGTTATTGGCCCATGATTTGATGTCTAAATAACATGAAGCTAATAACACTCACCTTTATAGATGCATGAATGCTATTACAACTTTAAAAGACATGGCAGCTTTATGGGTAAATGGCAAAATCCAAAAGTTGCTGTCTGAGATGTGATGCTACCCACTTAACTTCAGAAAAGCCACATTTGCTGATTTCTTCACCAGCTCAGGATGATCATCAAAGTGATCAGCTGGCTAAATATAGAAAGTTCAGAGGGTAAGTGGAAAGGAAATATGAGAAGCAAAGAGAGAGTATGAGAAGAGTCTGGCAGCTAACATAAAACATAATAGCACAAAAGTCTTCTGTAGGCATATAAATAGTCAAAGGGCAGTAACAGGGAGGCCAATTTGGGTCCAAAAATGGGATCTATGCATGGAGCCAGAAAGCATGGCTGAGGAACTAATACTTTGCATCTGTCTTTACCATGGAAGAAGATGTTGCCAAGTTCATAGTGAAAGAGGGGGTAGTTGAGATACTGGATGGTCTAGAAATTGAGTTAAGAAAAGGCTGTCTGTACTTAAAGTTAATAAGCTACCAGGACCAGATGGGATGCCTCTGGGGATACTGAGAGAAGTAAGGCTGCAAACTGCGGAGGAGCTGGCCATAATCTTCCAATTTTCCTTATTTACAGGGAAATTCCTTATTACAAATGTTATACACTTGTTACGAAAAAGGTTCTTCATAAACCCAGCAACTACAAGCTAGTCAGTTTAACCTCAGTGGTGGGAAAGCTTTTAAAGATGATAATCCAGGACAAAATAAATAGTTACTTGACAAAGGTGGATTAGCTAGGAAAAGCCAACATGGATTTATTAAGGGAAAATCACGTTTAACTAACTTGATTGAGTTTTTTGATGAGGCAACAGAGATTGTTAACTTGTAACATAATAGGCTTACCAGCAAAGGTGAAGCCCATGGAATAAAAGGTACAGTGGCAACATGGATATGAAATTGGCTAAGTGACAGGAAAAGAGTGTAGTGATGAATGGTTATTTTTCGGACTGAAGGTAGGTTTATAATGGTGTTCCCAGGGGTTGGAACTAGGGCTACCTACATTTGAGTGTGCAAGGCACAATTTCAAAATTTACTGATGACACAAAACTTGGAAGTATTGAGAACCTCTCCATCCTCAATAATGATGGAGCCCAGCGCATCAACGAAAGAGAAAAGGCTGAAACATTTGTAATCAGTTTCGGTGGAAGTATTGAGTGGATGATCCATCTCGGCCCTCTCGGAAGGTCCCCAGTAGCACAGGTTCCAGTCTTTACTCAATTCAAACCATTCCACATGATATGAAGAAATGCCTGAGTGCATGATAGAATTTGCCTGAGTTCTTTGGTTAATCACACCCCATTCTGATTATCAGAATTTAAATTTATGTCAGAACAACAGAAGTAGAAACTATATAGCAGATATATTGGCTACATCCCACATCAGGTGTGCGTATCGGGGACTGGCCAGAACAATGGAAATACCCAGGCAGTATCACTGAACTAGTTGAGATTGTCCAGGTCACCCCGTTTCTTCCACAATATTAACTGCTTAACAGCTAAACCATCAGGACGACTGTTATATCAATTTGGAGATTGGACGAGAAGGAACTCACTTCAATATACATTCTGGGTATCATGTGATATAACTCACAAAGAAAGGGTACATAATGTATCAGAGATCAGCTCCTCTAAGGTGAGAACTCACAACGCAGCAGGACGGACAGCATGTATGGAAGTTAAATTTGATCACCTTGGGTCTGCAAGAAACCAGGATTGATTGTATAACTGGAATAGTTATATTATTGGTGTCTGAGTAACAAACTCGAGCCTGAATCAGGTGGAATTATTTAACTGTGTTTAAAAGATTGCCTAACAGTGCAAAGGCTGTGGTCTCTGACAACATCCAAACTCTACTACTGAAGACTTGCACTCCCTAGCCAAGCTATTCCAGTACAACTACAACACTGGCATCTACCTAGCAATGTGGAAAATTGCCCAGGAATATCCTGTATACAAAGAGTGGGATAAATCCAATCCAACTAATTACCGCCCCATCTGTCTACTCTTGGTCATCAGTAAAGTAATAGATGGTGTCATCAAGCAGCACTTCCTTAGCAATAACTTGCTCGCAAACACCCAGTTTGGGCTCAACTCCTGACCTCATTATAATCTTGGTTCAAACATGGACAAAAGAGCGGAATTCCTGAGGTGAGGTGAGAGTGACTGCCCTCGACATCGAGGCTGCATTTGATGGAGTATGGCATCAAGGAGCCCTAACAAAACTGGAGTCAATAGGAATCAGGGGAAGACTTTCCACTGGTTGGAGTCATACTTAGCAGAAAGGAAGTTGGTTGTGGCTGTTGGAGGTCAATCAACTCAACTCTAGGACATCACTGCAGGAGTTCCTCAGGATAGTGTGTCCGGCCCATCCACCTTCAGCTGCTTCATCAATGACATTCCTTCCATCATAAGGTCAGAAGTGAGGATGTTCGCTGATGATTGCACAATGCTCAGCACTATTCATGACTCCTCAGATACTGAAGCAGTCCATGTCCAAATGCAGCAAGACCTGGACAATACCCAGGCTTGGGCTGACAAGTGGCAAGTAACATTCACACCACACAAGTACCAGGCAATGACCATCTCCAGCAAGAGAGAATCTAACCATCACCTCTTGGCATTCAATGGCATTAGCATCACTGAACCCCCACTATCAACACCCTGGGGGTTACCATTGACCAGAAACTGAACTGGACTAGCCATATAAATACTGTGGCTACAAGAGCAGGTCAGAGGCTAGGGATCCTGTGGGAAGTAACTTACCTCCTGACTCCCCAAAGCCTGTCCACCATCTACAAAGCACAAGTCAGGAGGGTGATGGAATACTCCCCACTTGCCTGGATGAGTGCAACTCCCACAACTCTCAAGAAGCTTGACACCATCCAGAATAAAGCAGCCCCGCTTGATTGGCACCCCATCCACAAACATTCACTCCCTTCACCACCGACGCACTGTAGCAGCCGTGTGTACCATCTACAAAGTGCACTGCAGGAATTTACCAAGGCTCTTTCGACAGCACCTTCCAAACCCACGACCACTACCATCTAGAAGGACAAGGACAGCAGATAGACGAGAACATCACCACCTGGAAGTTCCCCTCCAAGTCACTCACCATTCTGACTTGGAAATATATCGCCGTTCCTTCACTGTTGTTAGGTCAAAATCCTGGAACTCCCTCCCTAACAGCACTGTGGGTGTCCTAACACCACATGGACTGCAGCTGTGCAAGAAGGCAGCTCACCACCACCTTCTCAAGGGCAATTAGGGATGGGCAATAAATGCTGGCCCAGCGAGCGAAGCCCACACCCTGTGAATGAATAAAAAAAACATTCACTCCTACCACCACCGACGCACAGTAGCAGCAGTGTGCACCATCTACAAGATGCAATGCAGGAATTCACCAAGGATCCTTCCACAGCACCTCCCAAGCCCATGACTGCTACCACCTAGAAGGACAAGGGCAGCAGGCACATGGGAACACCACTACCTGCAAGATTCCATCCAAACTACACACCATCCACGTTGTCTCACTCCCCTATGCATTTCCTCCATAGGCCTGCAAAGGTTTCCCTTCAATTTTCTCATTTGAAGGGCTGATACAGGCATGGTGGGCTGAATGGCCACCTGCTGTGCTGTAATGATTCTGAGATTCTCTGAATTATTGATCCAATTCCAAGTTATCATTAAGTTTGACCATCCTAAAGGCTGTGCATTCCCAATCATAACAACCAACCAATGAAATGACACAATACTGCACCTGGGCCCTACTCTGTTTAATTTCCTTGCTTTAATTTTAACTCCCAGGAATGGGTGGGTTTTGCGCCAGATTAGGATTTAAAATTATAAAAATTTCAAACCTGACCACACCCCCTCTTCCGTTTTAAGGGAGGCAAATCTAGGCCTGGAACCAACCTCTCCTCGGGATGTAGGCCAGCATAACAGTTTTTAAGGATGCTGTTTTACCCTATTTTCACATGCCTTTTTTTACTATTTCAGTTGAGTTTCCCAAGCCTCAGAAACCCCAGCAGGTAACTAAGGAGTGAAGGACAGGTCCCTCAGGTCAGTGCACATCGCAGCCAGGGGGAGCAGAAATATCTCATTCAGGCCTGAAACCCCCCAAAAAACGTAACTGCTTCTAATCCCACATCCCTGATCTCCCCGTACAATCCCCATCCCCATCATTCGCACTCTTCCCCTCTTCATGCTTTGTCCCCCCCATTACAATCTACACCCGCTGAATGAGATCCTATCTCCTGACCGCAATCTCTCCACCCAACATGAGCCTCGTTGAGCACGACCTTCCCCCTTTCCCCTTCCCCCTGTCTCTCCCTCCATCCCTGCTCACTCCTCCTGGCCGTCAATCTGACTGGCTGGAAGACGGAAAATGTAGTAAATACTTCCTGCAATTAATTTTGGTAAGATTTGGTAAGCTCAGATCATCAAGAATTCCTCCGTGCCCTTACACCCATACCCTGCTCCCTTTCCACCTCCCCATCCACACCAGTGTCCTCTGTTTATGAAGCAATGGATCCCATAAGCCTTTTTTTAACAACATTCTTAGTTTGTCCTGTCACCTTCAACTATTTGTGACCGATAACTCCCAGAGTTTTCTGCTCCTGTACTTTATTAAAATAGCACCATTTAGTTTATAGAGAAAATCACTCTAGATTCAGTGAAGGTCAAACATGTCTATTGCATCTCGTGGTTCGATGGTAGTGCAAAAGGATTTGTTGTTCTTTCCATTATTTTTATCGGGGCTTTAGTCACTCTATCAATTGATGAAATATTCATCTCCTTATGTCAACCTTTTGATCATCGCAACAAATGTCAATGCCTGATGAAAAGCTAATTCAAATCTGTTTACTGCGAACAGCATCAGAATTCTTAAATGATTTCAAGAACACGTTGGAGAATACTTAGAAGAATGTGAAAGAAATAGAAGGTTGACATTATGCCAGTGACAAATAAGAGTGGAGCCATTTTTCTGACTTTGTGGGTCTTTCTTACTTGGCTCTGTCCTTCGTGAGTCTGGGAACAGTCTTATTGGATCGGATTGGCACCCGAGGCTGGGTTTTGGGCAGATGGAAGTGAGATTGAAAAGCACTCATTTACCTGAATACAGTGTGTCTGACAGGTTGATGTGATGGTCTAGTGAAAAGAGTTAACAAGCTTTCTGCTTTTATGTGCTAGTTTGCTTCCCATTTTTAGCCCACACTGCAGGCTAGCAGCAATTGAAAAAGAGAGCCAAATATGTAAGTCTCAGCCTGTTAGTACACAGCCTCTCCATCGGCAAGTCCTCAGCTGTGCCTCCTCATGGTGACAAACAAAAACTCGATCACTCGCATCCCAGGCTAAAGCTCAGAAGAGGTTTGGCCCCCAGACATGCAGTGTAGATGGCCACCAGCATGTAAACATGCCCTGACACACATGAACAAACTCCCAGCTATGGGCGAATAGCTCCTGTTAGGTCTTCTGTTCCACTAAGTTAGAAATGATCACACTTTTGGCTCAAAATGCTGCAGCATCATCAAGTACATTTCTTGTATCTCTCCATGTGGCTGGCAGACTGATAGACTGATACATTGTTATTTGGCACAAGATTTGGCAGTGATTATGGAACCTCAGGATATATTCACATAACAATTAGTTCCTAGCTCTTTATGAATGATATAACAATTCTTTAAAGTATATAATGCCTGTATATCAATATAACTTCCCGATCATTAACTTCATTTTTCTAAACTACAGAAGATTAACAATTGACTTTTATAATAAACTGAACAATTTAAAAGTCTTTCATAGCTTGTTTTGTTTTCTAAAAATATTATTCACGGTATTGATTAGGTGATAGTACGTTGTGCCTCCATCTTCTAGATTTGCCATTCATCGCTCTCAGTAATGAGTTGGTACACTGCACAGGCAATGCTTTGTGTGTGTTGTTTCTGGTGTTGTAGGAGTCGTGCTTGATGTTGCTGATGTTGTGTTACTTGCTGGTGATGTTGATCTTTCAACACTTGTTAGTGATGTTGTCTCACTGGTTAGTGATGTCATCTCGCTGGTTAGTGACGTTGTCTCACTGGTTAGTGGTGTTGTCTCACTGGTTAGTGGTGTTGTCTCGCTGATTAGTGACGTTGTCTCACTGATTAGTGACATTGTCTCACTGGTTAGTGATGTTGTCTCTCATTGGTGACGTTGTCTCGCTGGTTAGTGATGTTGTCTCGCTGGCTAGTGATGTCGTCTCACTGGTTAGTTATATTGTCCCACTGTTTAGTGATGTTGTCCCGCTGGTTAGTGATGTCATCTCACTGGTTAGTGACGTTGTCTCGCTGATTAGTGACGTTGTCTTGCTGGTTAGTGATATTGTCTCACAGGTTAGTGATGTTATCTCACTGGTTAGTGACGTTGTCTCACTGATTAGTGACATTGCCTTGCTGGTTAGTGACATTGCCTCACTGGTTAGTGATGTTGTCTCATGTGCTAGTGATGTTGTCTCACTGGTTAGTGATGTTGTCTCGCAGGTTAGTGGTGCTGCTGCCGTTGTTGATCTTTTTAGCTTTTCCGGCTCAGGTGTTAGTCGAATATGGACTCTGTTCCTCATTTGCTTACCTGTTTCAGTCTCAATGATGTATGACATTGGAGTCTCAGTTTCACCAACAACTTTTGCTAGTTTCCAGGTTTTCATGATTGGATCCTATATGTGTATAGATTGACCTTTCAGCAGCTCAGGCAGGGGTTTAACATGCTTGTTAAAGTGTTGACCTCCTTCTGCCTGTGCATCAGTGAGCTGTTGTCTTACTTCCACCTGGTCACTTAGAGGATGTACCTTGCTTGGCAGAGTTGGCTTATATTTTCTTCCATTCAACAGCTCTGCAAATGATATTACTCAGCTTTGAGAGGAGCAGATTGGCGTGACAAGAAGGCAAGGTTTGGTCTCCCTTTGTCTCTTGGCGTTTCATGAGGGTTCCCTTGAACATCTGGACATGACTTTCTATAAACCCGTGTACCAAGAATACAAGAAATAGGAACATGAATAGACCACTCGGTGAGTCGAGCCAGCTTCACCATTCAATACCATCATGGCTGACCTTGGGCTTCAACTCCACTTCCCTGCCCGCTCCCCATAACCCTTAATTCCTTGAGAGACCAAAAATATGTCTATCTCAGCCTTAAATGTATTCAACAATGGAGCATCCACAAACCTCTGGGGTAGAGAATTCCAAAGATTCACAACACTTTGAGTGAAGAAATTTCTCCTCATCTCAGTCCTAAATGATCAGCCCCTTATCCTAAGACTGTGCCCCTGTATTTTAGATTTCCCGACCACAGGAAATCTCTCAGCGTTCACCATTTCAATCCCTTCAGAACCTTGTATGTTTCAATGAGATCGCCTCTCATTCTTCTAAACTCCAGGGAATATTAACCCAATTTACACAGTCTCTCATCATTGGACACCCTCCTCATCCCAGGGACCAATCTAGTGAACCTTCGATGTAACGCCTTTGATACAAGTATATTTTTTCTTAAATGTGGAGAACAAACTGCACACAATACTCCAGATGTGGTCCCATCACAGCCCTGTGCAACTGTAGCAAGACTTCTTTATTCCTGTACTCTAATCCCCTTGCAATAAAGGCCTACATGCTATCCACCTTCCTAATTGCTTTCTGTACCTTCATTCTAACTACCTGCATTTCTTATATGTCAGGTGGTGGAGATACAGTTGGGGGGCTCCCTATGTGCCAGCCCCCACCTTACCATTGGAGACCTGGGGTGGAGGGTGTTGCACGCAGCAATCCCTTACAATCGTAGGATGTGTTTGCTCACAGGCTCCCAAGAAACCTGTATTTTTTACGGCCTTGTGGAGTCCATGTTCCACGTGTATGTTGCTTGCACTAGGCTGCACTCCCTCTTCAGTTACCTGAAAAACCTTTTACTTCTGCTTTGTTTGCACTTCAGCCCCACACTCCTGATCTACGGGCACCCGGTGCAGAGGGGGGGCTGGGAGGGAGGAGGATCTCATCATGAACCTGTTCCTGGGCTTGGCCAATTTGGCCATTAATAGGTCCAGGCAATGGACGATCAAGGGGGTCATCCGACCCGACTGTCTGCCCCTCTTCCGCGGCTATGTTCGCAGCTGGGGGTCCCTGGAGAGGGAGCAGGCGGTGTCTGCTGGCACCGTCAATGCCTCCCGTGCCCGGTGGGCATTGCGGGGACCGGGGTGTTTTATTGACACCTCGCATCACATTTTAATTTGATGTTGTAAGTTTTCTTTAAGATGAGTTTTTTCCTTTCACAGTATCTCTTTAAGGGGCTGCTTCTTATTTTGTCCCTCATTTTCTTTAATTTAGTTTATTTGGTTACTCAAAAGAGTAAAGGGATAAATGTGAGACAAGTGTTTTGGTAGAGTTTTATACAATAAAAAATAAAACTCTGTTTGAAAAAGACATTCTTTGTCTCAGTCTTTATTGACAAACAGCTATTGGAGGTTAACAGTGGTAGCATAGGATGGTTGCTGCCTGTAAGTAAAAGATCGGAAACTAAACTTTCTTAAGGATAAAGACTGTATTTGGAGTTAGCCTTGAGAAGAGTGGTTTGGAGTCACTTTGGAGAATGGCTGAATCAAAATGTGGAGTGTCGGGGCATGATTACTCACCGAAGTTTTCTGAAAGTGAACCATATGACCAATGGAAGAATAAAGCAACAATGTGGACATGGGTTACGTCCTTGCCAAAGAAAAAACACGGAATGGCCTTGGCATTTTCATTAGCCTACAAAAACAAAATAAGATGCAAAGTATTTTTAGAGTTGGAGCCTGAGTATTTGAACATGAACGATCGTTTCGAAACATTATTAGATTTTATGGATAAGATCTACCAGAAGGATGACTTATTAACTGCTTACGAAGCGTGGTCAGATTTTGACAAATTTAGAAAGTTGGAAGAAAGTTCCATCGAAGATCACATAATGGAATTCAGTCGACCATATGAGATTGCATAAGTTCCATCTAGAAATTCCCCAATCAGTGCTGGCGTTCAAGTTACTAGACTGTGTCAGAATATCGGATATGGACAGGCTTCTAATTCTAACAGGAGTTAAATTTGCAGAAAGATGCACTCTGCTAGAACAGATCTCAGAAGCTCTAAAAAAAATTCCTCAGAAAACATTCCTTTGCAGCAGTGTTCATGGCGCAAATGGGTCATTCGACAATAAGACAGAAAATGGAGCACACAATGTTAACGGGATGGTGAGATCGTTTAGAAACAGGACACCGGCATCAGTACGAAAAGAGATTTGTAACTAGAAAGAACGAGGACAGAAGCACCTTTGACAATAATGGCAGGAGAAAAGAATTGGAGAATTACAACATGAGGATGAATCCCAGAAATGCCCAGGGTGTGGTCAATCGGTGTTTTAGATGTGATTCAAAATACCATTATGAAATGAGCTGTCCTAAGGTGTTTTCGAAATTAAATATGAGACAGAAGACTCAGAAGAAGATGGGGATATTGACCAAAGAGAGGGCATTGTATTAGTTACAAGAAGTTTCAGCCCAGTGATGAATGTCTTCAACTGTGCGGTGCTAGATAGCGGATGCACGTCCACAGTTTGTGGAATAGACTGTAAAATGCTATCTGGACTCCTTAAATGACAAGGACTGGAATGAGGTTAAAGAATGAGAGTCTCACCAGTATTAGATTTGGAGATGATAATACCCTAAACTCTTTAAAAAGGGTAGTGATTCCCTGTAAGATAGCTGGAGTCAATCATTTCCTCAGCACGGATGTAGTGTCTAGTGAAATACTGTTACTGTTGAGCAGGCCAGCGATGAAGAAAGCGCAAATGAAGCTGGACATGGAAAACGACAAGGCCATTGTATTTGGAAAACACGTGGCTTTACAATTTACACAATCTGGAGACTACTGTATTCCTTTAACCAAACCTAACTTTTCTACTAAGGAAATTAAAGAAGCGTTATTAGTGTCGGGGGATAGGAATTTGGAAGACAAAAAGCAAATTGCGTTAAAATTGCATCGGCAGTTTGCTCACCTTTGCAAAGATTAAAAATTTTGCTAAGGGGCGCAGGAATAAGAGATGGAGAGTACACTAAATTTATAGAGGAGAAAAGTGATAGATGTGATATATGTAAGAAATGCACCGCCACAGCTGATAGTGAGTCTACCATTAGCGAGGGATTTCAATGAAGTTGTGGCGATGGATTTAAAGCTGCGGGATAAAGAAAAGAACGTTTTTATTTTATGTTTCGTAGATTTGGCCACAAGGTTTAGCCAGTCAACAATCATACAACGTAGAGAAAAGAAAATAATTGTGGATCAGATAATAGCAAAGTGGATTGGGGCCACCAGCAAAATTCCTCACTGAGAATGGTGGGAATTTAACCATGGGTTGAATTTTTTGTCCTGCAGGCAGGCGCACGCCTGACCGAACGGGGTTGAAATAGTGCTCAATGGCGTCGGCTGAGCCTCTTGATGTCATTGCGCACTCTCACAATCTTTCAGTCAGTGGGCACGGTGGCTGCCGGAGCGGCGCCCGCCATTAATTAACAGGCCATTTAGGGCACTTAACAACACAACTGACTGTGATTTTTCATTGCCCGTGCAATTTTCTGCTCGTCGCACGGGCAAAACGGGCAGGCAGCCAGCCGACATTTCCTCAAACCTCCTCCAAGGGCGGGATAAAAAGGGTCAGCAGCATTGCCAGTGTCAGTAGTGAGGAGTTTGGAGATAGTTTGCTGCTGGTGACTTATTGGCACTTGGCAGCTTCATCTCTGCTCGGGGCTTCATTCTTAGCATTTCCAGGCCTCATTTCAGGACTTATTGCTGTCTGCCAGGCCCTCGGAGGATTTAGACCATGTGGACCCTTCCAGGTATCAGACAGCCTTCCCTTACCCTGGTTTCTTTTTTTTATTCATTCACAGGATGTGGGCTTCGCTGGCTGGGCCAGCGCATATTGTGCATCCCTAATTGCCCTTCAGAAGGTGGTGGTGAGCTGCCTTCTTGAACTAGTGCAGTCCATGTGGTGTAGGTACACCCACAGTGCTGTCAGGAAGGGAGTCCCAGGATTTTGACCCAGCGACAGTGAAGGAATGGGGATTATATTTCCAAGTCAGGATAGTGAGTGGCTTGGAGGGGAACTTCCAGGTGGTGGTGTTCCCATCTATCTGCTGGCCTTGTCCTTCTAGGTGGTAGTGGCCGTGGGTTTGGAAGGTGCTATCTAAGGAGCTTTGGTGAATTCCTGCAGTGCATCTCGTAGATGGTACACACTGCTGCTACAGTGCGTCGGTGGTGGAAGGAGTGAATGTTTATGGGTGTGGTACCAATCAGGTGGGCTGCTTTGTCCTGGATGGTGTCAAGCTTCTTGAGAGTTGTGGGTGCTGCACTCAACCAAGCAAGTGGGGAGTATTCCATCACACTCCTGACTTGTGCCTTGTAGATGGTGGACAGGCTTAGGGGAGTCAGGAGGTGAGCTACTCTTTGCACTATTCCTAATCTCTGACCTGCTCTTGTCGCCAAAGTATTAACATGGCTAGCCCAGTTCAGTTTCTGGTCAATTGTAACCCCCAGGATGTTGATAGTGGGAGATTCAGTGATGGTAAAGTCATTGAATGCCAAGGGGTGATGGTTAGATTATCTCTTGTTGGAGATGGTCATTGCCTGACACTTGTGTTGAGTGAATGTTACTTGCCTTTTGTCAGCCCAAGCCTGGATATTGTCCAAGCCTTGCTGCATTTGGACATGGACTGCTTCAGTATCTGAGGAGTCGTGAATTGTGCTGAACATTGTGCAATCATCAGCGAACATCCTCACTTCTGACCTTATGATGGAAGGAAGGACATTGAAGAAGCAGCTGAAGATGGTTGGGCTGAGGACACTACCCTGAGGAACTCCTGCAGTGATGTCCTGGGGCTGAGGTGATTGACCTCCAACAACCACAACCATCTTTCTTGGTGCTAGATATGACTCCAACCACCAGAGAGTTTTCCCCCTGATTCCCATTGACTCCAGTTTTGTTAGGGCTCCTTGATGCCACACTCGGTCAAATGCTGCCTTGATGTCAAGGGCAGTAACTCTCACCTCACCTTAGGAGATCAGCTCTTTTGTTCATGTTTTAACCAAGGCCGTACTGAGGTTAGGAGCTGAGTGACCCTGGTGGAGCCCAAACTGGGCATCAATGAGCAGGTTATTGCTAAGTAAGCGCCGCTTGATAGCACCGTTGATGACCCCTTCCGTTACCTTACCTTGAGAGTAGACTGATGGGGTGGTAATTAACTGGGTTGGATTTGTCCTACTCCTTGTGTACAGGACATGCCTGGGCAATTTTCCACATTGCCGGGTAGATGCCAGTGTTGTAGCTGCATGGGAACAGCTTGGCTAGGAGGGCAGCAAGTTCTGGAGCACAAGTCTTCAGTACTATTGCCGGAATATTGTCAGGGCCCATAGCCTTTGCAGTATCCAGTACCTTCAGCTGTTTCTTGATATCACGTGGAGTGAATCGATTTGGCTGAAGATGGGCATCTGTGATGCTGTGGACCTTCAGAGGAGGCCGAGATGGATCATCCACTCGGCACTTCTGGCTTAAGATTGTAGCAAATGCTTCAGCCTTATCTTTTGCACTGATGTGCTGGTCTCCTCCATCTTTGATGATGGGGATATTTGTGGAGCCTCCTCCTCCAGTGAGTTGTTTAACTGTCCACCAACATTCACGGCGGGATGTGGCAGGACTGCAGAGCTTAGATCTGATCCGTTGGTTTTGGGATCGCTTAGCTCTGTCAATCACTTGCTGCTTATACTGTTTGGCAAGTAGCCCTGTTTTATAGATTCAGCTTGACACCTCATTTTTAGGTATGCCTGGTGCTGCTCCTGGCATGCCCTCCTGCACTCTTCATTGAACCAGCGTTGATCCCCTGGCTTGATGGTGATGGTAGTGTGGGGGATATGCCGGGCCATGAGGTTACAGATTGTGTTCGAGTACAATTCTGCTGCTGCTGATGGCCCACAGCGCCTCATGGATGCCTAGTCTTGAGTTCCTAGGTCTATTCAAAATCTATCCCATTTAGTACAGTGGTAGTGCCACACAACACGATCCAGGGTCTTCTCAATGTGAAGGAGGGCTTCGTCTCCACAATGACTGTGCGGTGGTCACTCCTATCAGTACTGTCAAGGACAGATGCATCAGTGGCAGGCAGATTAGTGAGGATGAGCCAGGTATGTTTTCCCCTCTTGTTGGTTCTCTCACTACCTGCCACAGACCCAGTCTAGCAGCTATGTCCTTTAGGGCTCGGCCAGCTCGGTCAGTAGTGGCGCTACTGAGCCACTCTTGGTGATGGACATTGAAATTCCCCACCCAGAGTACATTCTGTGCCCTTGCCACCTTCAGTGCTTCCTCCAAGTGGTGTTCAACATGGAGGAGCACTGATTCATCAGTGGGAATGGGGATTGTGGTCTCTGCTGGAAGCACCTCCTCTGAGGAGGAAGGGAGGGGCAGAAGGGAGAGGAGGACAGGTGTCCCTATGCAGCTTCCAGGGGAGGGGTCTGTGGGAGGAGAGGTGCGGCACAAGGAATGCAGGGCCAGCAGGTAATCCAGGGCAGAAGGGGCCACAGAAGGCACTGCAGCCAGGGTTTACAGGCAGTGATGCAGCCACCTCAATATGTCTGAGGTGCAATGCCGAAGGAGACTCCGCCTCTCAAGGGAGCCAGTGACCTCCATTTGTCAGGTGATTGGGCCTGAGATTAGCATTATGTACTGGCACCCTTGCACCAATAAAATAAAAAGGTGAAGCATACACAGGCCATAATGAAAAAAACAAAATTTATCTCATTTTGACAATTTCAAACTATTTACATAAACTTCTCTGGTCTCCATTCCCAGACCAGTATAGTTAAAGTAAACATAAATGAACACAAAATCCCTGTGACCAGTCCCTCTTGTGCTCATGTTGCCTTAAACTTACATTTGCAGGTGCTATGTCTTGGCGCTCCCTTCTCACTGACACCGGCATTGGAGACAGCCTGCTGACCCTGATGTCTTGTTGGCCTTGATGACTTTGGCGGTCGTCCTCTGGCCAGTGGAGCCTGTGCTGGACCCGCCTGGGAGGGAGCAGCCAGTGCCACAGCTGGCATCTCCCCAGTCACCGCAGACTCATCAGATGCCACAGTCACTGTCAGAGAGGCAGAGGAGCTGCTGCCATCATCCAGAGCACCCTGAGAGGAGCCCGCAGAGACGACAGGCAGCTCATGCGCCAACGTGAGGTTGCTCTGGACCTCTTTGCTCACCACTGTTGGACGGGCAGCTAGCTGGGATACCGGGTACCTCATCCATCTCCCACACTGACACTGACCACCTGAGGTCATTGCCTGTGTGAGGGTTTGCAGGTCCGAGCGCAACCCCAGGAACCCTTGCTTCTGTCCCTGGAGCTGCCTCTCCATGAGAGTCACCACTCTCTCAATGGAGGAGACATTTTGCTCGACCATGATGGTTAACGCAGTGCTCATGCTCCACATGGACTCCTCCACAACAGAGACCATAGCACGCAGACCCTCATGGATCTCCGCCAGATCCTCCCGCACATCTCAGTGGACATCCAGCATCTGCTGCCTAATGGAGGACTCCAGAGGCTCATCATTTGCCTTCGACTGAGCATCGTCCTGGTCCACAGCAGTCCTCTGACTGCCAATCCCCTGGGCACTCTCTGCCTCCACCTGCTCTTCAAGCGAGTGTGAAGTACCCTCACCAATGTGCACTGAGATACTAGCTACCACACTAATGCTCACCGATGTGCTGGTATCTGCGCTGGTGCCTGCTTCAGAGTGGGTGTGACGCAGGTGCAAATGACGCTTCATGGTCCTGATGGGTGGCCATTCAAGATCTGCAGCTGGGATGCCTGCTGGTGAGCCTAAAAGGAAGAACAAGGACGTGTCATTAGTTAAAGTCACCACACTGTCACTGTGCATGCCAGGCACCCTGGTGAAACAATGGACATCTGCATCATGGTGCCCTCATATTTCAATGATCAATGGGGACTCCAGGTTTGAGGCTGCCATCAATGAAGAGACTACACTAGAATGGTTGCACAATCTGAAAGTCTCACCTCTGTGCACTGCTCTCTTACCTTCTTCCGGCAGCCCTGCCTCTCCATGCCTGGTTGTACGGGGAGCTCTCCAGCTCCAGGGCATCTTGCTCGAACCGGGAGAGCAGCAGCAGGTTGGGTGTGCCTCCGCCTGTATGTATCCTCTCTATGGCTCATGGCTCTTGGCTATGGCTCACCTTCTCCTGAAAGGGCAGAGGAGCATACACCATAGACAATAAAATGTAGGAACAGAAGTAGGCCATTCAGCCCATTGAGTCTGATTAGTCCACTCTCTACCTGCAGCACCATTGCTGCCTGGCCAACCCCACCTGAGGGGCACCTTGCAGGGCACATCCGAGTCGTGGCCCTCGAGCCGCAAGGCACTCAGTCCGAGCAGCCAAGGCTCACCCCCTTGGCCAGCTATGGCATCATAGATAGTTGGCACTCAGACTCTAGTACCCCTGAGGCCCACAGGGGGAACGGCCACACCTTAATACTTCTACACACTGATCCATGCCAACATGGTACTCACCCTTTCTGAGCGCAGCAAGTCATTGAAACACTTCCGGCACTGCACCCATGTGCGCTGCACCACATCATGGCTGCTGACCATTGCTGCATCCTCCTCCCGTGCCCTCTTGGTGAGGTGCGGTGGCCTCCTCCTCCCATCTCTGGAGACAAGCATGTCCCTCCTGGCAGCCACATCCTCCAGGAGGACAGCGAGGCACTCATCTGAAAAGCAGGGGGCTGTGTGTCCACCCGACCTGCCCTCCAGCTTGACAGTTGCTGCCGCAATTGAGTGTATCGTCAGGGCGGCAGCCAGACATCCTTCCCTGGCAGCCTTTCTGGGCCCTGCCTGGGCCTTCTTTATATTGGCTGCTGGGTCACCATTCGACCCGGCGGCAATCAGGACCCCGCCCCTGCTTAGTCCTTCCCGGCCAGTGACGAGCCGCATTTCATGCTGGGCGGGCCTTAATTGGCCAGTGTGAAATTGCCCAATTTCGGGTGGCGGTCGGTTTCATGGCCGCTCCTGGGCCCGCCCGCCCAACGAGAACAAAATGTTGCTGCATGAGGTTTGGGATATGTGTGAAAGCATTAATACAGTCATTATGAATACAGCAGCTGAAAGCCCTTTCAGTGACCAAGTGTGTAAAAGGAATCACGTGGTGATTGATGAGGTGCTATGTAAAATATTGGCAGATAGACCAAGCTGTAAATTAACATCAGCTCTAACATGGGCTGTCCATGTCAAGAATTCACTCCAGATGGTTCGGGGCTACAGTCCATATCAGTTGGTTTTTGGTGGAAACCCAAAAATTCCTTCAGTCCCGAGTGATTATCTCCCATGCTACATTTGGGTAGAAGAGTGTTCCTTAAAGCTGAAGTTTCAGAAAGAATTCGGCGAGCTCTAAGACACAATGTACGATCATCGGAAACTATTTTCAAAGAGGGAAATATGGTACATTATAAAAGAGAAGGACTTAATGAGTGGAAAGGCCCGGGAAAGATTACAGGTAAAAATGTTAAACAGTCATTTTACAACATGGGAACCAAACTACTTGGGTACACTCATCAAGGTTAGTTGGCGCAGACTACAAATTTGCGGGTTTGGAAAGCGTAAGAAGGGATGAGGAACCATGTACTTCTCATACCTATACATTACACGATTGTGAGGACCAGGTAGCTGAAGTTGACAGTGTATCTGAAGATGGAGACAGTAATTTGGACGAAGAAGATGAGGTGATATGCCCCAGAGGACAACTGCCAAAAGCTGGCACTAAAGTTACATACTTACCAGAAGGGGCCAGTCAATGGGGGGATGGGGCGATTGTAGGTGGAGCAGGGAAGGCCACTGGAAAATATAAAAACTGGTTAAATGTATGAGATAAAGGACAGGAGGTTAGGCCTATTGATTGGGAACATGAAATACAAAAATGGAAAGCATGGAAATGCAGTATCAGTTCAGGCAGTGGGCCTGGGAGTGAACATGCCTCTAGGAAGAGATCGCAAACTGTTGAAAGAACATTTATAAATGGGAGAGGGAGATCAAACAGTAAAAGTCTGGAGCGTGATACAGGGCAGGTTAGAGGGTGTAGCTTTAGAAGATCAAGGAATATGGCACAGACTGGTAATGCTACAAGGAGCAGAAGCCCATGTGATTGAGAAGTGTTAGTAGCTTCAAACAAATTAGAGGGTAAATTAATAAAGGATGTCAAACAGCAAGGACTACATAGTTGGAAAGAATTTGGGGTATACACAGGTGCCAGATAGGGACAACCAGCTCTGTCTCATAGCTGGATATGCACAGAAAAGTCCCTGATGGGACTTATAAAGCTAAAGCCAGGCTAGTGGCATGAGGGTTTGAAGAAAAATTGGGTGACTGGGATATAAGAACAGATTCAAATATGGCAGGGAAAGTTATTCTGAAGATCTTTTTTAGCTCTATTAGCTACAAATGCTTGGGAATGTAAGCCCATTGATATTAAAGCTGCTTTTTTGCAGAGACACCAAATTCAAAGGGAAGTTTTTCCCCGTCCACCAAAAGAGGTGCCAAACGCAGAAGGGACAATCTGGAAGATAAATAAATGCATATACGGTTAAAATTATGCCTCCAGAACTTGGTAGTTTTCAGTGAGGTCAGTTTTGTTAAAGTTGGGCTGTCTTCAGCTGGAAGCAGACCCAGCAATGTTCTATTGACACCATGGAGGGAAACTTGCAAGCATCTTTATGATGCATGTAGATGGTTTTTTGTGGGGTGGTAGTAGTGAATTTGAAACGGTTGTCATTAATGGGCTCAGAACGGAATTTAAAATTGGAAGTCAGGCTTCACAGAATCACTGAATCACAGAATCACAGGATTGTTACAGTGTAGAAGGAGGCCATTTGGCCCATTGCGTTTGCACTGACTCCCTGAGCATTTTAACTTAATGCCAATCTCTTGCTTTTTCCCTGTAACCCTGCACATTGTTTTTATTTAAATAATCATCCAATGCTCTCTTGAATGCCTCAATTGAACCTGCTTCCACCACACTTCCAGATAGTGCATTCCAAACCCTAACCATTCGCTTTTTCTCACCTCATGTTTGCTTCTTTTGCAAAACGCTTTAAAACTGTGCCCCGGTTCTCAATCTGTTTACGAGCAGGAACAGTTTCTCCCTATCTACTCTGTCCAGACCCCTCATGATTTTGAAAACTTCTTTCAAGTCTCCTCTTAGCCTTCTCCTCTCCAAAGAAAACAGCCCCAACTTCTCCAATCTTTCCTCATAACTGAAGTGTCTCATCCTTGGAACCATTCTCTTAAACCTCTTCTACACTCTCTCCAATACGTTCGCATACTTCCTATAATGCGGTGCCCAGAACTGTACACAATACTCCAGCTGAAGTCTAACCAGTCTCTTATATAAGTTCATCATTACCTCCCTGCTCTTGTACTCTATGCCCCTATTAATGAAGCTTATAATACTGTATGCTTTAGAAACAGCTCTCTCTACCTTTCCTGCCACCTTTAATGACTTATGTACATATACACCCAGGTTTCTCTGCTCCTGCACACCCGTTAGAATAGTATCCTTTATTTATACTGTCTCTCCATGTTTTTTGTACCAAAATGCATCACCTCACACTTCTCCGCATTGAACTTCATCTGCCACCTATCTACCCACTCCAATGTGTCAATGCCGTCTTGAAGTTCTACACTGTCCTCCTCACAGTTTACAATTCTCCCAAGCTTTGTGTCATCCGTAAGTTTTGAAATTGTCCCCTGCACACCAAGATCTAGATCATCTATATATTAGGAAAAGCAAGGGCTCCAATACCTGCCCTTTGGGGAACTCCATTACAAACCTTCCTCCAAAAAGTACCCATTAACCATTACTCTCTGTCTCTTATCCCTCAGCCATATTTGTTTCCACGTTGCTACTGTCCCTTTTATTCCATGATCAATAACTTTCCTCGCATGTCTGTTATGTGGCACTGTATCGAAAGCCTTTTGGAAGTCCATATGCACCACATCAACAGCCTTGCCCTCATCAACCATCTCTGTTATCTCTTCAAAAAATTCCAGCAAGTTAGTTAGTTAGACACGATTTTCCTTGACTAAATCCATGCTGACTGTTGTGGTATATTTGACAAACGGACCTCAGGAGGCTCAGATACAGGTCATAATCATTTATTTGAGCAATTGCAAAGAGAGAACCTCTCAAGGCAGCTTGAGATAGCACTCTGCCAAACTACAAGCATGCAGTTTATTTTATACACTACTGATCACATACAAGAACAATGTTCAAATTCCAATCTTGTCAGCATACAGGTTACATCACACATGCTCTTTCACGCCAGCAGAGACCTCTCCCCCTATCTAGGCTGGGGCCATCTGTCCTTTCCTTATCTGTTGAAGAGCGCACTTAATCTATGTTGTTGTCATCCTCTGACCCCAGTCCGGCTCCCAAGGTCTCTCTGTTGTTTGCAGGCCCTAAGGTTGTGCAAGGTTCATCTGGTAACCTTTAACTGTTAATGTACTTGGTAGCACTGGTTGCCTGGAGATTTTAAGTAATTCATTCCCTTTCAATAAATTCTTACTGTATTTCCCCTAACAGTCCCCACTTTAGCCCTTGGTCTAGCCCAAGGTAGCCAACTACAGTGATACTGTCCATCCCTTTATGTACCGCCACTCATTGCGACTGGCCAGGTGTCCAGCTTTGGCACGTAAAACGGTATTGGTCGGATCATTTGTATCACCTGGCCCTTCAATTCAGGCCTCTGACTTGCTAAACCTCTTCTCCACCTGTTAAAATTCCCCCAGCGCCACCTCTTTTGCCACCTTCAGGTACGATGAATCAAGTATGTTAAGTATATAACTAATATCAGCTGAATCACAACCAGGTCATGGGAGATAATCTGAATCCACGGGTGTATTTTTAAGTTTGAGCCCCAATTCCACAGATCCTCCCACCATGTGGAGGAATCTATTTGCTCGATATCCTCTTTTAAGGCTCTAACTTTGCCATGTATAGTAAATTCGATATATCTGTTGAGCCTGTCTCCGAATCACGGTTAGATGCTCTGGTCATAAGGGAATTTCAGGGGAGAACTGGTTGAAATACTGTGTCAGGTTATCCTTAAGGCTTTCCATGACCTGAATAGTAGCCGCTCCTCTCTTGTGTATTTCGACCAGTTGCACCTTCCCCGCCCTTACCAGCACCTGCGGGTGTAGACACACTGAATGATTGTGGATGGAGCACATCCGGTTGCTCCCGTACAGGTTCTTTTGCTGCCACGTGTTGATACAATATCTCCTATTCCTCATATATGCAACGAGTCAGTTCTTTTGCAGCCCATATAGTTTCCATTGTACAATTTGCTGCTACTTAAAATCCGCACCTTGCTTCTTCCATCTCATAGGTTGGATGTTCGTATACTACTGCGGTGGCCTCTATACTACACCCTTCTACTGTGATGCTAACTATATTCCCTTCTATGTCTACTGCATATTGTGGAATGTCATGGTACCTAATATAGTAATCCCTCCGTATCACCCCAATATTTTCTACTCTACATAATGTTCTGCCAGATGTTGACATAGGTATGACAGGTATTACTAAGACAATGCCTATTAGCATATTATTATTCACTTTACATTCAACATTCATTCTATTTACACATGTTAAACCTCTGAGCTGGTAACCAGTCAAGTCATGATCCTTATGTCGTGAAAGATTAAATAAATGTTCATTAGTTACCCATAAAGTAACTGCCCCTTCATTAATCTGTTTTAAATTCACTCGGGCTTGCTCCAGTGCCCAAGATTCAAAGGTGCTGTAAACATCATCTCTGCTCACTTCGTCTGAAATATTTTTCCCTATCCCGATCAGTTTATTGATAGTCCCCACATGACCTTCGAGCACGGTAGTCAGGTTTTGAATTAACTGTGTCATGTCCTGGTCTGTGTTTAATTGGGTGTTGTGAATTCCCTGTCCCCGTTCTAAAATTTCCTTAAGCTTGGAGCTCACGGTCCGGATCTTCTGGTCAACAGTTGCCAGGTCAATAGAATTAACAATTGATGTCCCTGTATGTGTCATATCCCTGACACTTCCGCGCCCGATCTGAAGCAAACCCTTGCTACAATTCAAAATCACTTGTTCTCCTACTGTTACATTTAGCATTCCCCATTGTGTCACATTCGGCACTGTCCGTGCTGTACCAAAGTCCCTCCTGCGGTGCGGGACGAGCCGTGATGATCCCCATCATTGCTGCCAGTATCACCATGCCCACGAGCATTGACATTGCGATTAACATTCTGTGAACTTAAGCAGATAACCGTCCCAGTCGTCACCAGTCGGTTGTTGAGGTTAATTCTGCGGATAGAATCAGTTAATAATAAAACGCTTCAATTGTGACCAGTGCTTCCAGTGCCCCTTTCCCCTAAAGTCCACACACGCATATGTATTGCTGGTCATGATTACCTTATATGGTCCCACAGACTTGAGTGCAAACCCCGTTCGTTCTGCGTTTATCTTAACTAACACCTTGGTCCCCACCTGGGGGGTCTGTTGTTGCCTTCCGGATTTACCTGTTTCCGTGTCCTTAATCATCTGTTGGTCTCTGACTTCCTTCCTTAACTCATGCAATTGCTTACTCTTTCCCTCACATAGTCTCGCACCCTTCCTTTTAGTGGTCCTACATCTCCCCCTCCTACTATGATTCCCTCGGGTAACTGCATTGCTCTCCTTGTCATTAGTTCCAATGATGGTCCTGCTCGGGGTAGCCCTAAGGCACATCAGAATATTAGGCAACACTGTTGCCCAGCTGTTCCCTGTCTTTTGAATTGCTTTTGCTATTGATGTTTTTTTTAAAGTTCAGTTCATCCTTTCCACCATCCCAGAGCTCTGTGGGTGGTAGGGAATATGGAATTTCTGTTTAATCCCCATAAATTAACACATTTCTTTAATGACTTTTCCTGTGAAATGAGTTCCCTGATCTGAATCTATCTGGTTAGGCACCCTCCACTCCTTCCAGTCTGCTATCTCCTGCTGCTGTCCCGCGTCGGACCTCAATTCCTTAAGCTATCTGCACAACTCTACAATGCACCTTCTTATCCTATCTTTCAATGGCTCAGTATCTTCACTTCCAGTGGCGGTTCTCTCTGGGAGCCACTTAACTCTGTCTGTCATCAGGGTGTCAATCCTGTGGTCTTACTTTTTGTAGCTCACAAGTGCATTAATATAGTCAGTAATACATCTATTTAGCCTTTTCCAGCTTTCCATTTCCCTGTTTCCAACTTGTGGTAAATTGTTGTTAAGTATTATTTCTCCTTACCCTTCAATTGCCTCAACTATAGATTCCACATAGTTTTACCTCTAAGCTTTTTTTTCCTGACCATGATCATCCTAAGATTCTCTTGAGGTCAGTTTCTCTATTGTCTTGATTGTTTAAAGTGCTTCCTTACTCTTTAGGCCATATTAACTATTCCATGTCAATGGGGATCTCTGTCTCTAGATCTTTGCTTATCTCCCCCTGTGCTGTTCCAATGTCTCAGTTGATGGCCAGATTATCAAATTCAGTTCCCTTAAAGCAGTTTATGTATTGTGTCCTCTTTCCCTGACTCTTTCTCCTACTTTCCTCATACCATTTTACACATGCAAACAGCTGCCATCTTATCTTGTTCAGGTTGCCTGGAGAGACTTTACAGCTCAATAAAGCATTCTCATAACAGTTTTAAAACAGAAATCAGGCATTGACATGTTTTGCTTCCTTATCATCTTCTCAAACAACATCTTATTGTCTCAAAGGTAACCCAATATTTTTTGGAATTATCCCAGATTCATTAACTCGGCCAAAAATTGGATTTCTGCCAAACTTTGTCAAGGTCTTGAGCTTAACTTAATATTTTGGGAACAGAACTAAAAATACAAAAGCTTGCAGCATTTGAATTAGTGCCAATTGTTGTCAAAAACCATTTAAAGTGAAAATTCCCTTTTGAGAACTTTATCAGGAACCAAACCTCAAATTTTTAAACTTTGTAAGAGCTGTAATTTACACTATCAAAATTAAAACAACCTCTTTCTCATGTGTATTGATTTGTATCCAGATTAAAGGTCCCATATGTTTATCGACATATTCTTTATCTTGGATAGCATCCCAGTTATTCAAAAGTAACTTTCTAAATTACACTGCACTTTACATCTCAAGATTGTCCCAAATTCAAGTAACAGTGCTGTTGGGATGCAGATTTCCTTTCATATTTAATTCATCTCTTCCAAAGAAACCCCTTTTTATCCATTGGAACCACCTAGGCCGTGTGTCTTTTGGGTTTCCTAGAATCCTTTTCAATTTCAGGTATTTTTTTCCTCAGAATTTTAGAATACCAGCTCGTATGAGCTAATGTAACTCGTATGTATCAATTCCAATCAGCTTGGAAGCTGGTGATACTAGTCTGCAAAGGAATGGTACAAAGGTTGGTTCATCTAACCCTGTTTTAGCTTTACAATACCTTCAAATTGCGATTTTTGCCCGAAATCTCAACTCAAACCTTATACTCAAATCTTTAGAATGTTTGAGTACATTTTTCCTTTAATCTAACATGGGGCTTTTGAATCTAAAGTTCTGAACTACACACACAAATGACAATTCAGGGAAGAAAACACATTAAAGCTCACATACAAATGCTTCCTTGCACACAAACAAACACATATATAAAGTAATGTATTTATGTTCCTATAATATTGAACTTAATGACTTAAAACTCTCATACTCTAAACAAAACTACAAGTAGCAGTGGGAGGAATAAAGGGATCTTGGGGGCTCTACCTATAGGGACAATCAAACTGACTGAAGCTTACATTTCCTCTGCTCCTGCCTGTCACTGCTCATTAACACCCCCAGTGGTACCCCCCTTCCCTCTCTTTCCCTTTCTCTCTCTCTTCAGCACCAACAGCTCTTGTAACCTAGATTAATTCATTTTTTTAAGTTACAGAAAATTCAGCAGGGGACCTTTCAGGTCCAAATCTTCCTTCCACATTTTCTTGATTAATTTTGACAGTTGTTCTGCTATGAATCTCATGATGGAGTCCGCAGCTCCCCAGTCGAGTTCCATAGCACTTTCCTGTTTTCCTGACGGCGTTCTATTCTTATATCCCCTTCTGTCTCTGCGCAGTTAGTTCGCGCGGCTCTGACAGCTTAGTTACTAGCGGTACTTGCGGTCTACTTATTTGCCCAGGGGCCTGGCCTCCCTGCGCGGCTTTGGCTATGGTTGTATTTCAAACCGTAACCTGCCAGCACAGCTCCACCTCCTATCTTTGATAGTGGTCTGGCCTCCCTGCACGGCTTTGGCACCGCTAGCCCGCCAGTGCAGCTCCGCCTCCTATTCCAGCGCCTCCTGTCCTGAGTCCTCCTCCCGATTCTTTTGATACTCAACTGGATCATTCTCGGGTAGGCTTACGGCACTAACTATGGGTGGCAAATAAAATATACTCGCCTACTTTGCAGAGCCATTCCAAGGATCCAATCCAAGTATCCAGCTGACTACGGCAAATTGTTGTGGTATCTTTGACAAACGGACCACAGGAGGCTCAGGTACCAGTCACAATCGTTTATTCAAGCAATTGCAAGGAGAGAACCTTCTCAAGGCAGCTTGAGATAGCACTCTGCCAAACTACTAGCATACAGCTTATTTTATAGACTACTGATTACGTACAAGAACAATGTTCAAATTCCAATCTTGTCAGCATACAGGTTACATCACACATGCTCTTTCACGCCGGCAGAGACCTCTCCCCCTATCTAGGCTGGGGCCATCTATCCTTTCCTTATCTGTTGAAGAGCGCACTTAATCTATGTTGTTGTCATCCTCTGACCCCAGTCCGGCTCCCAAGGCCTTTCTGTTGTTTGCAGGCCCTAAGGCTGTGCAAGGTTCATCTCGTAACCTTGAACTGTTAATGTACTTGGTAGCACTGGTTGCCCTTTCAATAAATTCTTACTGCATTTCCCCTAACACTGACTCTCCCGAATCAATCCATAATTTTCTATGTGGTTATTAATTCTATCCCGAATAATTGTTTCTAGAAGTTTCCCCAGCACCGAAGTTAAACTGACTGGTCTATAATTGCAGGGTAGACCTTTACAATCTTTTTTGAACAAGGGCATAATGTTTGCAATTCTCCAGTCCTCCGGCATCTCCCCAGAAACCAGGGAACATTGAAAGATGATGGCCAGTGCCTCTGCAATTTCCACTCTCAGTTCCTTCCATATTCTTGGATGTTTCTCATCCGGTCCTGGTGCCTTATCAACTTTAAGTACTGACAGCTTATCTAATATCTCCTCCTTATCAATTTTGAACCCTTCTAGTGACTGAGTTTCCTCCTCTGTCACCATGGCCTGGGCAGCATCTGCCTCGTATGTAAAGACAGATGCAAAGTATTCATTTAACACCTCAGCCATGCCTCTTGCCTCTATGTGTAAATCCCCTTTTTAGCCCCTAATTGGCCCTACTCCTCCTTTTACCATCTTTTACTATTTATGTGCTTATTGAATACTTTGGGATTTCCTTTTATGGCAGCTGCCAGTCTTTTTTCATAATCCCTCTTTGCTTTACATATTTGCTTTTCCACATCCCTTCTGGAACATTTTGTATTCAGCTTGGTTCTCAATTGTATTTGCTTCCTCACACCAGTCGTAAGCACACTTTTTCTTCTTTAACTTAATTTCTATCTCCTTTGTCATCCAGGGAGCTCTGGATTTGTTTGTCCTACCCTTTCCTTTTGAGGGGACATACCTTGACTGTGCCCAAACCATCTCCTCTTTGAAGGTAGCCCATTGTTCAGCTTCTGTTTCTCACGCCAACCTTTGGTTCAGGTCTATCCGGCCCAGCTCCATTCTTGCCCCAATGACGTCCGCTCTGTGCCAGTTGATTATTCTTACTCTGGATTGACAAATGTCATTTTCCACCTTCATCCTAAACCTTATGATACAATGATCGCTGTCCCCTAAATGTCCCCCCATTGTCACTTGATTTACTTGGCCCACCTCATTCCCAAGGCTTTTGCTTTATTTAAATACATTGGATTGGAAATCAGGCAGAGCGTCCTTTTACATCAGCAATCCTACTTAGAGAACATCAACACAAAAACAAAAATAAAAATACCTGGAAAAACTCAGCAGGTCTGACAGAATCTGCGGAGAGGAACACAGTTAACGTTTCGAGTCCATATGACTCTTCAACAGAACTAAGGAAAAATAGAAGAGAGGTGAAATATAAGCTGATTTAAGAGGGGGTTGGAACAGGTAGGGCTGGATAGAGGGCCAGTGATAGGTGGAGATTGCCAAAATATGTCATAGACAAAAGGACAAAGACGTGTTGAGTGTGGTGATATTAGCTAAGAAATGTGCTAATAGGTGACGTTAAGGGTAGAAAGCAGGATGAGCAAGGTACAGATAGTCCTAGTGGGGGTGGGGTCGGGGAAGGGGATCAAAATAGGCTAAAAGGTAGAGATAAAACAATGGATGGAAATACTTTTAAAAATAATGGAAATAGGTTTGTTAAAGAAAAATCTATATAAATTATTGGAAAAGGGGGGGATCGGAAAGGGGGTGGGGGTGGAGGAGAGAGTTTATGATCTAAAGTTGTTGAACTCAATATTCAGTCTGGAAGGCTGTAAAGTGCCTAATTGGAAGATGAGATGCTGTTCCTCCAGTTTGTGTTGAGCTTCACTGGAACATTGCAGCAGGCCAAGGATGGACATGTGGGCATGAGAGCAGGGTGGTGTGAAATGGCAAGCGACAGGGAGGTCTGGGTCATGCTTGCAGACAGACCTATTTTGATCCCTTTCCCCCACCCCAACCCCACTAGGGCTATCTGTACCTTGCTCGTCCTGCTTTCTACCCTTAATGTCATTAGCACATTTCTTAGCTAATATCACCACCGTCAACACCTCTTTGTCCTTTTGTCTATGACATCTTTTGGCAATCTCCACCTATCACTGGCCCTCTATCCAGCTCTATCTGTTCCACCCCCCACTTAAACCAGCTTATATCACACCTCTCTTCTATTTTTCCTTAGTTCTGTTGAAGAGTCATGCGGACTCGAAACGTTAACTGTATTCCTCTCCGCAGATTCTGTCAGACCTGAGTTTTTCCAGGTATTTTTATTTTTGTTTTTGTTTTGGATTTCCAGCATCTGCAGTTTTTTGCTTTTATCTTAGAGAACGTCAATCCCATTGCAATTAGTCGTGGTAGGGCCTCCTAGCAAGATACAACGGCTTCTGAAATGGTAAAAGAGGAACTCGAGTCTAATTGGGCAACTCAGTTGGCTAGGCAAACAAACAAGGCCGGACATCAGTTTTGACGTTCTGAAATTGATCACTAAAATGAATTATCCCAAGGCTGAAGGAATCATTCTGGAAACAAAACATTAACACAATTAAAAATGGAGCAGTGTGTTTTGAAATTCCCATCTTTGGGTGAAGTTAGAAAAATGAAACTGATTGTGTTCAGTGTTGCGTCTTATACAATTCTGTGATGGATTTTTGAGTGCAGGAGGATTTATAATATTTCTTATGGGGGATAAAGGTTATTCCCTTATATGTTAAGGTAAATCCCTCATGATAAGGTAAATGTTGCCCTTTGGCATGGGAATCTAAAAAGATACGAAGAGTTGTAAAATGTAGTTTGGCAGCGGAGACTCTCGCCCTTGTTGAGGTGGTAGATATGGCATCCTTTATATCAAAGATACTGACAGAAGTTTTAAATGGAAAAGGGTATTCAGGAACGATATCTATAGAATGTCTTATTGATAATAAGTCACTTTGAGAAAATGTTCACTCTACAAAGTGCATTTAATGAGAAGAGATTGCGAATTGACATTGTAAGCCTAAAACAGATGCTTGAGAATAAGGAGGTTGCCAAGATCAAATGGATTGAAAGCAGCTACCAATTATCTGAATGATTCATCAAAAGAAGTGCGAGCTCTAAGGAGCGACTAGAGATCCTCAAAGAGGGACGTCTTTTCCTTTAAGAAAACAAAAAAAAGGAATACTCCTTTTATCCTGGACATATCAATATATGTGTTCTCTTTAGTTCATTTTTTTAAGGAGGGGGATTAAGGAGAATTTATTGATTGGAAAGTTATATATTGATTTTCGTTATTATTATAATTTTTTTTGTGATTATATAAACTTAAGGGTTACTTTCTTTTTAAAAAGAGGGGAATCTGTTGGGGAAGGAAACAGTTCAAGGAGTTCATTTGCTAATTATTAGTTAAAAATCTAAATACTCATTTGGTTGTATAAAAGAGATAACAGGTGAGACAAGTGTTTTGGTAGAGTTTTATGCACTAAATAATAAAACTCTGTTTGAAGAAGCCTGTCTTGGTCTCAGTCTTTATTGCCAAACAGCTACTGGAGCTTAATATAGAATGTACAGTAAACATCTTTTCCTTTGTGTGTCCCTCTGATTTGGGTTGTTTGTAGCTGTCGACTTTCAGTTCCCCCGTATGCCGGTAGCATGAGGTTGCTCAGTTTCAGTGTGCCTTTCCTTGGGTAACCAATTTCCTTCAAATTTTCCAGAAAGATCTTCTGGTGTAGTCTGAGCTGAATGATGTTACTCTGTGCACTGGTATCAAACTTCAGTTTCAGATTTATGGTTGTGGGCTTATTTGTCGCTCTCTGCCTGATGTGAATGGCTGTGTGAATTTCTTTGATCTGGGAACTATCTCATTTGCTTGTATGTTTCCAAAACTCTTGTGTCCTCAACTTCTCGCCATCTTCCAGGGTATAGATGTTTTGGATTCTTTTCCTTCCCATTCACCCTGTTGCTCTGTCTCTAATAACTCCTTTACCATCTTGTTTCTTTGGTCTGCCCATCTGTTCCCAGTGGTTGGGCTTTCCACAAGCTCTGCAGTTTGATCCATATGGGGTGCACTTCCTTCTGTCTGTGAACTCATGTGGTCGTTCACAGCTCCTGCATATCTTTCTCTCTGTCTGGTCTGCATTCTTTTGTTGCTGTTTCACTGCATCTACCCTGCCACCTTTCTCTTTACTTAGCTGAAAACTAGCCATTTGAGTAGTAAGCATCTTCATCTGTCTGTCTACTTGCTCTGACAGTGCCTACAGCCTGCAACATGGTGAGCTTGTCCTTTCCAATCAATTATTTTTGTACTTCAGGGTGCACAGAGGCCTAAATAAGCTGATCCAGCAGCCTTTCATCAATGTCCTTGAATTTACATTTCCTGGAATCACTTTACAGCTGCGCTATGAAATAGTCAACAGGCTCACCTGATTCCAGCCTCAGGCTTTCAAATTCATATTGGTAGATCACTGAATCACAGAATCACACAGTGCAGAAGAGGCCCTTCGGCCCATCGAGTCTGCACCAGCAGGTGAGAAACACCTGACCTACCTACCTAATCCCATTTACCAGCACTTGGCCCATAGCCTTCAATGTTATGACGTGTCAAGTGCTCATCCAGGTACTTTTTAAAGGATGTGAGGCAACCTGCCTCCACCACTCTCCCAGGCAGTGCGTTCCAGACCGTCACCACCCTCTGGGTATAAAAGCTTTACCTCACATCCCCCCTAAACCTCCTGCCCCTCACCTTGAACTTATGTCCCCTTGTGACTGACCCTTCAACTAAGGGGAACAGCTGCTCCCCATCCACCCTGTCCATGCCCCTCATAATCTTATACACCTCAATGAGGTTACCCCTCAGTCTTTTCTGCTCCAACAAAAACAACCCAAGTCGATCCAACCTCTCTTCATAACTTAAATATTTCATCCCAGGCAACATCCTGGTGAATCTCCTCTGCACCCCTTCCAGTGCAATCACAGCCTTCCTATAATGTGGCGACCAGAACTGCACACAGTACTCCAGCTGTGGCCTCATCAAGGTTCTATACAACTCCAACATGACCTCCTTACTTTTGTAATCTCTGCCTCGATTGATAAAGGCAAGTGTCCCATATGCCCTTTTCACCACCCCACTAACTTGCCTCTCCGCCTTCAGAGATCTATGGACACACACGCCAAGTTCCCTTTGTTCCTCAGAACTTCCTAGTGTCATGCCATTCATTGAATACTTCCTTGTCAAATTACTCCATCCAAAGTGTATCACCTCACACTTTGCAGGGTTAAATTCCATCTGCCACTTATCTGCCCATTTGACCATCCCGTCTATATCTTCCTGTAGCCCAAGACACTCAACCTGACTGTTAACCACCCGGCCAATCTTTGAGTCATCCGCAAACTTACTAATCCTACCCGTCACATAGTCATCTATGTCATTTATATAAATGACAAATAATAGGGGACCGAGAACAGATACCTGTGGTACGCCACTGGACACTGGCTTCCAGTCACTAAAGCATCCTTCTGTCATCACCCTCTGCCTCCTACAACTAAGCCAATTTTGAATCCACCTTATCAAATTACCCTGTATCCCATGTGCATTTGCCTTCTTTATAAGTCTCCCATGTGGGACCTTGCCAAAGGCTTTGCTGAAATCCATATAAACTACATCAACTACACTACCCTCATCTACACACCTGGTCACCTCCTCAAAAAATTCAATCAAATTTGTTAGGCATGACCTCCCTCTGACAAAGCCATGCTGACTATCCCTGATCAAACCTTGCCTCTCCGAGTGGAGATAGATTCTCTCCTTCAGAATTTTCTCCAATAGTTTCCCTACCACTGACGTGAGACTCACTGGCCTGTAGTTCCCTGGCTTATCTCTACAACCCTTCTTAAATAGTGGAACCACATTAGCTGTTCTCCAGTCCTCTGGCACCTCCCCCGTGGCCATAGAGGAATTAAAAAATTGGGTCAGAGCCCCTGCGATCTCCTCCCTTGCCTCCCTCAGCAGTCTGGGACACAAATCACCCGGACCTGGAGATTTGTCCACTTTTAAGCCTGATCCATGATTTAACTTTGACTGGAGATGTGTGCTGAATTTTTCAAAACTTTTGTCAGGGTTTCTGTGCAGCTTCTGTCTATTAAACAAATTTAATCCTCTCTCCTCCTGCCCACAAAAGGATGTAGCTGACGTTTTCCTCTTTTCTAGTGCCTTTTGGAAAGCTACTGAATGTCAGTTTACAATTATGTTTGAAGTACTGAAAAACCTACATGAAATCATTAGCCTCCCAATTCATTATGGGCTGGAGCTGTGTGTTTATTGCTATGACAACCATTTTGTTTTCGCACAATTCACTCAGCTTTTCTTTCTCTTCGTGGTACTAATTTAGGTTTTTTTTAAAAATCTAATTCTGCATTAAACTAATTTAAAACATTTGGGTTTTTACTCACAGACAACCTGCTGCCACCATGTTATGTCTTCTGATTCCCATCAGTTAGAAATAATCACACTGATAACTCAAAATGCTGGCGCTTCATTGAGTATATTTCTTGCATCTCTCCATGCGGCTGGTGGACTGATGGAGTGATACATTGTTACCCGGCCCATGATTACAGCAGTGAATGTGGCAACGCAGGATATATATTCACATAACAATTAGTTCTTAGCTCTTAACAATAAAGTAACAATATAACAGCTCCACTGGCTTGTGGATAGCTTGGGAGGGTTGAAAGCTAATGGAATAAACTCAGAGAAAAAATCTGGAGTGGAGCCTGAAGGGAGACTGCTGTCTAAACATGCCATCTTTCCGGCAACTCAAGCAACCAAGCCGATGCCAAATGTAATGATTTGTATTCCTTTGGGCTCAACTAAGGTGTTCAAGAGGGGGATCCTGAGCATTGGGAAGTCAAAGGTCTGCATAAATTTTCCCACACTTGTGCCCTTGAGAGAAACAACACAGGAGACAGCAGTTACAATTGATAAGCCCAACTCAATTGACACAGAACAGATGCCAAGGGCTGTTTCTGACAGTGGGAGGGACCATCACATTCCACTTGTTAGCCAAATCCCACCTCAAAGTCAGGCAGCACCCAACCCACCACAGCCCATCCACTTCAACGGCTGCTTGAAGCTTAGAGTTTCTGCTCAACAGAATCCATCACACCAGGCAAACATACAAAACCAACAAAACTCAAGAAGATGCCAGCTCTTCGATTGGCAATTTGGAACATCAGCACCATGGGATTGACAGACAACTTGCAGCCGGTCGATAACGCGTGCAAGACAGCTGTGATTGATATGGAACTTGATAGGCTGAACATTGACATATCTTCCCTACAAGAGACTAGATTGCTGAGAGTGGATCACTAAAAGAAAAATATTACACGTTCATCTGGCAGGGGAAGAGTTCAGAGTAAATGTGTGAGCAAGTTGTAGGTTACGCTGTGAGGAACTAACTACCCGGAATCTTAGAACCCCCCAAAAATGGTCCAGAATGTCTTCTCTCCACCTGCCTCTTAACTCAAACAGGCCCAGTTAACCTCATGAGTATCTACACCCAACACTGTGCTCCACTACGAAGGTGAAAGACCAGTTCTGTGAGGAGATTGACTCTGCTATCAGCAGCATCCCTAAGTCAGAACATCTTTACCTACTGGGAGATTTCAACACTAGAGTGGGTGCGGACCATGAGGTGTGGCCCTCCTGCCTCAGACATCATGGCCTGGGAAAGATAAATGAGAATGGACAGAGACTACTTGAGCTTTGCTGCTACCACAAACCATGCTGCAATGTGTCCTGGAGAGATACAAGATCAGGGCATTGGTACTAGCTGGATCTGATCATCACCAGATGTGACTTTCTGAACAGCATTCTCAACACCAAGCTGCCACAGTGCTGACTGTGATACAGATCACTCCCTGGTGCGCACCAAGGTGAGGGTGCAACCCTTGAAGATTTTTCATTCAAAGCAGAAATGCCGTCCTCATATCAATGTCAGCCATACTGCCTACCCAGATGAAAACCTTGGCTCGATTGAACAGGTGCTCTCCGGCATTCCTAGACACAGTGCAGACATGAAATGGAATATACCTCCAGACACCATCTATAATACCACACTCTCAACAAATGGGAAGCAAGAGCAGGAAAATGCTGACTGGTTCAAGACTAACTTTACTGTGATGGAACCTGTCATTGAAGGCAAGCGGTCTGCTCTCGTTAATTACAGGAGATATCCGAGCGGGAAAGCTCTGAACGCACTAAGAGCCGCTCAAAGTAAAGTCCAACAATGGTTAATATGCAATTGTTAGATCTAAGTGTAACTATTGCTAGGGATCTGTTAATGACTACTGGTTACAACTTTGCCATATGTCCTTCGACACTGGGAATTTCCGGGGCAGGAATGAAGGAATTTAAAAAGGCACCAGGTCCACCAGCAAAGAAAACAGCTCCATTGAAAACAAAGGCAGGGTAGGTCATCACCGACTGCAATAACCAGTCGAGTTGAACACTCCTTGATTAGCCTTGAGTTCTAATCCAGGGAGAAAACTGTCACCAAGGAAGCTCCAGACTCCATGAAAGCCTGCCCATCATGACAGAGCTGCATATTGAACCCACAGTAAAGGAACTTAGTGAAACTCTTGGCTTGCTTGCCATGGGCAAAGCTCCAGGTGCTGATACTATACCACCTGAACTCATCAAGCACAGGAAAGCAGCACTCCTGCAGCATCTGCACAAACTTCTCTGTCTCTGCTGAAGGGAGGGGGCAGTGTCCCAGGGTATCCGTGATGCAAAGATTGTGATCCTGTACAAGAACGGGGGCTACCTCAGTGATGGCAACAACTGTTGAGGCACCTCCCTGCTGAGCGTTGTGGGAAAGTCCTTGCCCTTTGTCAGGCTGCAGATCCCAGCTGAACGCATCCACCCTGAATCCAGTGTGGTTTCAGAACTGCATGGTCTACAATTGACATGATCTTCTCAGTCCAACAGCTGCAAGAGAATTACCGAGAACAAAGGAGAGCCCGATATATTGTTCTCATTAATCTCACCAAGGCAATGGACCATGTGAGTGGAGACGGTCTATTTAAATTGCTCACTAAAGCTCCTCAATGTGATCTCATCCATCATATTGTCATGGAACAAGGTCAGCGATGACGGGGCAACATCAGAACACTTTCAGATCCACAGTGTTGTCAAACAAGGTTGTGTTCAGGCACCAACACTCTTTAGCATATTCTTATCTTTGTTGCTGTCACAAGCCTTCAGGTCATCTCCAAACGGTGTCTACTTACATACCAGAACAACAGAAAGCTGTTCAGCATTGCTCGCCTGAGATCCAAGACAGAAGTGTGACGAGTCCTCATCAGAGAGTTGCTCTACACTGACGATGCTGCACTTACATTCCATACTGAGGGACACCACCTGTGGCAAATGGACAGACTCCCTCATGCCTGTAAAGAGTTTGGTTTGACCATCAACATCAGGAGGACACATGTCATGGTCCAGGATGTTGACATACTGCCATCTCCAAACTGCAAGTCTACCCAGTCTGTGTCCTCAGCACACTCCTCTACAGTGGTGAGACCCAGGCAGGAGAGAAGGCTGAACAGCTTCCACCTTAACTGTCTCAGGCTTATCCTCTTCATCTCTTGGCAGGACAAGGTCACCAGAGGTCCTGAAGTGTGTTAATTGCATCAGCAAACACTGTCTGTGCTGCTCAGCCATATTACAGCTGTAAAACCAAAGACTTTCTGTACAGTGACTTGGCCACTGGGTCACAACCTCCTGGGTGTCCAAATCTCTGTTACAAGTGGGATATGAAAATGCGGACATTGACAGTGGCAACTGGGAGACAGGAGGAGGTTGCTGGGGCCTTGACAGAAATCTTTGTATCCTCACTGGCTATGGGTGAGGTCCCAGAGGACTGGAGAATGTCCAATGTTGTTCCGTTGTTTAAGAAGGGTAGTAGGGATAATCCAGGAAATTACAGGCTGGTGAGCCTTACGCCAGTGGTAGGGAAATTATTGGAGAAGATTCTTCGTGACAGGATTTACTACCATTTGGAAGCAAATGGGCGTATTAGTGAGAGGCAGCATGGTTTTGTGAAGGGGAGGTCGTGTCTCACTAACTTGATCGAGTTTTTCGAGGAAGTGACAAAGTTGATCGACGATGGAAGGGCAGTGGTTGTTATATACATGGATTTCAGTAAGGCCTTTGACAAGGTCCCTCATGGCAGACTGGTACAGAAGGTAAAGTCGCACGGGATCAGAGGTGAGCTAACAAGATGGATACAGAATTGGCTTGGTCATAGAAGACAGAGGGTAGCAGTGGAAGGGTGCTTTTCTGAATGGAGAGCTGTGACTAGTGGTGTTCCGCAGGGATCAGTGCTGTTTGTAGTATATGTAAATGATTTGGAGGAAAATGTAACTGGGCTAATTAGTAAGTTTGCAGACGACACTAAGGTTGGAGGAGTTGCAGATAGTGAAGAGGATTGTCAAAGGATACAACAGGATATAGATCGGTTGGAGACTTGGGCGGAGAAATGGCAGATGGAGTTTAATCTGGACAAATGCGAGGTAATGCATTTTGGAAGGTCTAATACAGGTAGGAATCATACAGTAAATGGCAGAACCCTTAAGTGCATCGATGGGCAGAGGGATCTGGGTGTACAGGTCCACAGGTCACTGAAAGTGGCAACGCAGGTGGATAAGGTAGTCAGGAAGGCATATGGCATGCTTGCCTTCATCGGCAGGGGTATTGAGTACAAAAGCTGGGAAGTCAAGCTGCAGTTGTACAGAACCTTGGTTAGGCCACACTTGGAATATTGCATGAAATTCTGGTCGCCACATTACCAGAAGGATATGGAGGCGTTGGAGAGGGTGTAGAGGAGGTTTGCCAGGATGCTGCCTGTTCTGGATGTTATTACCTCTGAGGAGAGGTTGGAGAAACTCGTATTGTTCTCACCAGAGCGACGAAGATTGAGGGGCGACTTGATAGAAGTTTACAAAATTATGAGTGGTATGGACAGAGTAGATAGTCAGAAGCTTTTTCCCAGGGTGGAAGAGTCAATTACTAGGGGACATGGATTTAAGGTGAGAGGAGAAAACTTTAGAGGACATGTGCGGGGCAAGTTTTTTACGCAGAGGGTAGTGAGTGTCTGGAATTCGCTGCCAGAGGAGGTGGTGGAAGCAGGTTTGATAGTGATGTTTAAGAGGCAGCTTGACAAATACATTAATAGGATGGGAATAGAGGGATACGGACCCTGGAAGTATAAAATGTTTTAGTTTGACAGGCAATATCATCGGCGCAGGCTTGGAGGGCCGAAGGGCCTGTTCCTGTGCTGTACTTTTCTTTGTTCTTTGTCTCTGACGGCCGTGACCTCTGGAGACTGACTGTTCGGAGGGGCATTCAAAGAGGTGAGCAGACAAAGCGTCTCCTGAAAAAACAGAGGCCAGTGAATCATACCACTGCCTTCCTCTGCAGTAATTGTGACAGATACTGCCATGTCAGAGTGAGGCTCCTGAGCCACACCAGGCGTGTTTAATAGAGACTTGACTACGTAGTGCAGACCATCACCTCATGAGACAGAAGGCTCCCTCTGTCCACCTGAATCTGGTCCATGTTTCCACCCAGAATAGGCATGAAGAGACTGCAAAGCAGTTGGTAAAGATTGGGCAGTCCTTGGACACCCAGGTTGTTGAAGGTAAGTGTTGGGGAGTGGTTTTCTGGTGGCCTTTTGCGGGGGAAGCGGGGCAGAACTCTGGTGCAAGGGGGCTGCAACATTCTTTGAGTGGACTGGTGGGAGTAGACTGCCCCTCCTTTCCCACAGGCTGGGGTCCAGCATCTCCTTCCTCAGATCAGCTGTCAAGGAGCCCTTGGGTCTGGCCTCCCTCACAATGATGGTGAAATTGAAGTTGCTGCACTGATTATGGCAACAGCTCCTGGCCTTTCACACGAGCTTCTTTCATAGCCTGATTTCTGCAATGTAACGACCTCTTTGGGTTTGGCATGGGTCAGGGGTTAATATGTAACAGTTGACAATTCACACTCTGTAGTATGTGTGCCTATCTATTTGGTTTCTGGCACAGTTGGGTAGCGTAATTAAAATCAAGCAAATTTTTCAGATCTGCTCTCAGATCCTATGAGAAGCATTGACCTTGGCAGTCATTTCCTTCCAGGTATGGTTCACTATTCTGGTCTATGGAGAGCGCCCTGCAAAGCTGAATAGAACAATCCTCCACATAACTTGCTCATGCATCATCTACATTTCTGCATTATACTGAGGATCATAACTTCCACCTCTCCAATGATTGGCCAGATAAGGGTCATGGCCTTCACCTCTCCAATGATTGGTCAGACAGCCTGATTCCTGCCTTCACATTTTTTTCCCCATTAATTGTGTTTTGACAGCTTTAACTTTTTGTCATCCAGATTATTTAGCCTGTCAAATTTGTCCTGTCTGTCATGTTTGGTTTTCTTATCTTCAAATTACTGCTGCAGCTCTTGGCTTTAGTGAAACAACCCATGAAGAAACAACCTTCACTGAGCAAGCTCCCAGCGCCATGCCTGTTTCTGACAAGGAGGTTGCATTGAATGTAAAGGAACCTGGAACTTAGCAAATGATTGGACATGCAGAACTCAAGTAGGTGCATAGCTCATTTAGCTCTGTTCCTATCATCTGCATATCCACTCTCGAAAGTTAACTCATTGTTTACAAAGGCTTGCCATAAGTATCACTTGAACAGAGCTTTTTATCCTTTGGTTATGTGCCAATGACTCTGACACCACTAGTTTATGTTAAAGAGAAATTAAATCCAGTTCTTATACAGCCTCAACAGTACCAGACATAACACATGCTCTTGGTAAAAGGCTAGTCCTATTGTTCACTCTGGCTCATGAGACCAAAACGATATTTCTGTCAGTAACTTCTCCTTTGTTCTTGTGAGAGAAAACAATATAAATATTATGAGTTTTACTGACTGTGGGTTGACACTTTTCGGCAAATCTGCGGGACTAACAGAGACATTAGCTCAATATGACCTTTCCAAATCTGTGAAAAGGTAAAAAGTGCAACGTGCTGAATTATCCTGATGCTGTAAGAATCACCATAGATTAGAGATCCAGTGGGAATGGGTTACTTAGATGATGATGCAATGCAGGGGAATAGGCTGGATGGATCAAATTGCCTTAACTGCTGTGCATGTTACCTCATTTAGCTTTATCATTTTCGCAATGTGGGTCAGAAGAATAAAGGTGAAAGCAGCCCAGGACTTTTCTCAATTCTTGCTAACCTGTTAATATTGTAAGTCTTTAATCAACAGTGCTCACATATTCCTCAGGAACCAAACTTCAAGTTGCATATTTGATATGCATACCATACATTATAATGGCATCTGATTGGATGAAATATTTTATCATAAAACTGTAACATAGAAACATAGGAAATAGGAGCAGGAGTGGGCCATTCGGCCCTTCGAGCCTGCTTTCCATTTAATATGATCATGGCTGATACTCTATCTCAACACCATACTCCCATTTTCTCCCCATACCCTTTGATGCCTTTAGAGTCTAGAAATCTATCTATTTCCTTCTTAAATATATTCAGTGATTTGGCCTCCACAGCCTCTGTGGTAGAGAATGCCACAGGTTCACCGTCCTCTGAGTGAAGAAGTTCCTCCTCATCTCAGTCTAAATAGTCTACCCCATATCCAGAGATTGTGACCCCTTGCTCTAGACCCCCCTGGCCAGAGGAAACATCATCCCTGCATCCAGTCTACCCAGCCCTGTCAGAAATTTGTGTTTCAATGAGACCCCCTTTCATTCTTCTAAGCTCCAGTAAATACAGGCCTAGTTGGCCCAAGCTCTCCTCATACGACAATCCTGCCACCCCAGGCATCAGACTGGTGAGCTTTTGCTGCACTCCCTCTAAGGCAAGTATATCCTTTCTTAGGTAAGGAGACCAAAACTGCACACAATACTCCAGGCGTGAACTCACCAAGGCCCTCTACAGCTGCAGTAAGACATCCTTGCTCCTGTACTCAAGTCCTCTCACAATGAAGGCCAACATACCATTTGCCTTCTTAACTGCTTGCTGCACCTGCATGCTTGCTTTCAGTGATTGCTGCACAAGGATATCAAAGTCTTTTTGTGCATTAACATTTCCCAAACTATTACCATTTAAAAAATACTCTGCCATTCTGTTTTTCCTAACAAAGTGGATAACTTCATACTTATCCATGTTATACTGCATTTGCCATGTATTTGCCCACTCACTCAACCTGTCTAAATTGCCTTAACACCCTTCTCATCGTTCACATTCCCGCTAAGTTTCATGTCATCAGCAAACTTGGAAATATTTCGTTTGTTTCCCTGACCCAAATCATTGATATATGTTGTGAATAGCTGGGGCCCAAGCACTCATCCCACTAGTCACCACCTGCCACTCTGAAAAAGACCCGTTTATTCCTACTCTCTGTCTCCTGTCTGTTAACTAATTCTCAATCCATGCCACTATATTACCCCCAATCCCATGTGCTTTAGTTTTATACACTAACTTCTATTGTGGGACTTCATCAAAGGCTTTCTGAAACTCCAAATGCACCACATCCACTGGTTCTCCCTTATCTATTCTGCTAGTTAGATCCTCAAAGAATGGCAGTATGTTTGTCAAACATGATTTCCCTTTCATAAATCCATGTTGACTTTGTCTAATTCTGTTGATATTTTCTAAGTGTCCTGTTATCACAGCCTTTACAACAGGCTCCAGCATTTTCCCTACTACTGATGTTAGGCTAACCGGTCTATAATTCGCTGTTTTCTCCCTCCCTCCTTTTTTAAATAGTGAGGTTACATTTGCCACCCTCCAATCTGCTGGGACTGTTCCAGAATCTACAGAATTTTGAAAGATTGCAACCAATGCATCCACTGTTTCCATGTCCACCTCCTTTAGTACCTTGGGATGTAGATTATCAGGCCCTGGTGATTCATAGGCTTTCAGTCCCATTAATTTCTCCAGCACTATTGTTTTAGTAATACTAATTTCCTTCAATTCCTCCTTCTTACTAAATCACAGTATTTCTGGGAAGTTATTTGTGTTTTCCTCCATGAAGACACAACTCAAGCAGTTGTTTAATTGCTCTGCCATTTCCTTGTTCTCTATTATAAATTCTCCCGTTTCAGACTGTAAGGGACCTACATTTATCTTCACTAATCTTTTTCTTTTTACATACTTATAGAAGCTTTCACTGTTCGCTTTAATGTCCTTGCAAGTTTACTCTCATACTCTATTTCAAATTCTAACTGAGCAAATAAGGAACATAACAATAAAAAAATCAGGCAAACCAAGTGCAGGCCATCAGAAATGGGAGTGTGTGGTACTCTAGACACAGGGTGACTGTTGATAGATGCTTAATGAGCAACACAGGGTAGCTTGGACATTATCATAACTGTTAACTCAATCTTGTAAGCAAAGCACATCCATGTGTTTACGCAGAGGCCACGTCTGGGTTGAAATCTTGGATGCCTTGAGTTTAAGATCCAAAACTAATTCAAGTTATCTGTGAGCATCATTGAGCTGCTCTCTGCTTTATACCTTTTCTATAACGCACTAACTTTAGTGATCGTATATGATGTAACTGAAGCACCATGTGCTATTGTGTTTGTCTGAGAAATGATAGAAAATCATGTTTTCTAGTTTTGCGAAGCAGACACTGGGACAAGGTTTCCAGCTTCAGTTGCAGTCAGGAATGTAGAATTGAGCCCGACGGGAGTGTACCAGTTTCTCAACTTATGGGGCCTTCTTGTAATTTTTTCGGAGGTGGCTTCTGGAAGATGGTTCCATGCCTGGCAGTGACGGGAATATAATAAACCCTTTGAAGGAGCCACTTTACAGCACTAATGAGCTGTATTACATATAGCACAGCAAAGTTGCCAGTGTCGTGCAGGTGGCTTACTGTTTCTGTACCCTGGCAGCAGGAGGTGAAGGCTGTGTTATGAAGATGTAGGATATTTAAATGATACCCACAGAACTTGACAAGGTTATTGTCTTCCCATCTCACAGCCTTGCCAATAAGTGTGGCATTCCCGGAGATAAATGTCTCTGATTGTCATGGATCTAATGAGGTTTCAGCCACTCCACTAATACTGGTGGTGACTCCTGCCCTTCCTCACGGTTCCTCAGTATCACTCCCACTGCTCACTCCCAATGCAGTAAGGGCTGCACCATTCTGAGCTCTGGCATTTGGAACCTGCATGCCCCCTGTCATTGGGCGGCGAATGTGGAGGCAGCCTGTACAATTCAGCTCACATACACATCAGGCTGAAAAATTTATCCCTAGGCCTCATCCCTTCAAGGCTCTCTGTTCAGTTCTTTCTGTTAGGGCAGAGCTGGAGCCTGTTCTTCCAGGGGAACGCTCCAATTTTATTTAAATTGGGTCACCATCAAAGTTTCAGTTAAACATTCTCAAACAGTTGTTTGGTAGTACAGAACGTGAGTATTGCTGAAAAAAGACATTCTTAACACACTGAGGACTATTTAGCAAATGTTGTCCAATTGCAGAATCACATTAATGTTGGACACTCTGTTTTGAGTTTTGCAAGTATGGGCTGGTTGGGTACGGTCTGTACCTTGTCCGTTGTGAACAGCGGAAGGGACAGATACGATCCACCAGTCTTTGAGACGTACGGCCTACACACCTAGCATCACACTGGCACTGAAATTCATATACCACTTTACTCATTTGTGTGTTGGGCAGGACATCTTTTTGGCTTGATGGCAGCATCCTGTTAGTGGCAAATACCACTCATGTTACTGCTGCATAGTAGCAGCGTGAATCAGCTAGCTTAATCTGTTGCTCATATTTTTAAGATACCGTGCCCTTCCAGGGTAATCTGAGGTAGACTGGGCACTTTTTGGGACCGTTCATGAGTTTGCGTGACATACAGCGCGATACTTTCAACATTAACTGGTGCACTCCCCATGGCAATGCCTCTACCAATCCAACTCCACTTGCCAACCAATCAGCAGTCTCTCTTCATACAGTAAAAGTTGTTGCCTCCCCTGACATTGGTATTCTTGCGATTGTCCTGATGAGTGCAAGATGAAAAGTTTCGACAAAATGTCTTTTTCCAGCAATACTTAAACATTCTCCTGATCTAATGCTTACATTAAAAAAAAAACTTGCACTCAATTTAAAGTAAATAGGTGAAGTGTTTGAGAGTAGCTCAGGGAGGCTGTGCTTCATAATGACAGGTACAGGCGATACTGCCATGGATAACAAGATAATGCCAGATTTATTCACAGGCAAAGAAGAAAATAAAATATCAGTGATAGAAGGGAAACTAGGGGAAGAGAATTACCGTCTTCAATGTTAACAGCAAATCAAATATTAATATTTTATCAATCTAGGATTTAGGATAGATAAATCTCCAGGATCTGATTGTTTCCATACAGTTCATTAAAAGAAGCAGGTGAGGAAAATGCAGAGCTTTAGCAATGATGTTTCAAAGCTTTCTTAACTATGAATTGTGGCATTAGATGAGAAAAATTGATAATGTTATTTTAAAAGGGTGGGAGAGACGAACCAGATATATGAAGGGGAAGGGAATAGAGGGTTATGATGATAGATTTAGACGAGGAAAAATGGGAGGAGGCCCAAGTGGACACTGGCATAGACTGGTTGCGCCAAATGACCTGCTTCTGTGCCATATATCCAATGTAATCCTATATAAACTATGTAATAAGCACAGGTTTGCTAGTTTAACATCGGTTGTGGAGTAGCCACTAGAAGCTGTCAAACATGAGCTGATCAGAGTGAGCCAGCATGTCTTTGTGAAAGATAAGTTAATGAAAATCTACCTGAATATTTTGAGAAGATCACTATTTATTTTGACAAAGGAGTGCCAATGACATTCTTTATGGATGGCAGTAGACAAAAGATTGTTGGCAAATATGAGAACATATAGAATTGGAGGTAGCTTTTTGACCTGGGATAGAAATTGTTTAGAAGGTAGGACACAGAGACTGGAAATAACGTGTGGGCAGGATGTGACAAGTGATGTTCCCAGGGAACCACTCTCTCAACAGTTCACCATATTTATTAATGACATGAAGAAAGGGATAGGCGTTGTGATTTTGCCTGGATACTTCAGCTGCTAAAGAACCTTTGAGGTGATCAAGATGGAATCAAGTGTGTTCAGCTTGTATTTAGCTCAAGATTCATCTTCACAATGGAGCTCAAACCTACGCCAGTAACAGCCACCCAAATAATTATTCAACAGCTGATTGCTTCTTAAATTGCCCTCTAGTGCTCATTAAAGAGGCTGCATTGCATTTTCGTCCTGGCTAGAACTTCAACTAATGCTCTCCCCTAACAAGGTGAATGGTATTGCTGAGAATTTTGAACACTACTTTAAGGTATATCAATGATAGTTCATCATGTACAGTCCAGTGTATCATTCACCCTGATAGTTCACTGTGCACAATTAACTATGTAGAGATCAACATGTACAGCTCACCATGTATAGCTCACTGTGTACAGTTCACCGTGTACAGTTCACCGTGTACAGCTCACAGTGTACAGTTCACCGTGTACAGTTCACCGTGTACAGCTCACAGTGTACAGTCCACCGTGTACAGTTCACTGGGTACAGCTCACTGTGTACAGTTCACTGTTTACAGTTCACCGTGTACAGCTCACTGTGTACAGTTCACCATGTGTATTTCACTATGTATATTTCCCCGTTTACAGTTCACTGTGTATAGCTTACTGTATACAATTCAACATGTACAGTTCACCGTGTACAATTCACCGCGTAGAGTTCACCGTGTACAGTTCACCATGTACAGTTCACCATTTATGGTTCACCGTGTACAATTCACCATCTGCAGTTCACCATGTACAGTTCACCATTTATGGTTCACCGTGTACAATTCACCATCTGCAGTTCACCGCGTACAGTTCATTGAGTACACTTCACCATGTACAATTCACTGTGTACAATTCACCATGTACAGTTCACCATGTACAGTTCCCCGTGTACAGTTCATTGTGTACAATTCACCGTGTACAGTTCACCGTTTACAGCTCAGCGTGTACAGTTCACTGTGTACAGTTCATTGTGTACATTTTACCATGTACAGCTCACCGTTAACAGTTCATCATTTACAGTTCGCCATGTACAGTTCACCATGTACATTCCACTGTTTACTATTCACTGTGTACAGTGCACCATGTTCAATTTACCGTGTGCAGTTCACAGTGTACAGTTCACCATGTACAGTGCCCCATGTACAGTTCACTATGTACAGTTCACCATCTACAATTCACCATGTACAGTTCACTACATACACTTCACCATGTAAAGTTCACCGTGTACAGTTCACCATGTACAGTTCACCGTGTACAGTTCACCATGCACGGTTCACAGTGTCCAGCTCTCCATGTATAATTCACCGTGTACAATTTACTATTTATAGTTTACCATGTACAATTTTTAGTTCACCATGTATAGTTCACCATGTACATTTCACTGTTTACAATTCACTGTGTACAGTGCACCATTTTCAATTTACCATGTGCAGTTCGCAGTGTACAGTTCCCCATGTACAGTTCACTATGTACAGTTCACTATCTACAATTCACCATGTACAGTTCACTGTGTACAGTTCACTACGTACACTTCACCATGTGCAATTCACCATGTGCAGTTCACTGTTTACAGTAAATTCAATATAGTTGCCATGCACAGTTCACCATGTAGAGTTCAACATGTACAGTTCACCATGTACAGCTCATTGTTTACAGTTCACCATTTACAGCTCACCATGTATAATTTAACGTTTGCAGCTCACTGTGTATGGCTCACTGTATACAATTCACCGTGTATAGTTCACCGTGTACAGTTCATTATTTACAGTTCAGCGTGTACAGCTCACTACGTACAGCTCACCATATACAGTGCAGTGTACATTTCACTGTGTACAGTTCACCGTTTACAGATCACCGTGCACAGTTCACCATGCAGAGTTCAACATGTATAGTTCACCTTGTGCAGCGCACCATGTACAGCTCACTGTTTGCAGCTCACCATGTGCAGTTCACCATGTACAGTTCACCGCCTACAGTTTACCATGTATATATCACCATGTATTGTTCACCATTTACAGTTCACCATTTACACTTCACCATGTCCTGGTCACTGTGTACATTTTACCATGTATAGTTCACCGTGTACAGTTTACTGTGCACAGTTCACTGTTTATAGATCTCCTTGTACAGATTACAGTTCACCATGTACAGTTCACCATGAACAGTTCACCATGTACAGTTCTCCGTGTACATTTCACCGTTTATAGTTCACTGCGTATAGCTCATCATGTACAATTCACCATGTATGTATCACCATGTACAGCTCACCATGTACAGTTCACCATGTCCAGATCACCATCTACAGCTAGCCATGTACAATTCACCATGTACAGTTCACCGTTTACAGCTAGCCATGTACAGCTCACCATATAGAGTTCAACTTGTATAGTTCACCATGTTCAGATCAATGTCTACAGCTCACCGTGTACAATTCACTGTGTATAGTTCACCATTTACAGCTAGCCATGTACAACTCACCATGTAGAGTTCAACATGTACAGTTCACCGTATACAGCTCGCTATGTACATTTTATCATTTACAGCTCACCATGTACAGTTTACTGTGCACAGTTCACCATGTACAGTTCACTATTTACAGCTCACCATTACAGTTCACTGTTTACAGTTCACCATGTGCAGCTCATTGTGTACATTTCATCATGTACATTTCACTGTTTATAGCTCTCCGTGTACAGGTTACAGTTCACCATGTACATTTCACTGTGTATATTTCACCATGTACAATTCACTGTGATGAGTTCACCATGTGGAGCTCACCATTTACAGTTCACTGTGCACAGTTCACCATGTACATTTCACCGTTTACAGTTCACTGTGTTTAGCTCACCATGTACAATTCACCATGTACATTTCACCAAGTACAGCTCACCGTGAACAGTTCACTGTGTATAATTCACTGTGAACGGTTCACCGTCTACAATTCGCCAGGTACAGTTCCCCCATACAGTTCACCATGTACAGTTTACCGTTTACAGCTCACCGTTACAGTTCACCGTTCACAGCTCACTGCGTACATTTCACTGTTTACAGTTCACCGTGTACACTTCAACATGTACAGTTCACCGTGTACACTTCAACATGTACAGTTCACAGTGTACAGCTCACCGTGTACAGTTCGCCATGTACAGTTCACTGTTTATAGCTGTGTACAGATTACAGTTCACCATGTACATTTCACCATGTACAGTTCACTGTTTATAGCTCTGTGAGCAGATTACAGTTCACCATGTACATTTCACCATGTACATTTCACCATGTACAATTCACTGTGATCAGTTCACTGAGTACAATTCACCATGTAGAGCTCACCATTTACAGTTCACTATGTATAGTTCACCTTGTACAGTTCACCATTTACAGTTCACCGTGTACATTTCACCATTTACAGTTCACTGTGTTTAGCTCATCATGTACAATTTACCATGTACATTTCACCATGTACAGCTCACCGTTTACAGTTCACCATGTACAGTTCTCCATGTACACTTCGCCGTTTATAATTCACTGTGTATAGCTCATCGTGTACAATTCACCATGTATATATCACCATGTATTGTTCATCATGTACGGTTCACCATGTACAGTTCACCGAGTGCAGTTCACCACCTACAGTTCATAGTGTATTGTTCAACATGTACACTTCACCAATTCCTGGTCACTGTGTACAGTTCACCGTGTACAATTCACCGTGTACAGTTCACCGATTACAGTTCACCATGTACAGCTCACCAAGTGCAATTCACCATGCACAGTTCACCATTTTCAGTACACTGTGTATAGTTCACCATGTACAGTTCACTATATACAATTCACCATGCGCAGTTCACCACGTCCATTTCACCATGTACAGTTCACCATGTACACTTCACCATGTAGAGTTCAATATGTACAGTTCACCATGTACAGTTTGTGTATAGTTTATCATGTACAGTTCACCATGTACAGCTGGCCATTTATAGGCCTCCGTGTAGAGTTTACAGTTCACCGCGTACATTTCACTGTATACAATTCACTATGTATAACTCACCGTGCTCAATTCATCATGTACGGTTCACCGTGTACAGTTCACCATGTACAATTCACCATGTACAATTCACCGTGTACAGTTTACCATGTGCAGTTCACAATGTCCATTTCACTATGTACAGTTCTCCATGTACAGCTCACCATGTACAGCTCACCATGTACAGTTCACTGTGTACAGTTCACCATGTACAGCTCACCGTTACAGTTCACTGTTTACAGCTCACCATGTACAGTTCACCATGTATATTTCACCATGTACAATTCAGTGTGATCAGTTCACTGTGTACAGTTCACCATGTACAATTCACTGAGTACAATTCACCATGTGCAGTTCACCATTTACAGTTCACCGTGTATAGTTCACCATGCACATTTCACAGCGTACAATTCAACGCATACAGCTCACCATGTATATTTCACCATTTACAGTTCACCATGTATAGTTTACCGTGTACGGTTCACCGTTTACAGCTCACTGTGTTTAGCTCACCATGTACAATTCACCATGTAAATTTCACCATGTACAGCTCAACGTGTACAGTTCACCATGTACAGTTCACCGTTTATAGATCTCCATGTACAGTTTACAGTTCACCATGTACATTTCACCATGTACAGCTCACCGTGTACAGTTCACCATGTACAGCTCGCCATGTACAGTTCACTCTGTACAGCTCACCATGTACATTTCACCATGTACAGCTTGCCATTTACAGTTCACCGTTTATAGATCTCCGTGTACAGTTTACAGCTCACCATATACAGTTCTTTGTGTACATTTCACTATTTACAGTTCACCATGTACACTTCAACATTCACAGTTCACCGTGTACAGCTCACCATTTACAGTTCACCATTTACAGCTCACCATTTACGGCTCACCATGTACAGCTCACCATGTACAATTCACCATGTACAGCTCATCATGTACAGTTCACCATGTACAGCTCATCATGTACAGTTCACTCTGTACAGCTCACCATGTACATTTCCCATATACGGTTTGCCATTTACAGTTCACCGTTTATAGATCTCCGTGTACAGTTTACAGCTCACCATGTACAGTTCTCCATGTACATTTTACTATTTACAGTTCATCGTGTACACTTCAACATGCACAGTTCACTGTGTACAGCTCACCATTTACAGTTCACCATTTACAGCTCACCTTGTACAGTTCACCATGCACATTTCACTGTGTACAATTCATTGTGTACAGTTCACCATGTACAGGTCACCGTGTATAGTTCACCCTGTAAAGTTCACCATGTAAAATTAATCGTTCACAGCTTACCGTATACAGCTCACCATTTACAGCTCACCGTGTGCAGTTCACTGTGTACAATACCCCGCCTACAGTTCACCATGCATTACTCACCATGTCCAGGTCACCGTGTACAGTTCAGCATGTACAATTCACCGTTTACAGCTCACCATGGACAGTTCACTGTGTACAATTAACCATGTACAGTTCACCATTTATAGTTCACCGTGTACAATTTACAGTTCACCATGTACAGTTCACCGTGTACAGTTAAGCATGTGCAATTCACAATGTACAGTTCACTGTTTACAGTACACTGTGTATAGTTTGCCATGCACAGTTCACCATACAGAGTTCAACATGCACAGCTCACCGTGTACGGTTTACCATGTACAGTACACCATTTAGTTCACCATTTACAGCTCACCATGTACAGTTCACCGTGAATATTTTACCATTTACAGTTCACTGTGTAATGCTCACTGTATACAATTCACCATGTACAGTTCACCACGTATAGTTCACTGCATACAGTTCACCGTGTACAGTTCACCATTTTCAGTTTGCTGTGTATTGTTCAACATGCACTGTTAACCCTGTACAATTCACCATTTATAGTCCACTGTGTACAGTTTACAGTTCACCGTGCACAGCTCACCATGTACAGTTCACTGTGTACATTTCACCATTTACAGTTCACCATCTACAGTTCGGCATGCACATTTCACTGTGTACAATTCACCGTTTACAGTTCACCATGTATTGTTCTCCATGTCCAGTTCACCATGTACAATTCACTGTGTACAGTTCATTGTTTACAGCACATAATGTACGTTTCACTGTTTACAGCTCACCATGTATGCTTCACGGTGTATAGCTCACCATGTGCAATTCACCGTTTACAGCTCACCATTAACAGTTCACTATGTCCAGTTCACCGTATACAGTGCACAGTGTACATTTCACCATGTACAGTTCACTGTTTACAGCTCACCATGCACAGTTCACCATTTAGAGTTCAACATGTACCGTTCACCGTATACAGTGCACAGTGTACTGCTCACTGTTTACAGCTCACCATGTACAGTTCACTGTGTACATTTAACTGTGTACAATTCACTGTGTACAGTTCAGTGTTCAATTCACCGTGTACAGTTCACCATGCACAATTCACCACCTACAGTTCACAGTGTATTGTTCACCGTGTGCAGTTCACCATGTCCAGTTCATCGTGTATAGTTCAACGTATATACCTCATCGTGTACATCTCACTGTTTACAGTTCACCATTTACAGCTCACCATGTACAGTTCACTATGTAGAGTTCAACATGTACAGTTCACCGTGTACCTCTCACTGTGTAAAAAATTTACCATGTGCAGTTCACCATGTACAGTTCATCGTTTACAGCTCACTGTTATAGTTCACCTTTTACAGCTCACCATGTACAGTTCGCCATGTATAGTTAACCATGTACATTTCACCGTTTACAGTTCACCGTGTACACTTCGACATGTACAGTTCACCATGTACAGCTCAACATTTACAGGTTACCATTTACAGCTCACCATGTAGAGTTCACCATGTAGAGTTCACCATTTATAGTTCTCCATGTAGTTTACAGTTCACCGTGTACTGTTCACTGCATACAGTTCACCATGTATAGTTCACCGTATATTGTTCACCATGTACATTTCACCATGTACAGTTCACCATGTACAGTTCACCATGTCCAGTTCACCGTCTATAGTTCAACGTGTAGAGTTCACCACGTACAGTTCACCGTTTACAGCTCACCATGTATAGTTCACTGTGTACTTTTCACCATTTACAGCTCACTGTGTATAGCTCACCATATGCAATTCACCATGTGCAGTTCGCCGTGTACAGTTCACCATGCACATTTCACTGTGTACAATACCCCGCCTACAGTTCACCCTGTATTATTCATCATGTCCATGTCACCATGTACAGTTCAGCATGTACAATTCACCATTTACAGCTCACCATGTACAGTTCACCGTGTACAATTTGCCATGTACAGTTCACCGTGTACAGTTCATCATTTACAGCTCAATGTGTACGGTTCACAGTGTACAGTTCACCATTTATAGGTCACCATGTACAGTTTGTAATTCACCATGCACTGTTCACACTTTACAGTACACTGCGTATAGTTCACCATGTGCAGTTCACGATGTAGATTTCACCATGTACAGCTCACTGTGTGCAGTTTACCATGTGCAGTTAACTATGTACAGCTCACCGTTTATAGATCTCCGTGTACAGTTTACAGTTCACCATTTTCAGCTCACTGTTTACAGTTCACCATGTACATTTCACCATTTACAGATCACAGTGTATAGCTCACCATGTGCAATTCACCATGTACAGTTAACCGTGTACAGATCAACACTTATGGTTCACCATGTACAATTGACAGTTCACCATGTACAATTCGCCATGTGGAGCTCACTATATACAGTTCACCATGTCCAGGTCACTGTGTACAGTTCACCGTGTACAGTTCATAATCTATAGTTCACCGTGTACAATATACAGTTCAGCATTTATAGTTCACCATGTACAGTTCACCATGTGCAATTTGTCAATGTATAAATAATAACACTGCCTGGCAATCACCTTGTTAAAGACAATTGCTAGTTAAACAGTAATGGGCATTGATTATCCATCTAAACAGAATAAAAAGATACAGCTGGAACACTTTGGGTGGAAGCTATTAGGAATTTAGTAGCACTGAGGAATTGTCTTGGAAATAAACCAGCTTTAACCATGAGACCAGCCTGGAATGATTCCTCCACCACAACCTCTTATTGTGAGTAACATGGTAGCAGAGGATGAACTTTAAGCTTTGCTGATTGATTGCTGTATATGAAGATTTCTGTCTCAATCCTCATCCTCAGAGGGAAAAGGAGGGTGCTGTTGCTGACAATTTAAAATACAGAATGGCTGGAGGACGGTAAAAAATCGCAAGCTTTGACCATCCACCAATTTTTTCTGACTCTGAACCTTATCAGCAATGGAAGGCTGAAGTTGAAATGTGGACCCGGGTTACTGCTATACCCTGGAAGAAGAAAGGTATGGCTTTGGTGTTATCATCACCCAGCCAAAAGTAAGATAAGGAGTAAGGTATTTTCAGAGTGGAAAGTGAGTGAATTGGATCATGACGAGGGATTGAACCTTCTGTTACAATTTTTGGATAAGTTATATAAAAAGGATGAGTTATTGGAAGTGTATGAAGCTTGGACGATCTTTGATAGGTTTAGGAAATCAGATGATCAGTCCACGGAAGAATATATCATGAATTTTGATAAATGGTACAGGAGACTACAGAGATTTGAACTTGAAATTCCAGAATTGGTGTTGGTATTTGAATTACTGGACTGTGCTCGCATTTCCCACGTTGATAGTCTTTTAGTACTAACAGGGGTTCAGTTCTGGGGGAAAGAGCCTCTCCTGGATCAAATGTCTGCTGCTCTGAAAAAAGTTCCAGGGAAACAGTTGTTCTCTGCCACTTTCTTAGCAAATGCAAACAACTATGCTGTGAAACAAAGGATAGAGGATTCAGTGGTGGCTGCATTTCGAGGTCGATCAGATATTAGACAAAGATTCCAATACAAAAATAGGGTTAATGACAAGAGGTCTGAAAATGGCCGTAACCCTGGCCAATTTGAGAATCGGGACAAAAAGCATGCCTGGAACGGTGACCATAGGTGTTTAAACCCACAATATGTATGGGGAATGGTTTTCAGTGTGTTTCCCAGTATCATTACGCGTTGAACCATCCACAGCAAAGGAATCGTGTTTTTGAAGTGACCCACGAGACAATCCATGGGTCATCTGAAGCTGAAAATGATGATGGTGACTGCCATGATGGAATTGTACTGAACACTGAGAGTTTGAATCGGGTGTTGAGTATTTTGATGGTAGATTCCTTCAACTGTGCAGTTCTGGACAGTGGTTGCACTTCTACAGTATGTGGCATGGACTGGCTTGACTGCTATCTGGAGTCTCTCGATGAGGCAGACCAGCGGAAGGACTATGAAAGCTCTACCTGTTTCAGGTTCGGAGATGACAATACATTAACCTCCTCAAAACGGTTGGTCCTCCCTTGTAAGTTAGCAGGGATCAATCTGTTTATCAATAGTAATGTGGTTTCTAGTGAGATACCACTATTGTTGAGTCGATCTGTGATTAAGAAGGCTCAGATGATGCTAGATATGAAGAATGATAGAGCAGTCGTGTTTGGAATAAATGTGGATCTACATTTTACTCAGTCAGGCCATTACTGTTTGCCACTAAGGAAACCAGAGATTTCTCATCAAAAAGTTCATGAAGTTTTGTTAACTGCTGAGAATAAGAATTTGGTGGACAAAAAGGTCATTTGGAAATTACATAGACAGTTTACACATCCGGTGCCACAGAAACTGAAGACTCTACTTCGAGATGTGGGAGTGGTCGATAAAGGATATGATGACCTTATTGAACAAATCACTGCTCAGTGTGGAATTTGCCTTAATATCACAAGACACCACCACGACCTGTTGTGAGCTTGCTACCAGCCAGGGAATTTAACGATGTAGTGGCAATGGAGTTGAAAGTTTGGGACAAGGATAGGGGTATTTTTAACTACACTTCATAGATATGACAACCAGATTTAGTCTATTCACTGTGATACATAGTAAACACAAAAGGTCCATTGTCAATAAGGTCATGGAGAAATGGGTAGGAACAGGATTAGGAACACCAACAAAGTTCCTCACAGATAATGGTGGGGAATTCGCCAGTGAGGAATTTCGAGATATGTGCGAAAATTTAAACATCATAGTTATGAACACTGCAGCTGAGAGCCCATTTAGTAATGGTCTTTGTGAAAGAAACCATGCGATAATAGATGACATGTTACATAAAATATTGGATGATCAACCAGATTGTAAATTGCAAACAGCGCTAGCATGGGCGGTGCACACAAAGAACTCTGTAAATTGTTGGGGGGTACAGTCTGTATCAGTTGGTGTATGAAAGAAATCCAAAGTTATCTTCAGTGTTGTCAGATGCTCCCCCTGCTCTAGAAGTGACTAGCATTAGCTCCACTTTTTCTGCTCATCTGAACGCTTTGCATTCGGGCGGAAAAGCTTTCATTAAAGTTGAGGATTCGGAGAAAATTCGGCGGCCCCTACGGCACCGCATAAGACCATCAGGAATACAGTTTAGACAAGGAGACGTGGTATATTATAAAAGGGAAGGCCAGAAAGTGGAAAGGACCTGGCAAGGTTATAGGGAGTGATGGGGAAGTAGTAATTGTGCAACACGGTAATCAAACTGTTAGGGTACATTCTTCAGTTAACTGGTACTGACTATACCTTTACAGATTCTGAACAGGACATAGAATGTGCAGAGGCACCATGCACTTCACATACATACACACTGGGTAGTTATGAGGAGCAGGCGACAGCAGATATAGGGTTGACTGACCATGAACAAAGTAATACTGAGGTACAGGACAATGCTATTCACCCAAAAGGGCAATTACCCAAAGTAAGGACAAAGGTAACATACATGCTAGAAGGGACCAGCGTGTGGAGGGATGTCACCATCATAGGGAGAGCAGGAAAAGCCACTGGTAAATACAAACATTGGCTAAATGTGCAGGATGAAGGACAGGAGACAAGACCTATCGATTGGCAAACCGAGGTAAAGATGTGGAAACCCAGAAAGCGCAGTATGAGTTCTGACAGTGGTCATGACCCTAGGAAAAGATCTCGGACTTGCGAATGGAGTTCTGCTCACATGGGAGGACGATCATATAGTAGCAGCCCAGAAAGGGAGAGGAATGTGAGTAGAGGCCGTAGCTTAACAAGGACTAGAGAGCCACCTAGAAATCTCAATAGAAATAGAAGTCCTTATGACCGAGAGATTCTAGTAGCTGCTAATAAATAGGAAAATAGGGTGATGAAGGAAGCCAAACGGAAAGAGTTCAGAAGTTGGGAGGAATTTGGGGTATATTCTGAAATACCTGACACAGGACAGCCAGCTTTATCTCAGAAGGATCTGTACAGAAAAAGTGCTCCCAGATGGCACATATAAGGCCAAAGTGAGATTAGTAGACCGAGGCTTTGAAGAGAGACTAAGAGATCAGGATGTCAGAGTGGACTCGCCTACTGCAGGGAAAGTGAGTTTGAAGATTTCTTTTAGCTATTTTGGCATCCTATTCCTGGGAGTGCAAATCGATTGATATAAAGGCTGTGTTTTTACAGGGGGATAAGTTTCAAAGGGAAGTTTTTTTTAAACTGCCCAAAGAAGCCGGGGATGTAGAAGGAAAGCTATGGAAATTGACCAAGTGTGTTTATGGGTTGAATGATGCATCAAGAGTATGGTATTTTTCCGTGAGGCCTGCCTTGTTGAAAATAGGTTGCATTCAGTTAAAGGCAGACCCTGCGATGTTCTACTGGTACCATAAGGAGAAACTAGCTGGAATCTTTAACGTGCATATTGATGATTTCCTTGGGTGAGGCTCTGTAGAATTTGAATTGGTAATCGAGAAGATAAAGAAAGAATTGAACCATGAAACGATTGTTGTAAAAACCCATCTGGTTCAATAATGTCCTTTAGGGAAGGAAGTCTGCCATCCTTATCTGGTCTGGCCTACATGTGATTCCAGACCCACAGCAATGTGGCTGACTCTTAAATGCCCTCTGAACAAGGACAATTAGGGATGGGCACTAAAAGCTGGCCCAGCCAGTGATGCCCACATCCCATGAATGGATAAAAAAATGCACTGTTCTCAGTGAAATGTTGACCGCGTACAGTTCTCAATTTACACCACTACATAAATATTGCCTGCAGCCTGAGTTATGAAGAAGAGGGCTGAAACACATTGGGATACTTTCTGGGACATTTTGTCAAGATTCCAGCAATACTCAAGCAATATTTATTTCAGAAATTTTCTGAGGACATCATTTGAGAACAATGAGCATTGTGCTATTCCACCTGATTGTGAACCTTGTAGGAGTTACCAGGGCAAAGGCAATGCTTGGTTATCAGCATCTTGTTAGGGGTCCCCCTTGGTGTACAGAGGAATAAGAGGAGGACATGAGGCCAGGTAGAGCAGCACTAGCTGCTGAAGAGAGGAACAGGAGGGGGTGGAAGCTGTGGGAAAACTCTCAGGCTGTATGCACCACAGAATATTTGATATCTACATAAATAAAGAAGTGAAACACCATCCTTCTGTCTGTTTATTTGTTGGCAAACTCCTTTGAAGCCCTTGGGCCAACCTCAGTCAAACTTAGGATGACACCTTGGACTGGCATGTCTTGGGGGAAGTTGACATCTAACGGCCCCATTGGAAGGCGGTACCTTTGGCCTCCTAGCAGGGAATCCTGCGACCCTGTGAATACCGTGTCCACACCGACACCGTAACTCAGACATGCTTTAACCCACTTTAACCATAAATTCCAGGAAAGAATGTGACACATTTACGCTGTAATTCCCTGACTTTCTTTTATATTTGTTTGTTTATTTTCCTGATATTTTACTTGTTTCATGTAAGCTAAGTGCTGAGACACGACAAAGTATTTTTTGTGACGGGAATGTGACAGGTGGCATGAAGAACCAGGGAAAGAGAAGAGGCTGGAACAAAAAGGCAAAATGCTGACAGACAACGACAAGCAGTAAATAGTTAAAGGGACAGGGAGGAGGCTAGGTGAAGAAGGCAAGACTGTGGGAGAGCGACAGAACGCAAGAAGAACCTGTGCCTCAAGTAAGAGATCATGGCTGTTTAAGGAAGCTTTCATTTATGAGTTGCATCCTAATTATGAGTCAGTCCCAGAAGATGTTATTGGCAGTAGAGCAGAGAGATGTGAATATTGTGGTGCACCAAAGTGGAGAAGAGCCACCTTCAATTTGCTATGCAAATGGTGAAGTGCAATTGGCCCCTTTAACTGAGTCACCTGATCCACTGAATATTGTTCTTATGTTAATTATGTTAGTTGTTATCATGTTAAAATCATATATTATAACCTGATCTTTGAACTTTAACCATTATGGTTACATAATGTTACAGTTGCCTGGAGTTCTGATTTCCTATTGATCAGAGCCAGCAAGGACACCTCTTCTGGTGTCAGCAGAGATCTGTGTTGATTATAGAAAGCTGTGCACAGGCTAACCAGTTACCCATGGTGTTTTCTCCTCATGTCAAGTTATCCAAACTGAGCAAGATCCTAGGTACAGATTCCAATATTCCTCATTCTGGAACCATAAAACGTATCAGTCCCAATGTTCCAAATGTAACTATCACTCTCCTGGTTGTCGGTTGAGTATTGCCTTATCTATTCCTACTGAGTTTTAGTTCCTGAATAAGTTTCATGCACTTTAACTATCTCAAGGGTCTATTAAAATAATTCTTTGGTAGTATACAACTGGAGTATTGCTGAAAAAAGAGACTTGCTGTCGATGGTTTTCATCTTGCACTCATCAGGACAGTTCACAAGAATACCAATGGTAAAGGGAACAGCAATTTATACTGCCTGAGAAGACAGTTCTGATTGTTTGGCAAGTGGACTCTAATTGGTAGATGAGAATGCACCAGGAACAGTTAACTCCCAAGCTTTTGGGGAGGCAGTGGCATAGTGGTATTATCACTGGACTAATATTCCAGAGACCCAGGGTAATATGCTGGGCATATGGGTTCAAATCCCACCATAGCAGATAGTGAAATTTGAATTCAATAAAAAGATCTCAGAATTAAAAGCTTCATGATGACCATGAAACCATTGTCAATTGTTGTAAAAACTCAGACCCACAGCAATGTGGTTGACTCTTAAAATACCCTCTGAAATGGCCTAGCAAACCACTCAGTTGTATCAAACAGCTCAAAGGAATGAAACCAGATGGACAGCCCAGCATTGACCTGATGCACCAGAAACAGCAATGGCAAACTCAGCCCTGTCAACCCTGCAAAGTCCTCCTTACTAACATAGCAACAAGAAGCAGGAGTAGACCATTCAGCCCCTCGAGCCTGCTCTGCCATTTACTAAGATCATGGCTGATCTGATAGTAACCTGAAATCTGCATCCCATCTACCCCCAATAACCTACCACCCCCTTGCTTACCAAGAATCTATCCACCTCTGCCTTAAAAATATTCAAAGACTCTGCTTCCACCATCTTTTCAGGAAGAGAGTTCCAAAGACTCATGATCCTCTGAGTGAAAAAAATTCACCTCATCTCTGATTTAACTGGACAACGCCTTATGCTTAAACAGTGACCCTTAGTTCTAGATTCTCCCACAAGAGGAAACATCCTTTCCACATCCACCCTGTCAAGACCCCTCAGGATCTTATATGTTTCAATCAAGTTGCCTCTTATTCTTCCAAACTCCAGCAGATACAAACCTAGTCTGTCCAACCTTTCCTCAAAAGACAACCCACCCATTCCAGGTATTAGTCTGGTAAACCTTCTCTGGACTGCTTCCAATGCATTTACATCCTTCCTTAAATAAGGTGACCAATACTGTACACAGTACTCCAAATGTGGTCTCACCAGCGCCCTGTAGAACTGAAGCATAACCTCCCTATATTTGTATTCAATTCCCCTCGCAATAAATGATAACATTCTATTAGCTTTCCTAATTACCTGCTGCACCTGCATACTAATCTTTTGTGATTCATGCACTAGGACCCCATGATCCCTCTGAATCTCAGAGCTCTGCAACCTCTCACCATTTAGATAATATTAATCTTTTATTCTTCCTGGCAAAATGAACAATTTCACATTTTCCCATATTATACTCCATCTGCCAGATCTTTGCCCTCTTACTTAACCTATCTATATCTGTTTGTACTCCTTATGCCCTCTTCACAATTTACTTTCCTACCTATTTTTGTGTCATCAGCAAATTTGGCAACCATCCCTTCATCCAAGTCATTTATATAAGTTGTAAAGAGTTAAGGTCCCAGCACTGGTCCCTGTGGCGCACCAGCCATTACATCTTGCCAACCTGAAAAAGACCCATTTATGCCTACTCTCTGCTTCCTGTTAGCCAGCCAATCTTCTATCCATGCCAATATGTTACTCCCGAGCCGAGACCATGAGCTTTTACTTTCCACAATAACCTTTGATGAGGCACTTTATCAAATGCCTTCTGGAAATCTAAATACAGTACATCCACTGATTCCCCTTTATCCACAGCACATGTACTTCCTCAAAGAACTCCAATAAGTTGGTTAAATATGATTTGCATTTCTCAAAACCATGTTGACTCTGCCTGATTACTTTCAACTTATCCAAGTACCCTGTTAAAGCTTCTTTAATAATAGCTTCTAACATTTCCCCTATGACAGATGTTAAAGTTAACTGGCCTGTAACTTCCTGTTTTCTGGCTCCCCTTTTTGAATAATGGAGTTACATTTGCTATCTTCCAATCTGATGAGACAGTCCCTTTGAGGCTTGTGCCAAAATTGGGAGAGCTGTCTCACAGACTAATCAAACAACAGCTTGACGTGGTCATCCTCACGGAATCATATCTTACAGATAATGTCCCAGACACCACCATCATCATCCTTGGGTATGTCCTGTCCCACCGGCAGGACAGACCCAGCAGAGGTGATGGCACAGTGGTATACAGTTGGGAGGGAGTTGTCCTGGGAGTCCTCAACATCAACTCTGGACCCCATAAAATCTCATGGCATCCGGTCAAACATGGGCAAGGAAACCTCCTGTTGATTACCATGTACCGCCCTCCCTCAGCTGATGAATCAGTGTTCCTCTTGGGGAAAGCACCGAGGGTAGGGGACTTCAATGTCCATCAACAAGAGTGGCTCATTAGCACCACGACTGACCAAGCTGGCCGAGTCCTAAAAGACATAGCTGCTAGACTGGGTCTGTGGCAGGTGGTGAGGGAACTAACAAAGGGAAAAAACATACTCGACCTCATCCTCACCAACCTGCCTATCTCAGATGCATCTGTCCATGACAGTATTGGTAGGAGTGCCCACCGCACAGATCTTGTGGAGATGAAGTCCCATCTTCACATTGAGAATACCATTCATCGTATTTTGTGACACTACCACCATACTAAATGGGTTAGATTTCGAACAGATCTAGCAACTCAAGGCTGGGCAACCATAAGGTGCTGTGGGCCATCAGCAGCAGCAGAATTGTACTCGAATATAATCTGTAACCTCATGGCCCGGCACATCCCCCACTTTACCATTACTTTCAAACCAAAAGATCAACCCTGGTTCAATGAAGAGTGTAGGAGGGCATGCCACGAGCAGCACCATGCATACCTAAAAATGAGGTGTCAACCTGGTGAATCTACAACACAGGACCACTTGCCTGCTAAACAGCATAAGCAGCAAGTGATAGACAGAGCTACCACAACCAACAGACAAGATCTAAGCTCTGCAGTTTTGCCACACCCAGTCGTGAGTGATGGTGGACAATTAAACACTCACTGGAGGAAGAGGCTCCACAAATATCCCCATCATCAATGATGGAGGAGCCCAGCACACCAGTGCAAAAGATAAGGCTGAACCATTTGCAACAATGGATGACCCATCTTGGCTGACTCCAGAGGCCCCCAGCATCACAGATGCCAGTCTTCAGCCAATTTGATTCACTCCACATGATATCAAGAAATGGCTGAAGGCACTGGATACTGCAAAGGCTATGGGCCCTGACAATATTCCGACAATAGTACTGAAGACTCGTGCTCCAGAAATTACTGCGGCCCTAGCCAAGCTGTTCCAGTAAAGCTACAACACTGGCATCTAATCAACAATGTGGAAAATTACACAGCTTTGTTCTGTAAACAGAAAGCAGAACAAACCCTACCCAGCTAATTACCTCCCTATCAGTGTATTATTAGTCATCAGTAAAGTGATGGAATGGGTCATCAACAGTGCTATCAAGTGGTACTTGCTTAGCAATAACCTGCTCACTGACACTCAGTTTGGGTTCTGCCAGGGCCACACAGCTCCTGACTCCATTACTAACTTGGTTCAAACATGGACAAAAAAGCTGAACTCCTGAGGTGAGGTGAGAATGGCTGCCCTTGACATCAAGGCCGCATTTGACCAAGAATGATATCAAGGAGCCCTAGCAAAACTGGAGTCAATGGGAATCAGGGGGATAACTCTCCACTGGTTGGAGTCATACCTAGCACAAAGGAAGATGGCTGTGGTTCTTGGAGGTCAGTTATCTTAGTTCCCGGACATCACTGCAGGAGTTCCTCAGGATAGTGTCCGAGGCCCAACCATCTTCAGCTGCTTCGTCAATGACCTTCCTTCCATCATAAGGTCAGAAGTGGGGATGTTCGCTGATGATTGCACAATGTTCAACATCATTCACAATTCCTCAAATACTGAAGCAGCCCACGTCCAAATGCAGCAAGACCTGGACAATATCCAGGCTTGGGCTGACAAGTGGCAAGTAACATTCGCACCACACAAGTGTCAGGCAATGACCATCTCTAACAAGAAAGAATCCAACCATCACCTCTTGACATTCAATGGCATTACCATCGCTGAACCCCACATTATCAACATCCTGGGAGTTACCATTGACCAGAAACTGAACTTGACTAGCCATATAAATACTGTGGCTACAAGAGCAGGTCAAAGGCTAGGAATCGTGTGACGAACAACTCACCTCCTGACTCCTCAAAGCCTGTCCGCTATCTACAAGGCACAAGTCAGGAGTTGATGGAATATTCCCCACTTGCCTGGGTGAGTGCAGCTACCACAACACTCTGGAAGCTTGACACCATCCAGGACAAAAGAGCCTGCTTGATTGGCACACCAACCACAAACATTCACTCCCTCCACCGCCGACGCACAGTAGCAGCAGTGTGTACCATCTACAAGATGCACTGCGGAAACACACCAAGGCTCCTTAGTAAACACCTTCCAAACCCATGACTACTATTAAACAGAAGGACAAGGGCAGCAGATAGATTGGAACACCACTACCTGGAAGTTCCCCTCCAAGCCACTTATCATCCTGACTTGTAAATATATCACTGTTCCTTCACTGCCACTGAGTTAAAATCCTGGAACTCCATCCCTGACAGCACTGTGGGTGTACATAAAGCACATGGACCGCAGCGGTTCAATAAGACAGCTCACCACCACCTTCTCAAGGGCAATTAGGGGTGGGCAATAAATGCTGGCCCAGCTGACAAAGCCCACATCCCTTGAATGAATTAGAAAATCAAACCAAGTAGATTGACTCTGATTGGACTCAAATTGCTGTGAGGAATGAACCAGGGAATGGCTATCCCCCAAGGTTTGTTTAGTTGACAAAGGTGCAATGCATGGGCATGCTCCTTTTGTCTACAAAGGACAGGGCTTTGTGTGTGAATATACATAGCTTCTAGCATGTGTAAATGAGCCACCCTGTGAGCCTGGTTGATCACCTTTAAATTGGTTGCCAGTGTAATTCTTAGCACACTCAGGATTGGTTAGCAAGTGTTGTCCAATCGCAGAATTATATCTAATGTTGACTCTCTGTTTAAAGTTTTGCAAGCACGGGTTGGTTGCATTCAGTTTGTATTTTGCCTGTTGTGAACAGCTGGAGGAATGTGCTACAAAAACAAAAAATGCTGGAAAAGCTCAACAGGTCTGAATAGACTCGAAACGTTAACGGTATTCCTCTCCACAGATGCTGTCAGACCTGCTGAGTTTTTCCAGCATTTTTTGTGTTTGCTTCGGATTTCCAGCATCTGCAGTATTTTGCCTTTATCTTAGTGAAGGAATGTGCTGTTTGATATGATCTGCCAGTCTTTGGCATATCTTACTTAGCTGACATCACACTGGCATTGAAATTCATATACGACATTACTCATTTCTGTGATAGGTAGAACTTCTTTTGACTTGATGGCAGCATCCTGTTCGTGGTGAATACTGCTCGTGTTGCTACTGCATAGTAGCTGCGTGAAACAGCCAGCTTCACCTGTTGCTCAAATTTTTGAGACACCGTGTCATTCCAGGGTAACCTGAAGAAGACTGGCATTTTTCACAACCAAGAGTGGCGGTCTTAGACCCATTTGTGAGTTTCCATAATATACAGGGTGAAATGAGCTGATCAGGGTAGCCATTATCCTGCACGATGCCTTTGGTGCACCCTATTTCAGCATCAAGCTTGCATGGTGAGCAAGTGGCTCGGGCCCTATTTACAAAGACCAATTTTATAGCGTGTGGAACTGTAAGAGCACCAGCGCATATATTGACCAGTGAAGGTCGGTTTGCAGTAGACCGTGGTAGAGAACCTCCTGGCAGATTTCTCAACTAGTACATCAAGGAAAGGGAGTTCATTTGACTGCTCCATTTCAAATATGAATTTGAGCGCAGGATGGAGCCCATTAAGACATGTAAGGAAATTGTTACATGCAGCTGCGGATTCAAATATAGTAAAGATATCATCCACATATCGGAAATATGCAAGGGCCAGGAGGTTAGGGGTCATTCCATCAAAGACGCGTTTCTTTTGGAAACCGACAAAGATGTTTGCGAGAGCTGGGCCTTGAGGGGAACCCATGGTAACACCATCTATTTGGGCAAACATGGTGTAATTAAAATTGAACTGAATTGCGTGAGTTGCCGAGTTAATCAGTTCAGTGTATACTGATTCACGCAATGGTGGCCATGATATAGCGAACCGGTATAGATGTTTATGGCTTCCTTAAGTGGTACATTGGGAAATAGGCTAGCAGTGACGTACGGGTACATGGACACAGCATTGCTATCGATATGCAAGTCCTGTTTGACCTTCGCAAATGTGAAGGAATCCTTCACCACATTTGTGGAAAACTTGCTCAAAACTGGTTGTAGCAACTCTCCCAGCCATTTGTGCAGAATCAGTCCTAGATAAAATAGGACATAAAAGGACATCACTTTTGTGTGTCTTGGACAACCCACACACACACGGGCGGAGTGAGCCATGAGGGTGAATCCTATCGTATATATCACCTGGCAGCTCTTTACTCTGTCAGGAATCCAACAAGTGTATTTTTAGCTTGCTTCCGAGTAAGGCTATCCGGTCGTGTTGAGCTGAAGGTCCAATGGCTATGAATTTGGACCTGTCATTAAGAATGGCGCACATTTTGTTTATATGGTCACACTTGTGAAGGATGACTATTCCAGTCTCTTTGTTGGGTTTACAAATATTTATGTCTGCATTGGCATTGAGGCTACACAGCGCTATAAGATATTTTGTTTATATGGGTTGAGTGAGTTGCTACAACCAGTTTTGAGCAAGTTTTCCACATATGCAGTGAAGGTTTCCTTCACATTTGCAAAGCCCAGACAGGACTTGCGTATCGATAACAATGCTGTGTCCATGTACCCGTACGTCACAATGTACCGCTTAAGGGAGCCATAAACATCTATACCGCTTCACTATATCATGGTGATCTAGATGGGCTGCCATTGTCTGAACCTGTATTCATTGAACTTATGAACTCAGAAACTTGCTCAGTTCAGTTCAGTCTTAATAACACCATGTTTGCCCAAATAGATGGTGTTATCATGGGATCCCCTCTGGGCCCAGCTCTCAAACATCTTTGTTGGTTTCCACAAGAAACGCATTTTTGATAGAATGGCCCCTAACCTCCTACCTCTTGCATATTTAGATGATATATAGGTGATATGATTCCTATACTTGAATCCACAGCTGCATGTAAGAATTTCCTTAATGGGTTCCATCCTGCAATCAAATTCGCCTTAGAAATGGAGCAGTCAAATGAACTCCCGTTCCTTGACATACTAGTTGAGAAACCTGCCAGGGGTTCTCTACTACAGCCTCCCACAAGCCTACCATCAGTGGTCAATATGCACACTGGGACTCTTACAGTTTCATGCATTATAAGATTGGTCTTATCGCAATCTCATAAATAGGGCCCGAGCCATTTGCTCACTGTGCAAGCTTGATGCTGAAATAGGGCACGTCAAAGCCACCCGGCAAGATAATGGCTACCCTGATCAGATTATTGCTAGCTGTAGATGGCACAAACTCCTGAATAGGCTTACGGCCACCAATCTTGGTCCTGAAAAGTGCCCAGCCTACCTCAGATTACGCTGGAAGGGCAAGTTATCTCAAAAATATGAGCAACAGGTGAAGCTAGCTGTTTCAGGCTGCTGCTGTGCAGTAATAACGCGAGTAGTATTTGCCACAATGGGTATGTAGGCTGTACATCCCAGTAACTGGTGGTTCAGCTGCTCGCAACAGGCAAAGTAATGACCGTACTCAACCTACCAACGCTTGCAAAATTAAAAACATAGTGTCCATCAGATGTGATTCTGAGACTTGACAGCACTTGCTCAACATTCAGTGATAAAGGGATGACCGGGCAGCCCTCAGCGATACAGTGATGAATAGGCACCCCTCAGCGATACAGTGATGACCGCGCACCCCTGAATGATTCAGTGATGACCGGGCACCTCTCAGTGATTCAGTGATGACCGGGCACCTCTCAGTGATTCAGTGATGACTGCGGGACTCTCAGTGATACAGTGATGACTGGGTGACTCTCAGTGATACGGTGATGACTGGGGGACTCTCAGTGATACAGTGATGACTGGACGACTCTCAGTGATAAAGTGATGACTGGGCGACTCTAAGTGATAAAGTGGTGACTGGGCGACTGTCAGTGTTACAGTGATGACTAAAAGTGACTCAGTGATACAGTGATGACTGGTGAACATTCAGTTATACAGTGATGACTGGACCAGACTCAATGATTCAGTGATGATTTGGTGACTCTTGGTGATGACTGGTCGACTCTTGGTGATACCGTGATGACTGGATGACTGTCAGTGATACCGTGATGACTGTCAGTGATACCGTGATGACTGGACGACTGTCAGTGATACAGTGATGACTGGGGGACTCTCAGTGATACAGTGATGACTGGGCAACTCTCAGTGATACAGTGATGACTGGGGGACTCTCAGTGATGACTGGGGGACTCTCAGTGATACAGTGATGACTGGGGGACATTCGGTGATAGTGATAACTGGGCAATATTCAGTGATAGTGATAACTGGGCAATATTCAGTGATAGTGATAACTGGGCAATATTCAGTGATACAGTGATTACTGTGCGACTCACAGTTATTCAGTGATGACTGGACGACACTCAATAATACAATGATCACTGGGTTACTCTCAGTAATACGGTGATGCAAGTGCGACTCTCAGTGAAGCAGTGATGACAGTGCGACTCTCAGGGAAAAACTGATAGGGTGACTCTCAGTGATATAGTGTTTATTGGGTAACTCTCAGTGATATAGTGTTTACTGGGTAACTCTCAGTGTTACAGTGATGACTGGGCAACTCTCAATGTTACAGTGATGACTGGACGACTATCAGTGATATAGTGATGACTGGACGACAATCAATGATACAGTGACGAATGGGAGACTATCAGTGATACGGTGATGACTGGGTGACTCTCAGTGATAAAGTGATGACTGGGCGACTCTCAGTGATAAAGTGATGACTGGGCGACTCTCAGTGATAAAGTGATGACTGGGGGACTCTCAGTGATAAAGTGATGACTGGGCGACTCTCAGTGATAAAGTGATGACTGGGCGACTCTCAGTGATAAAGTGATGACTGGGCGACTCTCAGTGATAAAGTGATGACTGGGCGACTCTCAGTGATAAAGCGATGACTGGGCGACTCTCAGTGATAAAGCGATGACTGGGCAACTCTCAGTGATAAAGCGATGACTGGGCAACTCTCAGTGATAAAGTGATGACTGGGCGACTGTCAATGTTACGGTGATGACTTAAAGTGACTCAGTGATACAGTGATGACTGGTGAACATTCAGTTATACAGTGATGACTGGGCCACACTCAATAATTCAGTGATGATTTGGTGACTCTCGGTGATACCGTGATGACTGGTCGACCCTCGGTGATACAGTGATGACTGGTCGACTCTCAGTGATACCGTGATGACTGGTCGACTCTCGGTGATACAGTAATGACTGGCCGACTCTCAGTGATATAGTGATGACTGGCCGACTCTCAGTGTTACAGTGATGACTGGATGGCTCTCAGTGGTACAGTGATGACTGGGCGCCTCTCAGTGATACACTGATGACTGGATGACTCTCAGTGATACAGTGATGACTTGGTAACTCTCAGTGATACAGTGATGACTGGGTAACTCTCAGTGATACAGTGATGACTAGGTGACTCTCAGTGATATAGTGATGAATGGGTGACTCTACAGTGATACAGTTATGAGTGGGTGACTTTCAACGATACAGTGATGACTTGGTGGCTCACAGTGATACAGAGATGACTGGGTGACTCTCAATGATACAATGATGACTGGACGACTCTCAGTGATACAATGATGATGGGCGATTCTCAGTGATGACTGGGTGGCATTCAGTGATACAGTGATGACTGGACGACACTCAATGATGCAGTGATGACTGGGAGACTCTCAGTGATACGGTGATGAAAGGGCGACTCTCAGTGATGCAATGATGACTGGGTGGCATTCAGTGTTACAGTGATGATTGGACGACTCTCAGTGTTACAGTGATGCTGGACGCGTCTCAGTGATACTGTGATGACTGGTCAACATTCATTTATACAGTGATGACGCGATGACTCTCAGAGATTTAGTGATGACTGGGCGACTCAGTGATACAGTGATGACTGGGCGACTCTCAGTGATACAGTGATGACTGGGCGACTCTCAGTGATACAGTGATGACTGGGCGACTCTCAGTGATACAGTAATGACTGGGGGACTCTCAGTGATAAAGTGATGACTGGGGGACTCTCAGTGATAAAGTGATGACTGGGTGACTCTCAGTGATACAGTGATGACTGGGCGACTCTCAGTGATACAGTGATGACTGGGCGACTCTCAGTGATACAGTGATGACTGGGCGACTCTCAGTGATACAGTGATGACTGGGGGACTCTCAATGATACAGTGATGACTGGGGGACTCTCGGTGATACAGTGATGACTGGGGGACTCTCAGTGATACAACGATGACTGGGCGCTTCTCAGTGACACATTGATGACTGGACGACTCTCAGTGATACAGTGATGCCAGTGCGACTCTCAGGGACAAACTGATGATAGGGAGACTCTGAGTGATATAGTGTTGACTGGGTGAATCTCAGTGTTACAGTGATGTCTGGGTAACTCTCACTGATACTGTGATGACTGGGTAACTCTCAGTGATACAGTGATGACTGGGCAACACTCAGTGTTACAGTGATGACTGGGCAACTCTCAGTGTTACAGTGATGACTGGGCAACTCTCAGTGATAAAGTGATGACTGGGCGACTCTCAGTGATACAGTGATGACTGGGTGACTCTCAGTGATAAAGTGATGACTGGGCGACTCTCAGTGATAAAGTGATGACTGGGCGACTCTCAGTGATAAAGTGATGACTGGGCGACTCTCAGTGATAAAGTGATGACTGGGCGACTGTCAATGTTACGGTGATGACTTAAAGTGACTCAGTGATACAGTGATGACTGGTGAACATTCAGTTATACAGTGATGACTGGACCACACTCAATAATTCAGTGATGATTTGGTGACTCTCGGTGATACCGTGATGACTGGTCGACCCTCGGTGATACCGTGATGACTGGTCGACTCTCAGTGATACCGTGATGACTGGTCGACTCTCGGTGATACCGTGTTGACTGTACGACTGACAGTGATACAGTGATGACTGGATGACTGTGCATTAAAGTGATGACAGGGCACCCCTCAGTGATACAATAATGACTGGCCGACTCTCAGTGATACAGTGATGACTGGCTGACTCTCAGTGTTACAGTGATGACTGGATGGCTCTCAGTGGTACAGTGATGACTGGGCGCCTCTCAGTGATACACTGATGACTGGATGACTCTCAGTGATACAGTGATGACTTGGTAACTCTCAGTGATACAGTGATGACTGGGTAACTCTCAGTGATACAGTGATGAATGGGCGACTCTCTGTGAAGCAGTGATGACTGGGCGACTCTCAGTGGTACAGTGATGACTGGGCGACTCTCAGTGATACAGTGATGACTGGACGACTCACAGTGATACAGTGATGACTGGGTGACTCTCAGTGATACAGTGATGACTGGACGACTCACAGTGATAAAGTGATGACTGGGCGACTCTCAGTGATACAGTGATGACTGGGCGACTCTCAGTGACGCATTGATGACTGGGCGACTCTCAGTGATACAGTGATGACTGGGGGACTCTCAGTGATACAGTGATGACTGGGGGACTCTCAATGATACAGTGATGACTAGGGGGCTCTCAGTGATACAGTGATGACTGGACGACTCTCAGTGATACCGTGATGACTGGGCGACTCTCAGTGATACAGTGATGACTAGGCGACTCTCAGTGATACAGTGATGACTGGGCGACTCTTAGTGATACAGTGATGACTGGGCGACTCTCAGTGATACAGTGATGACTGGGCGACTCTCAGTGATACAGTGATGACTGGGCGACTCTCAGTGATACAGTGATGTCTGGGCGACTCTCAGTGATACAGTGATGACTGGGTGACTCTCAGTGTTACAGTGATGACTGGGCGACTCTCAGTGAAACAGTGATGACTGGCGACTCTCAGTGACAAACTGATAATACGGAGACTCTCAGTGTTACAGTTATGAATGAGTGACTCTCAGTGATACAGTGATGAATGTTCGACTCTCAGTGTTACAGTGATGACTGGGCGACTCTCAGTGTTACAGTGATGAATGGGTGACTCTCAGTGATACAGTGATGAATGTTCGACTCTCAGTGATACAGTGATGACTTGGCGGCTCTCAGTGATACAGTGATGACTGGGCGACTCTCAGTGATACAGTGATGACTGGCGACTCTCAGTGACAAACTGATAATACGGAGACTCTCAGTGTTACAGTTATGAATGAGTGACTCTCAGTGATACAGTGATGAATGTTCGACTCTCAGTGTTACAGTGATGACTGGGCGACTCTCAGTGTTACAGTGATGAATGGGTGACTCTCAGTGATACAGTGATGAATGTTCGACTCTCAGTGATACAGTGATGACTTGGCGGCTCTCAGTGATACAATGATGACTGGGCGACTCTCAGTGATACAGTGATGACTGGGCAACTCTCAGTGATACAGTGATGACTGGGCGACTCTTAGTGATACAGTGATGACTGGGCGACTCTCAGTGATACAGTGATGACTGGGCGACTCTCAGTGATACAGTGATGACTGGGCGACTCTCAGTGATACAGTGATGTCTGGGCGACTCTCAGTGATACAGTGATGACTGGGTGACTCTCAGTGTTACAGTGATGACTGGGCGACTCTCAGTGAAACAGTGATGACTGGCGACTCTCAGTGACAAACTGATAATACGGAGACTCTCAGTGTTACAGTGATGAATGGGTGACTCTCAGTGATACAGTGATGAATGTTCGACTCTCAGTGTTACAGTGATGACTGAGCGACTCTCAGTGATACAGTGATGAATGGGTGACTCTCAGTGAAACAGTGATGACTGGCGACTCTCAGTGACAAACTGATAATACGGAGACTCTCAGTGTTACAGTGATGAATGAGTGACTCTCAGTGTTACAGTGATGAATGTTCGACTCTCAGTGTTACAGTGATGACTGGGTGACTCTCAGTGTTACAGTGATGAATGGGTGACTCTCAGTGATACAGTGATGAATGTTCGACTCTCAGTGTTACAGTGATGACTGGGCGACTCTCAGTGATACAGTGATGAATGGGTGACTCTCAGTGATACAGTGATGACTTGGCGACTCTCAGTGATACAGTGATGACTGGGCGACTCTCAGTGATACAGTGATGACTGGGCGACTCTCGGTGATACCGTGATGACTGGTCGACTCTCGGTGATACCGTGATGACTGGGCGACTCTCGGTGATACCGTGATGACTGGTCGACTCTCGGTGATACCGTGATGACTGGTTGACTCTCGGTGATACCGTGATGACTGGACGACTGTCAGTGATACAGTGATGACTGGATGACTGAGAGTTAAAGTGATGAGCGGGCACCCCTCAGCGATACAGTGATGAGCGGGCACCCCTCAGCGATACAGTGATGAGCGGGCATCCCTCAGCGATACAGTGATGACCGGGCACCCCTCAGCGATACAGTGATGACCGCGCACTCCTGAATGATTCAGTGATGACCGGGTACCTCTCAGTGATGCATTGATGACCGGGCGACTCTCAGTGATGACTGGGGGACTCTCAGTGAAACAGTGATGACTGGACGACACTCAATAATACAATCATGACTGGTTTACGCTCTGTGATAGTGATGACAGGGCGACTCTCAGTGATACAGTGATGACAGGGTGACTCTCAGTAAAGCAGTAATGACTGGGCGACTCTCAGTGGTACAGTGGTGACTGGTCAACTCTCAGTGATACAGAGATGACTGGGTTACTCTCAGTCATACAATGAATACCGGACGACTCTCAGTGATACAATGTTGACTGGATGACTCTCAGTAATACAGTGATCATGGGCGACTTTCAGTGATAAAGTGATAATAGGCAGCCTCTCAGTGATACAGTGATGACTGGGTGCCCCTCAGTGATACAGGCATGAGTGGGTGACTTTCAATGATACAGTGATGACTGGGTGACTCTCAATGATACAGAGATAACTGGTGACTCTCAGTGATACAATGATGACTGGGCGAATCTCAGTGATACAGTGATGACTGGGTGGCATTCAGTGTTACAGTGATCACTGGACGACACTCAATGATGCAGTGATGACTCGGCGACTCTCAGTGACGCAATGATGACTGGGTGGCATTCAGTGTTGCAGTGATGATTGGACGACTCTCAGTTTTACAGTGATGCTGGACGCGTCTCAGTGATACAGTGATGACTGGTCAACATTCATTTATACAGTGATTTCGCGACGACTCTCAGAGATTTAGTGATGACTGGACGACTCACTGATACAGTGATGACTGGGCGACACTCAGTGACAAACTGATAATACGGAGACTCAGTGTTACAGTGATGAATGGGCGACTCTCAGTGTTACAGTGATGACTGGGCGACTCTCAGTGGTACAGTGATGACTGGGCGACTCTCAGTGGTACAGTGATGACTGGGCGACTCTCAGTGATATAGTGATGGCTGGGCGACTCTCAGTGATGCATTGTTGACTAATGACTGGATGACTCTCAGTGATACACTAATGACTGGACGACTCTCAGTGAAACAGTGATGACTGGGCGACTCTCAGTGGTACAGCGATGACTGGGCGACTCTCAGTGGTACAGTGATGACTGGGCGACTCTCAGTGATATAGTGATGACTGGGCGACTCTCAGTGATACAGTGATGACTGGGCGACTCTCAGAGATACAGTGATGACTGGGCGACTCTCAGAGATACAGTGATGACTGGGCGACTCTCAGAGATACAGTGATGACTGGGCGACTCTCAGCGATACAGTGATGACTGGGCGACTCTCAGTGTTACAGTGATGACTGGGCGACTCTCAGTGATACAGTGATGACTGGGCAACTCTCAGAGATACAGTGATGACTGGGCGACTCTCAGAGATACAGTGATGACTGGGCGACTCTCAGTGTTACAGTGATGACTGGGCGACTCTCAGAGATACAGTGATGACTGGGCGCCTCTCAGTGATACACTAATGACTGGACGGAACTCAGTGAAACAGTGATGACTGGGCGACTCTCAGTGGTACAGTGATGACTGGGCGACTCTCAGTGGTACAGTGATGACTGGGCGACTCTCAGTGGTACAGTGATGACTGGGCGAATCTCAGTGATACAGTGATGAATGGGCGACTCTCAGTGAAACACTGATGACTGGGAGACTCTCAGTGATACAGTGATGAAAGGGCAACTCTCAGTGATGCAGTGATGACTGGGCAACTCTCAGTGATGCAATGATGACTGGGTGGCATTCAGTGTTACAGAGATGATTGGACGACTCTCAGTGTTACAGTGATGACTGGACGGCTCTCAGTGATTCACTAATGACTGGATGACTCTCAGTGAAACAGTGATGACTGGGTGACTCTCAGTGGTACAGTGATGACTGGGCGACTCTCAATGGTACAGTGATGACTGGGCGACTCTCAGTGTTACAGTGATGACTGGGCGACTCTCAGTGATACAGTGATGACTGGGCGACTCTCAGTGTTACAGTGATGACTGGGCGACTCTCAGAGATACAGTGATGGCTGGGTGACTCTCAGTGTTAAAGTGATGACTGGGCGACTCTCAGTGATACAATGATGACTGAGCACCTCTCAGTGATACACTAATGACTGGACGACTCTCAGTGAAACAGTGATGACTGGGCGACTCTCAGTGGTACAGTGATGACTGGGCGACTCTCAGTGGTACAGTGAAGACTGGGCGACTCTCAGTGATACAGTGATGAATGGGCGACTCTCAGTGAAACAGTGATGACTGGGAGACTCTCAGTGATACAGTGATGAAAGGGCAACTCTCAGTGATGCAATGATGACTGGGTGGCATTCAGTGTTACAGCGATGATTGGACGACTCTCAGTGTTACAGTGATGCTGGACGCGTCTCAGTGATACAGTGATGACTAGTCAACATTCATTTATACAGTGATGACGCGACGACTCAGAGATTTAGTGATGACTGGACGACTCACTGATACAGTGATGACTGGGCGACACTCAGTGATAAAGTGATGTCAGTGCGACTCTCAGTGACAAACTGATAATAGGGAGACACAGTGTTACAGTGATGAATGGGTGATTCTCAGTGATACAGTGATGCCTGGGCGACTCTCAGTGTTACAGTGATGACTGGACGGCTTTCAGTGATACACTAATGACTTGATGACTCTCAGTGATACACTAATGACTGGATGACTCTCAGTGATAAACTAATGACTGGACGACTCTCAGTGATACAGTGATGACTGGGCGACTCTCAGTGGTACAGTGATGATTGGGCGACCCTCAGTGGTACAGTGATGACTGGGCGACTCTCAGTGGTACAGTGATGACTGGGCGACTCTCAGTGCTACAGTGATGACTGGGTGACTCTCAGTGATAAAGTGATGACTGGGCGACTCTCAGTGATACAGTGATGACTGGGGGACTCTCAGTGATAAAGTGATGACTGGGCGACTCTCAGTGATACAGTGATGACTGGGCGACTCTCAGTGATACAGTGATGACTGGACGACTCACAGTGATACAGTGATGACTGGGTGACTCTCAGTGATACAGTGATGACTGGTCGACTCTCAGTGATACAGTGATGACTGGGCGACTCTCAGTGATACCGTGATGACTGTCAGTGATACAGTGATGACTGGGTGACTCTCAGTGATACAGTGATGACTGTACGACACTCAATGATATAGTGATTACTGGGTGATTCTCAGTGATACAGAGATGACTGGGTGACTCTCAGTGATACAGAGATGACTGGGTGACTCTCAGTGATACAGTGATGACTGGGCGACTCTCGGTGATACCGTGATGACTGGGTGACTCTCGGTGATACGGTGATGACTGGGCGACTCTCGGTGATACCGTGATGACTGGTCGACTCTCGCTGATACCGTGATGACTGGTCGACTCTCGGTGATACAGTGATGACTGGATGACTCAGCGTTAAAGTGATGACCGGGCATCCCTCAGTGATACAGTGATGACCGGGCACCCCTCAGTGATACATTGGTGACCGGGCACCCCTCAGTGATACAGTGATGACCGGGCACCCCTCAGCGATACAGTGATGACCGGGCACCCCTCAGCGATGCAGTGATGACCGGGCACCCCTCAGCGATGCAGTGATGTCCGAGCACCCCTCAGCGATACAGTTATGACCGGTCACCACTCAACGATACAGTGATGACCGGGCACACCTCAGTGATACAGTGATTACCGGGCACCCCTCAGCGATACAGTGATGACCGGGCACCCCTCAGCGATACAGTGATGACCGGGCACCCCTCAGCGATACAGTGATGACCGGGCACCCCTCAGCGATACAGTGATGACCGGGCACCCCTCAGCGATACAGTGATGACCGGGCACCCCTCAGCGATACAGTGATGATCGCGCACTCCTGAATGATACAGTGATGACCGGGCACCCCTCAGTGATGCATTGATGACTGGGGGACTCTCAGTGATACAGTGATGACTGGGGGACTCTCAGTGATACAGTGATGATTGGGGGACTCTCAGTGATACAGTGATGACTGGGGGACTCTCAGTGATACAGTGATGATTGGGGGACTCTCAGTGATACAGTGATGATTGGGGGACTCTCAGTGATACAATGATGACTGGGGGACATTCAGTGATAGTGATACCTGGGCAATATTCAGTGATAGTGATAACTGGGCAATATTCAGTGATAGTGATAACTGGGCAATATTCAGTGATAGTGATGACTGGCCGACTCTCAGTGATACCGTGATGACTGGTCGACTCTCGCTGATACCGTGATGACTGGTCGACTCTCGGTGATACTGTGATGACTGGTCGACTCTCGGTGATACCGTGATGACTGGTCGACTCTCGCTGATACCGTGATGACTGGTCGACTCTCGCTCATACCGTGATGACTGGTCGACTCTCGCTGATACCGTGATGACTGGTCGACTCTCGCTCATACCGTGATGACTGGTCGACTCTCGCTGATACCGTGATGACTGGTCGACTCTCGCTGATACCGTGATGACTGGTCGACTCTCGGTGATACCGTGATGACTGGGCGACTCTCGGTGATACAGTAATGACTGGGGGACTCTCAGTGATACAGTGATGACTGGGGGACTCTCAGTGATACAGTGATGACTGGGGGACTCTCAGTGATGCAGTGATGATTGAGGGACTCTCAGTGATGCAGTGATGACTGGGGGACTCTCAGTGATGCAGTGATGACTGGGTGACTCTCAGTGATACAGTGATGACTGGGGGACTCTCAGTGATACAGTGATGACTGGGGGACTCTCAGTGATACAGTGATGACTGGGGGACTCTCAGTGATGCAGTGATGACTGAGGGACTCTCAGTGATGCAGTGATGACTGGGGGACTCTCAGTGATGCAGTGATGACTGGGGGACTCTCAGTGATACAGTGATGACTGGGGGACATTCAGTGATAGTGATAACTGGGCAATATTCAGTGATACAGTGATGACTGTGCGACTCACAGTAATACAGTGATTACTGAGCGACACATAGTTATTCAGTGATGACTGGGTGACTCTCAGTTATTTAGTGATGACTGGACGACACTCAATAATACAATGATCACCGGGTTACTCTCAGTAATACGGTGATGCAAGTGCAACTCTCAGTGAAGCAGTGATGACAGTGCAACTCTCAGGGAAAAACTGATAGGGAGACTCTCAGTGATACAGAGATAATTGGGCGACTCTCAGTGATGCAGTCTTGTCTGGGTGACACTCAGTGACACACTGATGACTGGTCGACTCTCAGTGATAAAGTGATGCCAGTGCGACTCTTAGGGACAAACTGATGTTAAGGAGACTCTGGGTGATATAGTGTTGACTGGGTGAATCTCCGTGTTACAGAGATGACTGGATGACTCTCAGTGATACAGTCTTGTCTGGGTGACACTCAGTGATACAGTGATGACTGGGTGACTCTCAGTGATACAGAGATGATTGGGTGACTCTCAGTGATACAATGATGACTGGGCGACTGTCAGTGATACAGTGATGACTGGGTGGCATTTCGTGTTACAGTGATCACTGGACGACACTCAATGATGCAGTGATGACTGGGAGACTCTCAGTGATACGGTGATGAAAGAGCGACTCTCAGTGACGCAATGATGACTGGGCAACTCTCAGTGATGCAATGATGACTGGGTGGCATTCAGTGTTATAGTGATGATTGGACGACTCTCAGTGTTACAGTGATGCTGGACGCGTCTCAGTGATACTGTGATGACTGGTCAACATTAATTTATACAGTGATGATGCGACGACTCTCAGAGATTTAGTGATGACTGGACGACTCTCTGATACAGTGATGACTGGACGACTCTCAGTTATAAAGTGATGTCAGTGCGACTTTCAGTGACAAACTGATAATACGGAGACTCTCAGTGTTACAGTGATGACTGGGCGACTCTTAGTGTTACATTGATGACTGCACGACTCTCAGTGATACAATGATGACTGGGCGAATCTCAGTGTTACAGTGATGACTGGGCGACTCTAGGTGATACACTAATGTCTGGACGACTCTCAGTGAAACAGTGATGACTGGGCGACTCTCAGTGCTACAGTGATTACTGGGGAACTCTCAATGGTACAGTGATGACTGGGCGACTCTCAGTGGTACAGTGATGACTGGGCGACTCTCAGTGATACAGTGAAGACTGGGCGACTCTCAGTGATACAGTGATGACTGGGCGACTCTCAGTGTTACAGTGATGACTGGGCGACTCTCAGTGATACAGTGATGACTGGGCGACTCTCAGTGATACAGTGATGACTGGGCGACTCTCAGTGATACAGTGATGACTGGGCGACTCTCAGTGATACAGTGATGACTGGGTGACTCTCAGTGATACAGTGATTACTGGGCGACTCTCAGTGATACAGTGATCACAGGGCGACTCTCAGTGATACAGTGATGACTGGGCGACTCTCAGTGATACAGTGATGACTGGGTGACTCTCAGTGATACAGTGATCACAGGGCGACTCTCAGTGATACAGTGATGACTGGGCGACTCTCAGTTATACAGTGATGACTGGGCGACTCTCAGTGATACAGTGATGACTGGGCGACTCTCAGTGATACAGTGATGACTGGGCGACTCTCAGTGATACAGTGATGACTGGGCGACCCTCAGTGATACAGTGATGACTGGGCGACTCTCAGTGTTAAAGTGATGACTGGGCGACTCTCAGTGATACAGTGATGACTGGGTGACTCTCAGTTATTCAGTGATGACTGGAAGAAACTCAATAATACAAAGATGATTGGGTAACTTTCAGTAATACGGTGATGCAAGTGCGACTCTCACTGAAGCAGTGATGCCGGTGCGACTCTAAGGGACAAACTGATGATAGGGAGAATCTCAGTGATACAGTGATGCTGGACGCATCTCAGTGATACAGTGATGACTGGATGACTAACTGATACAGTGATGACTGGATCACTCTCAGTGATACAGTGATGAAAGTGCGACTCGCAGTGAGAAACTGATGATAGGGAGACTTTAAGTGATATAGTGTTGACTGGCTGACTCTCAGTGATGCAGTGATGACTGGGCGAATCTCAGTGATATAGTGATGACTGGGCGACTCTCACTGATAAAGTGATGACTGGGCGACTGTCAGTGATACAGTGATGACTGGGCACCTGACAGTGATACAGTGATGACTGGGCAACTCTCAGTGATACAGTGATACAGTGATGACTGGGCAACTCTCAGTGATACAGTGATACAGTGATGACTGGGCGACTCTCAGTGATACAGTGATGACTGGGTGACTCTCAATGATACAGTGATGACTGGGCAACTCTCAGTGTTACAGTGATGACCGGACGACTCTCAGTGATACAGTTATGACAGGACTGCTCTCAGTAATAGAGTGATGACTGGGCGACTCTCGGTGATAAAGTGATGACTGGGCGACTGTCAGTGTTACAGTGATGACTGGGCGACTCTCACTGATAAAGTGATGGCTGGGCGACTGTCAGTGATACAGTGATGACTGGGCACCTGACAGTGATACAGTGATGACTGGGCAACTCTCAATGATACAGTGATGACTGGGCAACTCTCAGTGATACAGTGATACAGTGATGACTGGGTGACTCTCAGTGATACAGTGATGACTGGGTGACTCTCAATGATACAGTCATGACTGGGCAACTCTCAGTGTTACAGTGATGACCGGACGACTCTCAGTGATACAGTTAAGACAGGACTGCTCTCAGTAATAGAGTGATGACTGGGCGACTCTCAGTGATACAGTGATGACTGGGCGACTCTCAGTGATACAGTGATGACTGGGCGACTCTCAGTGATACAGTGATGACTGGTCACCTCTCAGTGATACAGTGACCACTGGGCGACTCTCAGTGATACAGTGATGACTGGGTGACTCTCAGTGATACAGTGCTGACCGGGTGACTCTCAGTGATACAGAGATGATTGGGCGACTCTCAGTGATACAGTCTTGTCTGGGCGACTCTCAGTGATACAGTGATGACAGGGCGACTGTCAGTGATACAGTGATGACTGGTCACCTCTCAGTGATACAGTGACGACTGGGTGACTCTCAGTGATACAGTGATGATACAGAGACTCTCAGTGATACAGTGCTGACTGGGTGACTCTCAGTGATACAGAGATGATTGGGCGACTCTCACTAATACAGTCTTGTCTGGGTGACTCTCAGTGATGCAGTGATGAATGGGTAACCCTCAGTGATACAGTGATGACTGGGCGACTGTCAGTGTTACAGTGATGACTTAACGCGACTCAGTGATACAGTGATGACTGGTGAACATTCAGTGATAAAGCGATGACTGGACCAAACTCAATGATTTAGTGATGACTGTTCGACTCTCAGTGATACCGTGATGACTGGAAGACTCTCAGTGATACAGAGATGACTGGGCGACTCTCAGGGATTCAGTGATGACCGGACGACTCTCAGTGATATAGTTATGACAGGACTGCTCTCAGTGATACAGTGATGACTGGGCGACTCTCAGAGATACAGTGATGACTGGGCGATTCTCAGTGATACAGTGATGACTGGGCGACTCTCAGTGATACAGTGATGACTGAGCGACTCTCAGTTATTCAGTGATGACTGGAAGAAACTCAATAATACAATGATGACTGGGTTACTCTCAGTAATACGGTGATGCAAGTGCGACTCTCTGTGAAGCAGTGATGACAGTGCGACTCTCAGGGACAAACTGATGAGAGTGAGACTCTCAGTGATACAGTGTTGACTGGGTGACTCTCAGTGTTACAGTGATGACTGGGTGACTCTCAGTGATACAGTGATGACTGGGCGACTCTCAGTGATACAGTGATGACTGGGTGACTCTCAGTGATAGAGTGATGACTGGGTGACTCTCAGTGATATAGTGATGACTGGGAGACTCTCAGTGATACAGTGATGACTGGGCAACTCTCAGTGTTACAGTGATGACCGGACGACTCTCAGTGATATAGTTATGACAGGACTGCTCTCAGTGATACAGTGATGACTGGGCGACTCTCAGTGATACAGTGATGACTGGGTGATTCTCAGTGATACAGTGATGACTGGGTGACTCTCAGTGATACAGTGATGACTGAGCGACTCTCACTTATTCAGTGATGACTGGAAGAAACTCAATAATACAATGATGACTGGGTTACTCTCAGTAATACGGTGATGCAAGTGCGACTCTCTGTGAAGCAGTGATGACAGTGCGACTCTCAGGGACAAACTGATGAGAGGGAGACTCTCAGTGATACAGTGTTGACTGGGTGACTCTCAGTGTTACAGTGATGACTGGGTGACTCTCAGTGATACAGAGATGATAGGGTGACTCTCTGATACAGTCTTGTCTGTGTGACTCTCAGTGATAAAGTGATGACTGGGTGAATCTCAGTGTTACAGTGAAGACTGGGCGAATCTCAGTGATAAAGTGATGACTGGGCGACTCTCAGTGTAACAGTGATGACTGGGCGACTCTCAGTGTTACAGTGATGACTGGGCAACTCTCAGTGTAACAGTGAAGACTGGGCGACTCTCAGTGATACAGTGAAGACTGGGCGACTCTCAGTGTAACAGTGATGGCTGGTTGGCTCTCAGTGATACAGTGATGACTGGGTGACTCTCAGTGATACAGAGATGACTGGGTGACTCTCAGTGATACAGAGATGATTGGGTGACTCTCAATGGTAAAGTGATGAGTGGACGGCTCTCTGTGATACAATGATGATTGGGCGCCTCACACTGATACACTAATGACTGGACGACTCTCAGTGATACACTAATGACTGGACAACTCTCAGTGATACAGTGATGACTGTACGACTCTCAGTATTACAGTGATGACTGGGCGACTCTCAGTGATACAGTGATGGCTGGTTGGCTCTCAGTGATACAGTGATGACTGGGTGACTCTCAGTGATACAGAGATGATTGGGTGACTCTCAGTGATACAGTCTAGTCTGGGTGGCTCTCAGTGATACAGTGATGACTGGGTAACTCTCCTGGATACAGTGATGACTGGGTGACTCTCAGTGATACAGTGATGACTGGAAGAATCTCAGTGGTATAGTGATGACTGGGCAACTCTCATTGATAAAGTGATGACTGGACGACTGTCAGTTTTACAGTGATGACTGGTGAACATTCAGTTATACTGTGATGACTGGACCACACTCAATGATTCATTGATGAGAGGGTGACGCTCAATGATACAGTGATAAATGGACGACTCTCATTGATAGAGTGATGACTGGGAGACATTCACTGTTACAGTGATGACTGGAAAACCCTCAATGATACAGTGATGAATAGGAGATTCTCAGTGATACGGTGAAAAAGGGCAACTCTCAGTGATACAGTGATGACTGGGCACCTGTCAGTGATACAGTGATGACTGGGCACCTGTCAGTGATACAGTGATGACTGGGCGACTCACAGTGATACAGTGATGACTGGGCACCTGTCAGTGATAAAGTGATGACTGGGCACCTGTCAGTGATACAGTGATGACTGGGCGACTCACAGTGATACAGTGATGACTGGGCGACTCTCAGTGATAGAGTGATGACTGGGCGACTCTCAGTGATACGGTGATGACTGGGCGACTCTCAGTGATAGAGTGATGACTGGCTGACTCTCAGTGATACAGTGATGACTGGGCAACTGTCAGTGTTTAAGTGATGACCGGGCGACTCTCAGTGATATAGTGATGACTGGACGACTCTCAGTGATATAGTTATGACAGGACTGCTCTCAGTGATACAGTGATGACTGAGCGAATCTCAGTGATACAGTGATGGCTGGGCGACTCTCAGTGATACAGTGATGACTGGTCACCTCTCAGTGATACAGTGACGACTGGGTGACTCTCAGTGATAGAGTGATGACCGGGCGACTCTCAGTGATATAGTGATGACTGGACCACTCTCAGTGATATAGTGATGACAGGACTGCTCTCAGTATTACAGTGATGACTGGGCGACTCTCAGTGATACAGTGCTGACTGGGCGACTCTCAGTGATACAGTGATGACTGGGCGACTCTCAGTGATACAGTGATGACCGGGCGACTCTCAGTGATATAGTGATGACTGGACCACTCTCAGTGATATAGTGATGACAGGACTGCTCTCAGTATTACAGTGATGACTGGGCGACTCTCAGTGATACAGTGATGACTGGGTGATTCTCAGTGATACAGTGATGACTGGGCGACTCTCAGTGATACAGTGATGACTGAGTGACTCTCAGTTATTCAGTGATGACGGGAAGAAACTCCATAATACAATGATGACTGGGTTACTCTCAGTAATACGGTGATGCAAGTGCTACTCTCTGTGAAGCAGTGATGACAGTGCGACTCTCAGTGTCAAACTGATGACTGGGTGACTCTCAGTGATACAGTGTTGACTGGGCGTCTCTCAGTGTTACAGTGATGACTGGAAAACTCTCATTGGTACAGTGATTACTGGACGGCTCTCAGTGATACAATGATGACCTGGCGCCTCTCAGTGATGCACTATTGACTGGACAACTCTCAGTGATACAGTGATGACTGGACGACTCTCAGTATTACAGGGATGACTGGGCAACTCTCAGTGATACAGTGTTGACTGGGTGACTCTCAGTGTTACAGTGATGACTTGGTGGCTCTCAGTGATACAGTCTTGTCTGGGTGACTCTCAGTGATACAGTGATGATTGGGTTACTCTCTGTGATACAGTGATGAATGGGAGACTCTCAGTGATACGGTGAAAAAGGGCGACACTCAGTGATGCAGTGATAACTGGCCAACTCTCAGTGATGCAATGATGATTGGGCACCTGTCAGTGATACAGTGATGACTGGGCGACTCTCAGTGATACAGTGATGACTGGGCGACTCTCAGTGCTACAGTGATGACTGAGCTACTCTCAGTGATACAGTGATGACTGTACGACACTCAATGATACAGTGATTACTGAGCGACTCACAGTTATTCAGTGATGACTGGTCGACACTCAATAATACAATGATGATTGGGTAACTCTCAGTAATACGGTGATGCAAGTGCGACTCTCAGTGATGCAGTGATGCCAGTGCGACTCTCATGGACAAACTGATGATAGGGAGACTCTCAGTGATACAGTGATGAGTGGATGACATTCAGTGTTACAGTAATGACTGGAAAACCCTCAATGAACAGTGATGAATGGGAGACTCTCAGTGATAGAGTGATGACTGGGTGACTCTCAGTGATACAGTGATGACTGGGCAACTCTCAGTGATATAGTGATGCCTGGATGACACTCAGTGATACAGTGAAGACTGGGCGACTCTCAGTGTAACAGTGATGGCTGGTTGGCTCTCAGTGATACAGTGATGACTGGGTGACTCTCAGTGATACAGAGATCACTGGGTGACTCTCAGTGATACAGAGATGATTGGGCGACTCTCAATGGTAAAGTGATGAGTGGACGGCTCTCTGTGATACAATGATGATTGGGCGCCTCACACTGATACACTAATGACTGGACGACTCTCAGTGATACACTAATGACTGGACAACTCTCAGTGATACAGTGATGACTGTACGACTCTCAGTATTACAGTGATGACTGGGCGACTCTCAGTGATACAGTGATGGCTGGTTGGCTCTCAGTGATACAGTGATGACTGGGTGACTCTCAGTGATACAGAGATGATTGGGTGACTCTCAGTGATACAGTCTAGTCTGGGTGGCTCTCAGTGATACAGTGATGACTGGGTAACTCTCCTGGATACAGTGATGACTGGGTGACTCTCAGTGATACAGTGATGACTGGAAGAATCTCAGTGGTATAGTGATGACTGGGCAACTCTCATTGATAAAGTGATGACTGGACGACTGTCAGTTTTACAGTGATGACTGGTGAACATTCAGTTATACTGTGATGACTGGACCACACTCAATGATTCATTGATGAGAGGGTGACGCTCAATGATAAAGTGATAAATGGACGACTCTCATTGATAGAGTGATGACTGGGAGACATTCACTGTTACAGTGATGACTGGAAAACCCTCAATGATACAGTGATGAATAGGAGATTCTCAGTGATACGGTGAAAAAGGGCAACTCTCAGTGATACAGTGATGACTGGGCACCTGTCAGTGATACAGTGATGACTGGGCACCTGTCAGTGATACAGTGATGACTGGGCGACTCACAGTGATACAGTGATGACTGGGCACCTGTCAGTGATAAAGTGATGACTGGGCACCTGTCAGTGATACAGTGATGACTGGGCGACTCACAGTGATACAGTGATGACTGGGCGACTCTCAGTGATACAGTGATGACTGGGCGACTCTCAGTGATAGAGTGATGACTGGGCGACTCTCAGTGATACGGTGATGACTGGGCGACTCTCAGTGATAGAGTGATGACTGGCTGACTCTCAGTGATACAGTGATGACTGGGCAACTGTCAGTGTTTAAGTGATGACCGGGCGACTCTCAGTGATATAGTGATGACTGGACGACTCTCAGTGATATAGTTATGACAGGACTGCTCTCAGTGATACAGTGATGACTGAGCGAATCTCAGTGATACAGTGATGGCTGGGCGACTCTCAGTGATACAGTGATGACTGGTCACCTCTCAGTGATACAGTGACGACTGGGTGACTCTCAGTGATAGAGTGATGACCGGGCGACTCTCAGTGATATAGTGATGACTGGACCACTCTCAGTGATATAGTGATGACAGGACTGCTCTCAGTATTACAGTGATGACTGGGCGACTCTCAGTGATACAGTGCTGACTGGGCGACTCTCAGTGATACAGTGATGACTGGGCGACTCTCAGTGATACAGTGATGACCGGGCGACTCTCAGTGATATAGTGATGACTGGACCACTCTCAGTGATATAGTGATGACAGGACTGCTCTCAGTATTACAGTGATGACTGGGCGACTCTCAGTGATACAGTGATGACTGGGTGATTCTCAGTGATACAGTGATGACTGGGCGACTCTCAGTGATACAGTGATGACTGAGTGACTCTCAGTTATTCAGTGATGACGGGAAGAAACTCCATAATACAATGATGACTGGGTTACTCTCAGTAATACGGTGATGCAAGTGCTACTCTCTGTGAAGCAGTGATGACAGTGCGACTCTCAGTGTCAAACTGATGACTGGGTGACTCTCAGTGATACAGTGTTGACTGGGCGTCTCTCAGTGTTACAGTGATGACTGGAAAACTCTCATTGGTACAGTGATTACTGGACGGCTCTCAGTGATACAATGATGACCTGGCGCCTCTCAGTGATGCACTATTGACTGGACAACTCTCAGTGATACAGTGATGACTGGACGACTCTCAGTATTACAGGGATGACTGGGCAACTCTCAGTGATACAGTGTTGACTGGGTGACTCTCAGTGTTACAGTGATGACTTGGTGGCTCTCAGTGATACAGTCTTGTCTGGGTGACTCTCAGTGATACAGTGATGATTGGGTTACTCTCTGTGATACAGTGATGAATGGGAGACTCTCAGTGATACGGTGAAAAAGGGCGACACTCAGTGATGCAGTGATAACTGGCCAACTCTCAGTGATGCAATGATGATTGGGCACCTGTCAGTGATACAGTGATGACTGGGCGACTCTCAGTGATACAGTGATGACTGGGCGACTCTCAGTGCTACAGTGATGACTGAGCTACTCTCAGTGATACAGTGATGACTGTACGACACTCAATGATACAGTGATTACTGAGCGACTCACAGTTATTCAGTGATGACTGGTCGACACTCAATAATACAATGATGATTGGGTAACTCTCAGTAATACGGTGATGCAAGTGCGACTCTCAGTGATGCAGTGATGCCAGTGCGACTCTCATGGACAAACTGATGATAGGGAGACTCTCAGTGATACAGTGATGAGTGGATGACATTCAGTGTTACAGTAATGACTGGAAAACCCTCAATGAACAGTGATGAATGGGAGACTCTCAGTGATAGAGTGATGACTGGGTGACTCTCAGTGATACAGTGATGACTGGGCAACTCTCACTGATATAGTGATGCCTGGATGACACTCAGTGATACAGTGATGACTGGGGGACTCTCAGTGATACAGTGATGACTGGGCGACTCTCAGTGATAGAGTGATGACTGGGTGACTCTCAGTGATACAGTGATGACTGGGCAACTCTCAGTGATATAGTGATGCCTGGATGACACTCAGTGATACAGTGATGACTGGGGGTCTCTCAGTGATACAGTGATGACTGGGCGACTCTCAGTGATACAGTGATGACTGGGCGACTCTCAGTGATACAGTGATGACTGGGCGACTCTCAGTGATACAGTGATGACTGGACACCTCTCAGTGGTACAGTGATGACTGGGTGACTCTCAGTGATACAGTGATGACTGGGCAACTCTCAGTGATATAGTGATGCCTGGACGACACTCAGTGATATAGTTATGACAGGAATGGTCTCAGTGATACAGTGAAGACTGGGTGACTCTCAGTGATACAGTGATGACTGGGCGACTCTCAGTGATACAATGATGACTGGGAGACTCTCAGTGATACAGTGATGACTGGACACCTCTCAGTGATACAGTGAGGACTGGGCGACTCACAGTGATACAGAGATGATAGGTTGACTCTCAGTGATACAGTGTTGACTGGACGACTCTCAGTGTTACAGTGATGACTGGACGACTCTCATTGGTACAGTGATTACTGGACGGCTCTCAGTGATACAATGATGAACTGGCGCCTCTCAGTGATACGCTATTGACTGGGTGACTCTCAGTGATACAGTGATGACTGGGTTACTCTCTGTGATACAGCAATGGCTGGGAGACTCTCAATAATGTGGTGATGATTTGGCAACTCTCAGTGATATAGAGATGACTGGGTGACTCTCAGTGATACAGAGATGACTGGGTGACTCTCAGTGTTACAGTGATGACTGGACTACTCTCATTGGTACAGTGATTACTGGACGGCTCTCAGTGATACAATGATGACCTGGCGCCTCTCAGTGATACACTAATGATTGGACGACTCTCAGTGATACAGTGATGACTGGACGACTCTCAGTATTACAGTGATTACTGGGCGACTCTCAGTGATACAGTGATGACTGGTTGGCTCTCAGTGATACAGTGATGACTGGGTGACTCTCAGTGATACAGAGATGATTGGGTGACTCTCAGTGATACAGTCTTGTCTGGGTGACTCTCAGTGATACAGTTATGACTTGGTTACTCTCAGTGATACAGTGATGACTGGGCGACTCTCAGTGTAACAGTGAAGACTGGGCGACTCTCAGTTTTACAGTGATGACTGGAAAACTCTCAGTAGTAAAGTGATGACTGGACGACTCTGAGCGGTACAGTGATGACTGGACGGCTCTCAGTGATACAATGATGACTGGGCGCCTCTCAGTGATACACTAATGACTGGGTGACTCTCAGTGATACACTGATGACTGGGCGACTCTCACTGATACACTAATGACTGGATGACTCTCAGTGCTACAGTGATGACTGTACGACACTCAATGATACAGTGATTACTGAGCGATTCACAGTTATTCAGTGATGACTGTACGACACTCAATAATACAATGATGACTGGGTAACTCTCAGTAATACGATGATGCATTTGCGACTCTCAGTGATACAGTGATGCCAGTGCGACTCTCACGGACAAACTGATGATAGGGAGACTCTCAGTGATATATTGTTGACTGGGTGACTCTCAGTGATACAGTCTTGTCTGGGTGATTCTCAGTGATACAGTGATGACTGGGCGACTCTCAGTGATACAGTGATGACTGGACCACTCTCAGTGATATAGTGATGACTGGACTGCTCTCAGTATTACAGTGATGACTGGGCGACTCTCAGTGATACAGTGATGACTGGGCGACTCTCAGTGATACAGTGATGACTGGACCACTCTCAGTGATATAGTGATGACTGGACTGCTCTCAGTATTACAGTGATGACTGGGCAACTCTCAGTGATACAGTGTTGACTCGGTGACTCTCAGTGTTACAGTGATGACTGGGTGGCTCTCAGTGATACAGAGATGATTGGGTGACTCTCAGTGATACAGTCTTGTCTGGGTGACTCTCAGTGATACAGTGATGACTGGTTTACTCTCTGTGATACAGTGATGACTGGGAGACTCTCAATAATGCGGTGATGATATGGCAACTCTCAGTGATACAGAGATGACTGGGCGACTCTCAGTGATTCAGTGATGACTGGTCGACTCTCAGTGATACAGTGATGACTGGAAGACTCAGTGTTAAAGTGATGACAGGGCGACTCTCAGTGACAAAGTGATGACAGGGCGACTCTCAGTGATACAATGATGAATGGACGAACCTCAGTGATACGGTGAAAAAGGGCGACACTCAGTGATGCAGTGATGACTGTCCAACTCTCAGTGATGCAATGATGACTGGGCACCTCTCAGTGATACAGTGATGACTGTCCAACTCTCAGTGATGCAATGATGACCGGGCACCTCTCAGTGATACAGTGATGACTGGGCGACTCTCAGTGATACAGTGATGTCTGGGTGACTCTCAGTGATACAGTGATGATTGGGTGACTCTCAGTGATACAGTCTTGTCTGGGTGACTCTCAGTGATACAGTGATGACTTGATTACTCTCAGTGATACAGTGATGACTGGGCGACTCTCAGTGTAACAGTGAAGACTGGGCGACTCTCGGTGATACAGTGATGACTGGGCCACACTCAATAATACAATGATGACTGGGTAACTCTCTGTAATACAGTGAAGACTTGGCGACTCTCAGTGATACAGTGATGACAGTGCGACTCTCATGGACAAACTGATGATAGGGAGACTCTCAGTGATATAGTGTTGACTGGGTGATTCTCAGTGATACAGTGATGACTGGGTTACTCTCCGTGATACAGTGATGCCTGGGCGACTCTCAGTGATATAGTGATGACTGGACCACTCTCAGTGATATAGTGATGACAGGACTGCTCTCAGTATTACAGTGATGACTGGGCGACTCTCAGTGATACAGTGCTGACTGGGCGACTCTCAGTGATAAAGTGATGACTGGGTGACTCTCAGTGATACAGTGATGACCGGGCGACTCTCAGTGATATAGTGATGACTGGACCACTCTCAGTGATATAGTGATGACAGGACTGCTCTCAGTATTACAGTGATGACTGGGCGACTCTCAGTGATACAGTGATGACTGGGTGATTCTCTGTGATACAGTGATGACTGGGCGACTCTCAGTGATACAGTGATGACTGAGTGACTCTCAGTTATTCAGTGATGACGGGAAGAAACTCCATAATACAATGATGACTGGGTTACTCTCAGTAATACGGTGATGCAAGTGCTACTCTCTGTGAAGCAGTGATGACAGTGCGACTCTCAGTGTCAAACTGATGACTGGGTGACTCTCAGTGATACAGTGTTGACTGGGCGTCTCTCAGTGTTACAGTGATGACTGGAAAACTCTCATTGGTACAGTGATTACTGGACGGCTCTCAGTGATACAATGATGACCTGGCGCCTCTCAGTGATGCACTATTGACTGGACAACTCTCAGTGATACAGTGATGACTGGACGACTCTCAGTATTACAGGGATGACTGGGCAACTCTCAGTGATACAGTGTTGACTGGGTGACTCTCAGTGTTACAGTGATGACTTGGTGGCTCTCAGTGATACAGTCTTGTCTGGGTGACTCTCAGTGATACAGTGATGATTGGGTTACTCTCTGTGATACAGTGATGAATGGGAGACTCTCAGTGATACGGTGAAAAAGGGCGACACTCAGTGATGCAGTGATAACTGGCCAACTCTCAGTGATGCAATGATGATTGGGCACCTGTCAGTGATACAGTGATGACTGGGCGACTCTCAGTGATACAGTGATGACTGGGCGACTCTCAGTGCTACAGTGATGACTGAGCTACTCTCAGTGATACAGTGATGACTGTACGACACTCAATGATACAGTGATTACTGAGCGACTCACAGTTATTCAGTGATGACTGGTCGACACTCAATAATACAATGATGATTGGGTAACTCTCAGTAATACGGTGATGCAAGTGCGACTCTCAGTGATGCAGTGATGCCAGTGCGACTCTCATGGACAAACTGATGATAGGGAGACTCTCAGTGATACAGTGATGAGTGGATGACATTCAGTGTTACAGTAATGACTGGAAAACCCTCAATGAACAGTGATGAATGGGAGACTCTCAGTGATAGAGTGATGACTGGGTGACTCTCAGTGATACAGTGATGACTGGGCAACTCTCAGTGATATAGTGATGCCTGGATGACACTCAGTGATACAGTGAAGACTGGGCGACTCTCAGTGTAACAGTGATGGCTGGTTGGCTCTCAGTGATACAGTGATGACTGGGTGACTCTCAGTGATACAGAGATCACTGGGTGACTCTCAGTGATACAGAGATGATTGGGCGACTCTCAATGGTAAAGTGATGAGTGGACGGCTCTCTGTGATACAATGATGATTGGGCGCCTCACACTGATACACTAATGACTGGACGACTCTCAGTGATACAGTGATGACTGGGCGACTCTCAGTGATAGAGTGATGACTGGGTGACTCTCAGTGATACAGTGATGACTGGGCAACTCTCAGTGATATAGTGATGCCTGGATGACACTCAGTGATACAGTGATGACTGGGGGTCTCTCAGTGATACAGTGATGACTGGGCGACTCTCAGTGATACAGTGATGACTGGGCGACTCTCAGTGATACAGTGATGACTGGGCGACTCTCAGTGATACAGTGATGACTGGACACCTCTCAGTGGTACAGTGATGACTGGGTGACTCTCAGTGATACAGTGATGACTGGGCAACTCTCAGTGATATAGTGATGCCTGGACGACACTCAGTGATATAGTTATGACAGGAATGGTCTCAGTGATACAGTGAAGACTGGGTGACTCTCAGTGATACAGTGATGACTGGGCGACTCTCAGTGATACAATGATGACTGGGAGACTCTCAGTGATACAGTGATGACTGGACACCTCTCAGTGATACAGTGAGGACTGGGCGACTCACAGTGATACAGAGATGATAGGTTGACTCTCAGTGATACAGTGTTGACTGGACGACTCTCAGTGTTACAGTGATGACTGGACGACTCTCATTGGTACAGTGATTACTGGACGGCTCTCAGTGATACAATGATGAACTGGCGCCTCTCAGTGATACGCTATTGACTGGGTGACTCTCAGTGATACAGTGATGACTGGGTTACTCTCTGTGATACAGCAATGGCTGGGAGACTCTCAATAATGTGGTGATGATTTGGCAACTCTCAGTGATATAGAGATGACTGGGTGACTCTCAGTGATACAGAGATGACTGGGTGACTCTCAGTGTTACAGTGATGACTGGACTACTCTCATTGGTACAGTGATTACTGGACGGCTCTCAGTGATACAATGATGACCTGGCGCCTCTCAGTGATACACTAATGATTGGACGACTCTCAGTGATACAGTGATGACTGGACGACTCTCAGTATTACAGTGATTACTGGGCGACTCTCAGTGATACAGTGATGACTGGTTGGCTCTCAGTGATACAGTGATGACTGGGTGACTCTCAGTGATACAGAGATGATTGGGTGACTCTCAGTGATACAGTCTTGTCTGGGTGACTCTCAGTGATACAGTTATGACTTGGTTACTCTCAGTGATACAGTGATGACTGGGCGACTCTCAGTGTAACAGTGATTACTGAGCGACTCTCAGTTATTCAGTGATGTCTGGTCGACACTCAATAATACAATGATGACTGGGTAACTCTCAGTAATACGATGATGCATTTGCGACTCTCAGTGATACAGTGATGCCAGTGCGACTCTCACGGACAAATTGATGATAGGGAGACTCTCAGTGATATATTGTTGACTGGGTGACTCTCAGTGATACAGTCTTGTCTGGGTGATTCTCAGTGATACAGTGATGACTGGGCGACTCTCAGTGATACAGTGATGACTGGGCGACTCTCAGTGATACAGTGATGACTGGACCACTCTCAGTGATATAGTGATGACTGGACTGCTCTCAGTATTACAGTGATGACTGGGCAACTCTCAGTGATACAGTGTTGACTCGGTGACTCTCAGTGTTACAGTGATGACTGGGTGGCTCTCAGTGATACAGTGATGATTGGGTGACTCTCAGTGATACAGTGATGACTGGTTTACTCTCTGTGATACAGTGATGACTGGGAGACTCTCAATAATGCGGTGATGATATGGCAACTCTCAGTGATACAGAGATGACTGGGCGACTCTCAGTGATTCAGTGATGACTGGTCGACTCTCAGTGATACAGTGATGACTGGAAGACTCAGTGTTAAAGTGATGACAGGGTGACTCTCAGTGACAAAGTGATGACAGGGCGACTCTCAGTGATACAATGATGAATGGACGAACCTCAGTGATACGGTGAAAAAGGGCGACACTCAGTGATGCAGTGATGACTGTCCAACTCTCAGTGATGCAATGATGACTGGGCACCTCTCAGTGATACAGTGATGACTGTCCAACTCTCAGTGATGCAATGATGACTGGGCACCTCTCAGTGATACAGTGATGACTGGGCGACTCTCAGTGATACAGTGATGTCTGGGTGACTCTCAGTGATACAGTGATGATTGGGTGACTCTCAGTGATACAGTCTTGTCTGGGTGACTCTCAGTGATACAGTGATGACTTGGTTACTCTCAGTGATACAGTGATGACTGGGCGACTCTCAGTGTAACAGTGAAGACTGGGCGACTCTCGGTGATACAGTGATGACTGGGCCACACTCAATAATACAATGATGACTGGGTAACTCTCTGTAATACAGTGAAGACTTGGCGACTCTCAGTGATACAGTGATGACAGTGCGACTCTCATGGACAAACTGATGATAGGGAGACTCTCAGTGATATAGTGTTGACTGGGTGATTCTCAGTGATACAGTGATGACTGGGTTACTCTCCGTGATACAGTGATGCCTGGGCGACTCTCAGTGATATAGTGATGACTGGTTGACTCTCAGTGATAAAGTGATGACTGGGCGACTGTCAGTGTTACAGTGATGACTTAACGTGACTCAGTGATACAGTGATGACTGGTGAACATTCAGTTATACAGTGATGACTGGACCACACTCAATGATTCATTGATGAGAGGGTGACTCTCAGTGATACAGTGATAAATGGACGACTCTCATTGATACAGTGAAGACTGGGTGACATTCAGTGTTACAGTAATGACTGGAAAACCCTCAATGATACAGTTATGAATGGGAGACTCTCAGGGATACGGTGAAAAAGGGCGACACTCAGTGATACAGTGATGACTGAGCACCTGTCAGTGATGCAATGATGACTGGGCACCTCTAAGTCATTCAGTGATGCCTGGGCACCTGTCAGTGATACAGTGATGACTGGGCGACTCTCAGTGATAGAGCGATGACTGGGCGACTCTCAGTGATATAGTTATGACTGGACGACTCTCAGTGATATAGTTATGACAGGAATGCTCTCAGTGATACAGTGATGACTGGGTGACTCTCAGTGATACAGTGATGACTGGGTGACTCTCAGTGATACAGTGATGACTAGACGCCTCTCAGTGATACAGTGAGGACTGGGCGACTCACAGTGATACAGAGATGATAGGTTGACTCTCAGTGATACAGTGTTGACTGGGTGACTCTCAGTGTTACAGTGATGACTGGACGACTCTCATTGGTACAGTGATTACTGGACGGCTCTCAGTGATACTATGATGACCTGGCGCCTCTCAGTGATACAGTGATGACTGGGCGCCTCTCAGTGATACACTATTGACTGGACGACTCTCAGTGATACAGTGTTGACTGGGTGACTCTCAGTGTTACAGAGATGATTGGGTGACTCTCAGTGATACAGTGATGACTGGGAGACTCTCAATAATACGGTGATGAAATGGCGACTCTGAGAGATGCAGTGATGACTGGGCAACTCTCAGTGATGCAGTGAAGACTTGGCAACTGTCAGTGATAAAGTGATGACTGGGTGACTGTCAGTGTTACAGTGATGACAACGTGACTCAGTGATACAGTGATGACTGGTGAACATTCAGTTATATAGCGATAACTGGAACACACTCAATGATTCAGTGATGAGTGGGTGACTCTCAGTGATACAGTGTTGACAGGGCGACTCTCAGTGATAGAGTGATGACTGGATGACTGTCAGTGATACAGTGATGACTGGGTGATTCTCAGTGATACAGTGATGACTGGGTGACTCTCAGTGATACAGTGATGACTGGGCGACTCTCAGTGATACAGTGATGACTGGGCGACTCTCAGTGCTACAGTGATGACTGAGCTACTCTCAGTGATACAGTGATGACTGTACGACACTCAATGATACAGTGATTACTGAGCGACTCACAGTTATTCAGTGATGACTGGTCGACACTCAATAATACAATGATGATTGGGTAACTCTCAGTAATACGGTGATGCAAGTGCGACTCTCAGTGATGCAGTGATGCCAGTGCGACTCTCATGGACAAACTGATGATAGGGAGACTCTCAGTGATACAGTGATGAGTGGATGACATTCAGTGTTACAGTAATGACTGGAAAACCCTCAATGAACAGTGATGAATGGGAGACTCTCAGTGATAGAGTGATGACTGGGTGACTCTCAGTGATACAGTGATGACTGGGCAACTCTCACTGATATAGTGATGCCTGGATGACACTCAGTGATACAGTGATGACTGGGGGACTCTCAGTGATACAGTGATGACTGGGCGACTCTCAGTGATAGAGTGATGACTGGGTGACTCTCAGTGATACAGTGATGACTGGGCAACTCTCAGTGATATAGTGATGCCTGGATGACACTCAGTGATACAGTGATGACTGGGGGTCTCTCAGTGATACAGTGATGACTGGGCGACTCTCAGTGATACAGTGATGACTGGGCGACTCTCAGTGATACAGTGATGACTGGGCGACTCTCAGTGATACAGTGATGACTGGACACCTCTCAGTGGTACAGTGATGACTGGGTGACTCTCAGTGATACAGTGATGACTGGGCAACTCTCAGTGATATAGTGATGCCTGGACGACACTCAGTGATATAGTTATGACAGGAATGGTCTCAGTGATACAGTGAAGACTGGGTGACTCTCAGTGATACAGTGATGACTGGGCGACTCTCAGTGATACAATGATGACTGGGAGACTCTCAGTGATACAGTGATGACTGGACACCTCTCAGTGATACAGTGAGGACTGGGCGACTCACAGTGATACAGAGATGATAGGTTGACTCTCAGTGATACAGTGTTGACTGGACGACTCTCAGTGTTACAGTGATGACTGGACGACTCTCATTGGTACAGTGATTACTGGACGGCTCTCAGTGATACAATGATGAACTGGCGCCTCTCAGTGATACGCTATTGACTGGGTGACTCTCAGTGATACAGTGATGACTGGGTTACTCTCTGTGATACAGCAATGGCTGGGAGACTCTCAATAATGTGGTGATGATTTGGCAACTCTCAGTGATATAGAGATGACTGGGTGACTCTCAGTGATACAGAGATGACTGGGTGACTCTCAGTGTTACAGTGATGACTGGACTACTCTCATTGGTACAGTGATTACTGGACGGCTCTCAGTGATACAATGATGACCTGGCGCCTCTCAGTGATACACTAATGATTGGACGACTCTCAGTGATACAGTGATGACTGGACGACTCTCAGTATTACAGTGATTACTGGGCGACTCTCAGTGATACAGTGATGACTGGTTGGCTCTCAGTGATACAGTGATGACTGGGTGACTCTCAGTGATACAGAGATGATTGGGTGACTCTCAGTGATACAGTCTTGTCTGGGTGACTCTCAGTGATACAGTTATGACTTGGTTACTCTCAGTGATACAGTGATGACTGGGCGACTCTCAGTGTAACAGTGAAGACTGGGCGACTCTCAGTTTTACAGTGATGACTGGAAAACTCTCAGTAGTAAAGTGATGACTGGACGACTCTGAGCGGTACAGTGATGACTGGACGGCTCTCAGTGATACAATGATGACTGGGCGCCTCTCAGTGATACACTAATGACTGGGTGACTCTCAGTGATACACTGATGACTGGGCGACTCTCACTGATACACTAATGACTGGATGACTCTCAGTGCTACAGTGATGACTGTACGACACTCAATGATACAGTGATTACTGAGCGATTCACAGTTATTCAGTGATGACTGTACGACACTCAATAATACAATGATGACTGGGTAACTCTCAGTAATACGATGATGCATTTGCGACTCTCAGTGATACAGTGATGCCAGTGCGACTCTCACGGACAAACTGATGATAGGGAGACTCTCAGTGATATATTGTTGACTGGGTGACTCTCAGTGATACAGTCTTGTCTGGGTGATTCTCAGTGATACAGTGATGACTGGGCGACTCTCAGTGATACAGTGATGACTGGACCACTCTCAGTGATATAGTGATGACTGGACTGCTCTCAGTATTACAGTGATGACTGGGCGACTCTCAGTGATACAGTGATGACTGGGCGACTCTCAGTGATACAGTGATGACTGGACCACTCTCAGTGATATAGTGATGACTGGACTGCTCTCAGTATTACAGTGATGACTGGGCAACTCTCAGTGATACAGTGTTGACTCGGTGACTCTCAGTGTTACAGTGATGACTGGGTGGCTCTCAGTGATACAGAGATGATTGGGTGACTCTCAGTGATACAGTCTTGTCTGGGTGACTCTCAGTGATACAGTGATGACTGGTTTACTCTCTGTGATACAGTGATGACTGGGAGACTCTCAATAATGCGGTGATGATATGGCAACTCTCAGTGATACAGAGATGACTGGGCGACTCTCAGTGATTCAGTGATGACTGGTCGACTCTCAGTGATACAGTGATGACTGGAAGACTCAGTGTTAAAGTGATGACAGGGCGACTCTCAGTGACAAAGTGATGACAGGGCGACTCTCAGTGATACAATGATGAATGGACGAACCTCAGTGATACGGTGAAAAAGGGCGACACTCAGTGATGCAGTGATGACTGTCCAACTCTCAGTGATGCAATGATGACTGGGCACCTCTCAGTGATACAGTGATGACTGTCCAACTCTCAGTGATGCAATGATGACCGGGCACCTCTCAGTGATACAGTGATGACTGGGCGACTCTCAGTGATACAGTGATGTCTGGGTGACTCTCAGTGATACAGTGATGATTGGGTGACTCTCAGTGATACAGTCTTGTCTGGGTGACTCTCAGTGATACAGTGATGACTTGATTACTCTCAGTGATACAGTGATGACTGGGCGACTCTCAGTGTAACAGTGAAGACTGGGCGACTCTCGGTGATACAGTGATGACTGGGCCACACTCAATAATACAATGATGACTGGGTAACTCTCTGTAATACAGTGAAGACTTGGCGACTCTCAGTGATACAGTGATGACAGTGCGACTCTCATGGACAAACTGATGATAGGGAGACTCTCAGTGATATAGTGTTGACTGGGTGATTCTCAGTGATACAGTGATGACTGGGTTACTCTCCGTGATACAGTGATGCCTGGGCGACTCTCAGTGATATAGTGATGACTGGACCACTCTCAGTGATATAGTGATGACAGGACTGCTCTCAGTATTACAGTGATGACTGGGCGACTCTCAGTGATACAGTGCTGACTGGGCGACTCTCAGTGATACAGTGATGACTGGGTGACTCTCAGTGATACAGTGATGACCGGGCGACTCTCAGTGATATAGTGATGACTGGACCACTCTCAGTGATATAGTGATGACAGGACTGCTCTCAGTATTACAGTGATGACTGGGCGACTCTCAGTGATACAGTGATGACTGGGTGATTCTCTGTGATACAGTGATGACTGGGCGACTCTCAGTGATACAGTGATGACTGAGTGACTCTCAGTTATTCAGTGATGACGGGAAGAAACTCCATAATACAATGATGACTGGGTTACTCTCAGTAATACGGTGATGCAAGTGCTACTCTCTGTGAAGCAGTGATGACAGTGCGACTCTCAGTGTCAAACTGATGACTGGGTGACTCTCAGTGATACAGTGTTGACTGGGCGTCTCTCAGTGTTACAGTGATGACTGGAAAACTCTCATTGGTACAGTGATTACTGGACGGCTCTCAGTGATACAATGATGACCTGGCGCCTCTCAGTGATGCACTATTGACTGGACAACTCTCAGTGATACAGTGATGACTGGACGACTCTCAGTATTACAGGGATGACTGGGCAACTCTCAGTGATACAGTGTTGACTGGGTGACTCTCAGTGTTACAGTGATGACTTGGTGGCTCTCAGTGATACAGTCTTGTCTGGGTGACTCTCAGTGATACAGTGATGATTGGGTTACTCTCTGTGATACAGTGATGAATGGGAGACTCTCAGTGATACGGTGAAAAAGGGCGACACTCAGTGATGCAGTGATAACTGGCCAACTCTCAGTGATGCAATGATGATTGGGCACCTGTCAGTGATACAGTGATGACTGGGCGACTCTCAGTGATACAGTGATGACTGGGCGACTCTCAGTGCTACAGTGATGACTGAGCTACTCTCAGTGATACAGTGATGACTGTACGACACTCAATGATACAGTGATTACTGAGCGACTCACAGTTATTCAGTGATGACTGGTCGACACTCAATAATACAATGATGATTGGGTAACTCTCAGTAATACGGTGATGCAAGTGCGACTCTCAGTGATGCAGTGATGCCAGTGCGACTCTCATGGACAAACTGATGATAGGGAGACTCTCAGTGATACAGTGATGAGTGGATGACATTCAGTGTTACAGTAATGACTGGAAAACCCTCAATGAACAGTGATGAATGGGAGACTCTCAGTGATAGAGTGATGACTGGGTGACTCTCAGTGATACAGTGATGACTGGGCAACTCTCAGTGATATAGTGATGCCTGGATGACACTCAGTGATACAGTGAAGACTGGGCGACTCTCAGTGTAACAGTGATGGCTGGTTGGCTCTCAGTGATACAGTGATGACTGGGTGACTCTCAGTGATACAGAGATCACTGGGTGACTCTCAGTGATACAGAGATGATTGGGCGACTCTCAATGGTAAAGTGATGAGTGGACGGCTCTCTGTGATACAATGATGATTGGGCGCCTCACACTGATACACTAATGACTGGACGACTCTCAGTGATACAGTGATGACTGGGCGACTCTCAGTGATAGAGTGATGACTGGGTGACTCTCAGTGATACAGTGATGACTGGGCAACTCTCAGTGATATAGTGATGCCTGGATGACACTCAGTGATACAGTGATGACTGGGGGTCTCTCAGTGATACAGTGATGACTGGGCGACTCTCAGTGATACAGTGATGACTGGGCGACTCTCAGTGATACAGTGATGACTGGGCGACTCTCAGTGATACAGTGATGACTGGACACCTCTCAGTGGTACAGTGATGACTGGGTGACTCTCAGTGATACAGTGATGACTGGGCAACTCTCAGTGATATAGTGATGCCTGGACGACACTCAGTGATATAGTTATGACAGGAATGGTCTCAGTGATACAGTGAAGACTGGGTGACTCTCAGTGATACAGTGATGACTGGGCGACTCTCAGTGATACAATGATGACTGGGAGACTCTCAGTGATACAGTGATGACTGGACACCTCTCAGTGATACAGTGAGGACTGGGCGACTCACAGTGATACAGAGATGATAGGTTGACTCTCAGTGATACAGTGTTGACTGGACGACTCTCAGTGTTACAGTGATGACTGGACGACTCTCATTGGTACAGTGATTACTGGACGGCTCTCAGTGATACAATGATGAACTGGCGCCTCTCAGTGATACGCTATTGACTGGGTGACTCTCAGTGATACAGTGATGACTGGGTTACTCTCTGTGATACAGCAATGGCTGGGAGACTCTCAATAATGTGGTGATGATTTGGCAACTCTCAGTGATATAGAGATGACTGGGTGACTCTCAGTGATACAGAGATGACTGGGTGACTCTCAGTGTTACAGTGATGACTGGACTACTCTCATTGGTACAGTGATTACTGGACGGCTCTCAGTGATACAATGATGACCTGGCGCCTCTCAGTGATACACTAATGATTGGACGACTCTCAGTGATACAGTGATGACTGGACGACTCTCAGTATTACAGTGATTACTGGGCGACTCTCAGTGATACAGTGATGACTGGTTGGCTCTCAGTGATACAGTGATGACTGGGTGACTCTCAGTGATACAGAGATGATTGGGTGACTCTCAGTGATACAGTCTTGTCTGGGTGACTCTCAGTGATACAGTTATGACTTGGTTACTCTCAGTGATACAGTGATGACTGGGCGACTCTCAGTGTAACAGTGATTACTGAGCGACTCTCAGTTATTCAGTGATGTCTGGTCGACACTCAATAATACAATGATGACTGGGTAACTCTCAGTAATACGATGATGCATTTGCGACTCTCAGTGATACAGTGATGCCAGTGCGACTCTCACGGACAAATTGATGATAGGGAGACTCTCAGTGATATATTGTTGACTGGGTGACTCTCAGTGATACAGTCTTGTCTGGGTGATTCTCAGTGATACAGTGATGACTGGGCGACTCTCAGTGATACAGTGATGACTGGGCGACTCTCAGTGATACAGTGATGACTGGACCACTCTCAGTGATATAGTGATGACTGGACTGCTCTCAGTATTACAGTGATGACTGGGCAACTCTCAGTGATACAGTGTTGACTCGGTGACTCTCAGTGTTACAGTGATGACTGGGTGGCTCTCAGTGATACAGTGATGATTGGGTGACTCTCAGTGATACAGTGATGACTGGTTTACTCTCTGTGATACAGTGATGACTGGGAGACTCTCAATAATGCGGTGATGATATGGCAACTCTCAGTGATACAGAGATGACTGGGCGACTCTCAGTGATTCAGTGATGACTGGTCGACTCTCAGTGATACAGTGATGACTGGAAGACTCAGTGTTAAAGTGATGACAGGGTGACTCTCAGTGACAAAGTGATGACAGGGCGACTCTCAGTGATACAATGATGAATGGACGAACCTCAGTGATACGGTGAAAAAGGGCGACACTCAGTGATGCAGTGATGACTGTCCAACTCTCAGTGATGCAATGATGACTGGGCACCTCTCAGTGATACAGTGATGACTGTCCAACTCTCAGTGATGCAATGATGACTGGGCACCTCTCAGTGATACAGTGATGACTGGGCGACTCTCAGTGATACAGTGATGTCTGGGTGACTCTCAGTGATACAGTGATGATTGGGTGACTCTCAGTGATACAGTCTTGTCTGGGTGACTCTCAGTGATACAGTGATGACTTGGTTACTCTCAGTGATACAGTGATGACTGGGCGACTCTCAGTGTAACAGTGAAGACTGGGCGACTCTCGGTGATACAGTGATGACTGGGCCACACTCAATAATACAATGATGACTGGGTAACTCTCTGTAATACAGTGAAGACTTGGCGACTCTCAGTGATACAGTGATGACAGTGCGACTCTCATGGACAAACTGATGATAGGGAGACTCTCAGTGATATAGTGTTGACTGGGTGATTCTCAGTGATACAGTGATGACTGGGTTACTCTCCGTGATACAGTGATGCCTGGGCGACTCTCAGTGATATAGTGATGACTGGTTGACTCTCAGTGATAAAGTGATGACTGGGCGACTGTCAGTGTTACAGTGATGACTTAACGTGACTCAGTGATACAGTGATGACTGGTGAACATTCAGTTATACAGTGATGACTGGACCACACTCAATGATTCATTGATGAGAGGGTGACTCTCAGTGATACAGTGATAAATGGACGACTCTCATTGATACAGTGAAGACTGGGTGACATTCAGTGTTACAGTAATGACTGGAAAACCCTCAATGATACAGTTATGAATGGGAGACTCTCAGGGATACGGTGAAAAAGGGCGACACTCAGTGATACAGTGATGACTGAGCACCTGTCAGTGATGCAATGATGACTGGGCACCTCTAAGTCATTCAGTGATGCCTGGGCACCTGTCAGTGATACAGTGATGACTGGGCGACTCTCAGTGATAGAGCGATGACTGGGCGACTCTCAGTGATATAGTTATGACTGGACGACTCTCAGTGATATAGTTATGACAGGAATGCTCTCAGTGATACAGTGATGACTGGGTGACTCTCAGTGATACAGTGATGACTGGGTGACTCTCAGTGATACAGTGATGACTAGACGCCTCTCAGTGATACAGTGAGGACTGGGCGACTCACAGTGATACAGAGATGATAGGTTGACTCTCAGTGATACAGTGTTGACTGGGTGACTCTCAGTGTTACAGTGATGACTGGACGACTCTCATTGGTACAGTGATTACTGGACGGCTCTCAGTGATACTATGATGACCTGGCGCCTCTCAGTGATACAGTGATGACTGGGCGCCTCTCAGTGATACACTATTGACTGGACGACTCTCAGTGATACAGTGTTGACTGGGTGACTCTCAGTGTTACAGAGATGATTGGGTGACTCTCAGTGATACAGTGATGACTGGGAGACTCTCAATAATACGGTGATGAAATGGCGACTCTGAGAGATGCAGTGATGACTGGGCAACTCTCAGTGATGCAGTGAAGACTTGGCAACTGTCAGTGATAAAGTGATGACTGGGTGACTGTCAGTGTTACAGTGATGACAACGTGACTCAGTGATACAGTGATGACTGGTGAACATTCAGTTATATAGCGATAACTGGAACACACTCAATGATTCAGTGATGAGTGGGTGACTCTCAGTGATACAGTGTTGACAGGGCGACTCTCAGTGATAGAGTGATGACTGGATGACTGTCAGTGATACAGTGATGACTGGGTGATTCTCAGTGATACAGTGATGACTGGGTGACTCTCAGTGATACAGTGATGACTGGGTGAATCTCAGTGTTACAGTGAAGACTGGGCGAATCTCAGTGATACCGTGATGACTGGGCGACTCTCAGTGATACCGTGATTACTGGGCGACTCTCAGTGATACAGTGATGACTGGTGAACATTCAGTTATATAGTGATGACTGGAGCACACTCAATGATTCAGTGATGAGTGGGGGACTGTCAGTGATACAGTGTTGACTGGAAGACTCTCAGTGATACCGTGATGACTGGACGACTCTCAATGATATAGTGATGACTGGACCACTCTCAGTGATATAGTGATGACTGGACTGCTCTCAGTATTACAGTGATGACTGGGCAACTCTCAGTGATACAGTGTTGACTCGGTGACTCTCAGTGTTACAGTGATGACTGGGTGGCTCTCAGTGATACAGAGATGATTGGGTGACTCTCAGTGATACAGTCTTGTCTGGGTGACTCTCAGTGATACAGTGATGACTGGTTTACTCTCTGTGATACAGTGATGACTGGGAGACTCTCAATAATGCGGTGATGATATGGCAACTCTCAGTGATACAGAGATGACTGGGCGACTCTCAGTGATTCAGTGATGACTTGTCGACTCTCAGTGATACAGTGATGACTGGAAGACTCAGTGTTAAAGTGATGACAGGGCGACTCTCAGTGACAAAGTGATGACAGGGCGACTCTCAGTGATACAATGATGAATGGACGAACCTCAGTGATACGGTGAAAAAGGGCGACACTCAGTGATGCAGTGATGACTGTCCAACTCTCAGTGATGCAATGATGACTGGGCACCTCTCAGTGATACAGTGATGACTGTCCAACTCTCAGTGATGCAATGATGACTGGGCACCTCTCAGTGATACAGTGATGACTGGGCGACTCTCAGTGATACAGTGATGTCTGGGTGACTCTCAGTGATACAGTGATGATTGGGTGACTCTCAGTGATACAGTCTTGTCTGGGTGACTCTCAGTGATACAGTGATGACTTGGTTACTCTCAGTGATATAGTGATGACTGGGCGACTCTCAGTGTAACAGTGAAGACTGGGCGACTCTCGGTGATACAGTGATGACTGGGCCACACTCAATAATACAATGATGACTGGGTAACTCTCTGTAATACAGTGAAGACTTGGCGACTCTCAGTGATACAGTGATGACAGTGCGACTCTCATGGACAAACTGATGATAGGGAGACTCTCAGTGATATAGTGTTGACTGGGTGATTCTCAGTGATACAGTGATGACTGGGTTACTCTCCGTGATACAGTGATGCCTGGGCGACTCTCAGTGATATAGTGATGACTGGTTGACTCTCAGTGATAAAGTGATGACTGGGCGACTGTCAGTGTTACAGTGATGACTTAACGTGACTCAGTGATACAGTGATGACTGGTGAACATTCAGTTATACAGTGATGACTGGACCACACTCAATGATTCATTGATGAGAGGGTGACTCTCAGTGATACAGTGATAAATGGACGACTCTCATTGATACAGTGAAGACTGGGTGACATTCAGTGTTACAGTAATGACTGGAAAACCCTCAATGATACAGTTATGAATGGGAGACTCTCAGGGATACGGTGAAAAAGGGCGACACTCAGTGATACAGTGATGACTGAGCACCTGTCAGTGATGCAATGATGACTGGGCACCTCTAAGTCATTCAGTGATGCCTGGGCACCTGTCAGTGATACAGTGATGACTGGGCGACTCTCAGTGATAGAGCGATGACTGGGCGACTCTCAGTGATATAGTTATGACTGGACGACTCTCAGTGATATAGTTATGACAGGAATGCTCTCAGTGATACAGTGATGACTGGGTGACTCTCAGTGATACAGTGATGACTGGGTGACTCTCAGTGATACAGTGATGACTAGACGCCTCTCAGTGATACAGTGAGGACTGGGCGACTCACAGTGATACAGAGATGATAGGTTGACTCTCAGTGATACAGTGTTGACTGGGTGACTCTCAGTGTTACAGTGATGACTGGACGACTCTCATTGGTACAGTGATTACTGGACGGCTCTCAGTGATACTATGATGACCTGGCGCCTCTCAGTGATACAGTGATGACTGGGCGCCTCTCAGTGATACACTATTGACTGGACGACTCTCAGTGATATAGTGATGACTGGTTGACTCTCAGTGATAAAGTGATGACTGGGCGACTGTCAGTGTTACAGTGATGACTTAACGTGACTCAGTGATACAGTGATGACTGGTGAACATTCAGTTATACAGTGATGACTGGACCACACTCAATGATTCATTGATGAGAGGGTGACTCTCAGTGATACAGTGATAAATGGACGACTCTCATTGATACAGTGAAGACTGGGTGACATTCAGTGTTACAGTAATGACTGGAAAACCCTCAATGATACAGTTATGAATGGGAGACTCTCAGGGATACGGTGAAAAAGGGCGACACTCAGTGATACAGTGATGACTGAGCACCTGTCAGTGATGCAATGATGACTGGGCACCTCTAAGTCATTCAGTGATGCCTGGGCACCTGTCAGTGATACAGTGATGACTGGGCGACTCTCAGTGATAGAGCGATGACTGGGCGACTCTCAGTGATATAGTTATGACTGGACGACTCTCAGTGATATAGTTATGACAGGAATGCTCTCAGTGATACAGTGATGACTGGGTGACTCTCAGTGATACAGTGATGACTGGGTGACTCTCAGTGATACAGTGATGACTAGACGCCTCTCAGTGATACAGTGAGGACTGGGCGACTCACAGTGATACAGAGATGATAGGTTGACTCTCAGTGATACAGTGTTGACTGGGTGACTCTCAGTGTTACAGTGATGACTGGACGACTCTCATTGGTACAGTGATTACTGGACGGCTCTCAGTGATACTATGATGACCTGGCGCCTCTCAGTGATACAGTGATGACTGGGCGGCTCTCAGTGATACAGTGTTGACTGGGTGACTCTCAGTGTTACAGAGATGAGTGGGTGACTCTCAGTGATACAGTGATGACTGGGCGACTCTCAGTGATACAGTGTTGACTGGGTGACTCTCAGTATTGCAGTGATGACTGGGTATACTCTCAGTGATACAGTGATGACTGGGAGACTCTCAATAATACGGTGATGAAATGGCGACTCTGAGAGATGCAGTGATGACTGGGCAACTCTCAGTGATGCAGTGAAGACTTGGCAACTGTCAGTGATAAAGTGATGACTGGGTGACTGTCAGTGTTACAGTGATGACAACGTGACTCAGTGATACAGTGATGACTGGTGAACATTCAGTTATATAGCGATGACTGGAACACACTCAATGATTCAGTGATGAGTGGGTGACTCTCAGTGATACAGTGTTGACAGGGCGACTCTCAGTGATAGAGTGATGACTGGATGACTGTCAGTGATACAGTGATGACTGGGTGATTCTCAGTGATACAGTGATGACTGGGTGACTCTCAGTGATACAGTGATGACTGGGTGAATCTCAGTGTTACAGTGAAGACTGGGCGAATCTCAGTGATACCGTGATGACTGGGCGACTCTCAGTGATACCGTGATTACTGGGCGACTCTCAGTGATACAGTGATGACTGGTGAACATTCAGTTATATAGTGATGACTGGAGCACACTCAATGATTCAGTGATGAGTGGGGGACTGTCAGTGATACAATGTTGACTGGAAGACTCTCAGTGATACCGTGATGACTGGGCGACTCAGTGTTAAAGCGATGACAGGGCGACTCTCAGTGATACAGTGATGATAGGGAGACTCTCAGTGATATAATGATGAATGGTCGACTCTCATTGATACAGTGTTGACTGGGTGACATTCAGTGTTACAGTGATGACTGGATGACCCTCAGTGATACGGTGAAAAAGGGTGACACTCAGTGATGCAGTGATGACTGTCCAACTCTCAGTGATGCAATGATGACTGGGCACCTCTCAGTGATACAGTGATGACTGGGCGACTCTCAGTGATACAGTGATGACTGGGCGACTCTCAGTGATACAGTGATGACTGGACGACTCTCAGTGATATAGTGATGACTGGACGACTCTTGTTGATATAGTTATGACAGGACGGCTCTCAGTATTACAGTGATGACTGGGCGACTCTCAGTGATTCAGTGATGACTGGGCGACTCTCAGTGATACAGTGATGACTGGGTAATTCTCAGTGATACAGTGATGACTGTACGACTCTCAGTATTACAGTGATGACTGGGCGACACTCCCTGTTACACTAATGACTGGACGACTCTCAGTGATACAGTGATGACTGGGCGACTCTGAGTGATACAGAGATGACTGGGTGACTCTCAGTGATTCAGTGATGACTGGGCGACTCTCAGTGATACAGTGATGACTGGGTAATTCTCAGTGATACAGTGATGACTGGGTAATTCTCAGTGATACAGTGATGACTGTACGACTCTCAGTATTACAGTGATGACTGGGCGACACTCCCTGTTACACTAATGACTGGACGACTCTGATTGGTACAGTGATTACTGGACGGCTCTCAGTGATACTATGATGACCTAACGACTCTCAGTGGTACAGTGATGACTGGACAACTCTCAGTATTACAGTGATGACTGGGCGAATCTCAGTGATACAGTGTAGACTGCGTGACTCTGTGTTACAGTGATGAACAGGCGACTCTCAGTGATACAGTGATGACTGGGTGACTGTCAGTGTTAGTGATGACTTAACGTGACTCAGTGATACAGTGATGACTGGTGAACATTCAGTTATATAGTGATGACTGGAGCACACTCAATGATTCAGTGATGAGTGGGTGACTCTCAGTGATACAGTGATGACTGGTCGACTCTCAGTGATAGAGTGATGACTGGATGACTGTCAGTAATACAGTGATGACTGGATGACTCAGTGTTTTAATGATGACTGGGCGCCTCTCAGTGATACAATGATGACTGGATGACTCTCAGTGTTACATTGATGAATGAATGACTCTCAGTAATACAGTGATGACTGGCCGACTCTCATTGATACAGTGTTGACTGGGTGACATTGAGTGTTACAGTGATGACCGGACGACCCTCAATGATACAGTGATGAATGGGAGACTCTCAGTGATACAGTGAAGAAAAGGCGACTCTCAGTGCTGCAGTGATGACTGGCCAACTCTCAGTGCTGCAGTGATGACTGGGTGACTCTCAGTGATACAGTGATGATAGGGAGAGTCCAAGTGATATAGTGTTGACTGGCTTACTCTCAGTGATACAGTGATGACATGGTGACTCTCAGTGATACAGTGATGACTGGGCAAGTCTCAGAGTTACAGTGATGAACGGACGACTCTCAGTGATATAGTGATGACTGGACGATTCTCAGTGATACAGTGATGACTGGACGAGTCTCAGTGATACAGTGATGACTAGACGACACTCAGTGATACAGTGATGACTGGACGACTCTCAGTGAAACAGTGATGACTGGGCGCCTTTCAGTGATGTAGTGATGACTGGGCCATTCTCAGTGGTGCAGTGATGACTGGGCCATTCTCAGTGATACAGTGATGACTGGGCGACTCTCAGTGGTACCGTGATGACTGGGCGACTCTCAGTGATGCAGTGATGATAGGGAGACTCTCAGTGATATAGTGATGACTGGGCGACTCTCAGTGATACAATGATGAATGGACGACTCTCATTGATACAGTGTTGACTGGGTGACATTCAGTGTTACAGTGATGACTGGACGACCCTCAATGATACAGTGATGAATGGGAGACTCTCAGTGATACGGTGAAGAAAGGGCGACACTCAGTGATGCAGTGATGACTGGCCAACTCTCAGTGATGCAATGATGACTGTGCACCTCTCAGTGATACAGTGATGACCGGAGGACTCTCAGTGATATAGTGATGACTGGACGACTCTCAGTGATATAGTTATGACAGGACGGCTCTAAGTATTACAGTGATGACTGGGCGACTCTCAGTGATACAGTGATGACTGGGCGACTCTCAGTGATACAGTGATGACTGGGCGACTCTCAGTGATACAGTGATGACTGGGCGACTCTCAGTATTACAGTGATGACTGGGCGACTCTCAGTGATACAGTGTTGACTGGGTGACTCTCAGTATTGCAGTGATGACTGGGTATACTCTCAGTGATACAGTGATGAATGGGAGACTCTCAATAATACGGTGATGAAATGGCGACTCTCAGAGATGCATTGATGACTGGGCAACTCTCAGTGATATAGTGATGACTGGGTAACTGTCAGTGATAAAGTGATGACTGGGTGACTGTCAGTGTTACAGTGATGACTTAATGTGACTCAGTGATACAGTGATGACTGGTGAACATTCAGTTATATAGTGATGACTGGAGCGCACTCAATGATTCAGTGATGAGTGGGTGACTCTCAGTGATTCAGTGTTGACTGGGTTACTCTCAGTGATAGAGTGATGACTGGATGACTGTCAGTGATACAGTGATGACTGCGTGATTCTCAGTGATACAGTGATGACTGGGTGTCTCTCAGTGATACAGTGTTGACAGGGCGACTCTCATTGATAGAGTGATGACTGGATGACTGTCAGTGATACAGTGATGACTGCGTGATTCTCAGTGATACAGTGATGACTGAGCGACTCTCAGTTATTCAGTGATGACGGGAAGAAACTCAATAACACAATGATGACTGGGTTACTCTCAGTAATACTGTGATGCAAGTGCGACTCTCTGTGAAGCAGTGATGACAGTGCGACTCTCAGGGTCAATCTGATGAGAGGGAGACTCTCAATGATACAGTGATGACTGGGTGACTCTCAGTGATATAGTGATGACTGGATGACTCTCAGTGATACAGAGATGATAGGTTGACTCTCAGTGCTACAGTGATGACTGGGCGACTCTCAGTGTTACAGTGATGACTGGACGGCTCTCAGTGATACAGTGATGACTGGACGACTCTCAGTGTTACAGTGTTGACTGGGCGACTCTCAGTGATACAGTGTTGACTGGGCGACTCTCAGTGATACAGTGATGACTGGATGACTCAGTGTTTTAGTGATGACTGGGCGACTCTCAGTGATACAATGATGACTGGATGACTCTCAGTCTAACATTGATGAATGAATGACTCTCAGTAAAACAGTGATGACTGGACGACTCTCATTGATACAGTGTTGACTGGGTGACATTCAGTGTTACAGTGATGACTGGATGACTCTCAATGATAGTGATGAATGGGAGACTCTCAGTGATACGGTGAAGAAAAGGCGACTCTCAGTGCTGCAGTGATGACTGGCCAACTCTCAGTGCTGCAGTGATGACTGGGCACCTCTCAGTGATACAGTGATGACTGGGTGACTCACAGTGATACTGTGTTGACTGGCTTACTCTCAGTGATACAGTGATGACTGGGTGACTCACAGGGATACAGTGATGACTGGGCAAGTCTCAGAGTTACAGTGATGACCGGACGACTCTCAGTGATATAGTGATGACTGGACGACTCTCAGTGATATAGTTATGACAGGACGGCTCTAAGTATTACAGTGATGACTGGGCGACTCTCAGTGATACAGTGATGACTGGGCGACTCTCAGTGATACAGTGATGACTGGGCGACTCTCAGTGATACAGTGATGACTGGGCGACTCTCAGTATTACAGTGATGACTGGGTGACTCTCAGTGATACAGTGTTGACTGGGTGACTCTCAGTATTACAGTGATGACTGGGTATACTCTCAGTGATACAGTGATGAATGGGAGACTCTCAATAATACGGTGATGAAATGGCGACTCTCAGAGATGCATTGATGACTGGGCAACTCTCAGTGATATAGTGATGACTGGGCAACTGTCAGTGATAAAGTGATGACTGGGTGACTGTCAGTGTTACAGTGATGACTTAATGTGACTCAGTGATACAGTGATGACTGGGTGTCTCTCAGTGATACAGTGTTGACAGGGCGACTCTCATTGATAGAGTGATGACTGGATGACTGTCAGTGATACAGTGATGACTGCGTGATTCTCAGTGATACAGTGATGACTGGGCGACTCTCAGTGATACAGTGATGACTGAGCGACTCTCAGTTATTCAGTGATGATGGGAAGAAACTCAATAACACAATGATGACTGGGTTACTCTCAGTAATACTGTGATGCAAGTGCGACTCTCTGTGAAGCATTGATGACAGTGCGACTCTCAGGGACAAACTGATGAGAGGGAGACTCTCAGTGATACAGTGTTGACTGGGTGACTCTCACTGTTACAGTGATGAATGGGTGACTCTCAGTGATACAGAGATGATAGGGTGACTCTCAGTGATACAGTCTTTTCTGGGTGACTCTCGGTGATACAGTGATGAATGGGCGAATCTCAGTGTTACAGTGAAGACTGGGCGAATCTCAGTGATACAGTGATGACTGGACGACTCACAGTGGTACAGTGATGACTGTACGACTCTCAGTATTACAGTGATGACTGGGCGACTCTCAGTGATATAGTGATGACTGGGCGACTCTCAGTGATGCAGTGATGATAGGGAGACTCTCAGTGATATAGCGATGACTGGGCGACTCTCAGCGATACAATGATGAATGGACGACTCTCATTGATACAGTGATGAATGGGAGACTCTCAGTGATACGGTGAAGAACGGACGACACTCAGTGATGCAGTGATGACTGGGCACCTCTCAGTGATGCAATGATGACTGGGCACCTCTCAGTGATACAGTGATGACTGGGCGACTCACAGTGATACAGTGATGACCGGACGACTCTCAGAGATATAGTGATGACTGGACGACTCTCGGTAATATAGTTATGACAGGACGGCTCTCAGTATTACAGTGATGACTGGGCCACTCTCAGTGAAAACAGTGATGACTGGTCGACTCTCAGTGATACAGTGATGACTGGGCGATTCTCAGTGATACAGTGATAACTGGGTGACTCTCCGTGATACAGTGATGACTGGGTGATTCTCAGTGATACAGTGATGACTGGGCGACTCTCACTGATACAGTGATGAATGGGTGAATCTCAGTATTACAGTGATGACTGGGCGACTCTCATTGTTACAGTGATGACTGGACGACTCTCAGTGGTACAGTGATGACTGGACGACTCTCAGTGGTACAGTGATGACTGGACGACTCTCAGTGGTACAATGATGACTGGGCGCCTCTCACTGATACACTAATGACTGGACGACTCTCCGTGATACAGTGATGACTGTACGACTCTCAGTATTACAGTGATGACTGGGCGACTCTCACTGATACACTAATGTCTGGACGACTCTCAGTGATACAGTTATGACAGGGCGACTCTCAGTGATACAGTGATGACTTGTACAGCTCTCAGTGATACAGTGATGACTGGCTGACTATCATTGATACGGTGATGACTGGGCAACTATCATTGATACAGTGATGACTGGGCAACTCTCAGTGTTACAGTGATGACTGAGCGACTCTCAGTTATTCAGTGATGACTGGACGTCACTCAATAATACCATGATGACTGGGTTACTCTCAGTGATACGGTAATGAAAGTGCGGCTCTCAGTGAAGCAGTGATGACTGGGCAAATCTCAGAGATACAGAGATGCCAGGGTGACTTTCAGTGATATAGTGATGATGGGCAACTCTCAGTGTTGCAGTGATGACTGGGCGACCCTCAGTGATACAGTGATGACTGGGTAACTCTCAGAGATAAAGAGATGACTGGATGACTCTCAGTGATACAGAGATGGCTGGGCGACTCTGTGTTACAGTCATGTCTGGGCGACTCTCAGTGATACAATGATGACTGGACAACTCTGTGTTACATTGATGAATGCCTGACTCTCGGTGATACAGTGATGAAAGGGCGACTCTCAGTGATGCAGTGATGACTGGGCAACTCTCAGTGATGCAATGATGACTGTACGGCTCTGTGTTACATTGATGAATGCCTGACTCTCCGTCATACAGTGATGAAAGAGCGACTCTCACTTTTACAGTGATGACTGGGTGCCTATCAGTGATACAGTGATGACTGGACGACTCACTGGTACAGTGATGACTGCATGACACTAAATGATACAGTGATGACTGGGTGACTTTCAGTGATACACTGATGACTGGACGACTCTGTGTTACAGTGATGACTGGACGACTCTCAGTGATACAGTGTTGACTGTACGACTCTCAGTATTACAGTGATGATTGGGCGACTCTCACTGATACACTAATGACCGGACGACTCTCAGTGATACAGTTATGACAGGGCGACTCTCAGTGATACAGTGATGACTTGTACAACTCTCAGTGATACAGTGATGACTGGCTCACTATCATTGATACGGTGATGACTGGGCAACTATCATTGATACAGTGATGACTGTGCAATTCTCAGTGTTACAGTGATGACTGAGCGACTCTCAGTTATTAAGTGATGACTGGACGTCACTCAATAATACAATGATGACTGGGTTACTCTCAGTGATACGGTAATGAAAGTGCGACTCTCAGTGAAGCAGTGATGACTGGGCAAATCTCAGAGATACAGAGATGCCAGGGTGACTTTCAGTGATATAGTGATGATGGGCAACTCTCAGTGTTGCAGTGATGACTGGGCGACCCTCAGTGATACAGTGATGACTGGGAGACTCTCAATAATACGGTGATGAAATGGCGACTCTAAGAGATGCAGTGAAGACTGGGCAACTCTCAGTGATGCAGTGAAGACTGGGCAACGCTCAATGATAGAGTGATGACTGGGTGACTGTCAGTGTTACAGTGATGACTTAACGTGACTCAGTGATACAGTGATGACTAGTGAACATTCAGTTATATAGTGATGACTGGAGCACACTCAATGATTCAGTGATGAGTGGGTGACTCTCAGTGATACAGTGTTGACTGGGTGGCTCTCAGTGATACAGTGATGACTGGGCGACTCTCAGTGATACAGTGATGACTGGATGACTGTCAGTGATACAGTGATGACTGGATGACTCAGTGTTTAAGTGATGACAGGGCAACTCTCAGTGATAAAGTGATGACTGGATGACTCAGTGTTTAAGTGATGACAGGGCGACTCTCAGTGATAAAGTGATGACTGGATGACCCAGTGTTTAAGTGATGACTGTGCGACTCTCAGTGATACAGTGATGACTGAATGACTCTCAGTAATACAGTGATGACTGGCCGACTCTCATTGATACAGTGATGACTGAGTGACATTCAGTGTTACAGTGATGACTGGACGACCCTCCATGATACAGTGATGAATGGGAGACTCTCAGTGGTACCGTGATGACTGGGCGACTCTCAGTGATATAGTGATGACTGGGCGACTCTCAGTGATATAGTGATGACTGGGCGACTCTCAGTGGTATAGTGATGACTGGGCGACTCTCAGTGGTACAGTGATGACTGGGCGACTCTCAGTGATATAGTGATGACTGGGCGACTCTCAGTGATGCAGTGATGATAGGGAGACTCTCAGTGATATAGCGATGACTGGGCGACTCTCAGCGATACAATGATGAATGGACGACTCTCATTGATACAGTGATGAATGGGAGACTCTCAGTGATACGGTGAAGAACGGACGACACTCAGTGATGCAGTGATGACTGGGCACCTCTCAGTGATGCAATGATGACTGGGCACCTCTCAGTGATACAGTGATGACTGGGCGACTCACAGTGATACAGTGATGACCGGACGACTCTCAGAGATATAGTGATGACTGGACGACTCTCGGTAATATAGTTATGACAGGACGGCTCTCAGTATTACAGTGATGACTGGGCCATTATCAGTGAAAACAGTGATGACTGGTCGACTCTCAGTGATACAGTGATGACTGGGCGATTCTCAGTGATACAGTGATAACTGGGTGACTCTCCGTGATACAGTGATGACTGGGTGATTCTCAGTGATACAGTGATGACTGGGCGACTCTCACTGATACAGTGATGAATGGGTGAATCTCAGTATTACAGTGATGACTGGGCGACTCTCATTGTTACAGTGATGACTGGACGACTCTCAGTGGTACAGTGATGACTGGACGACTCTCAGTGGTACAGTGATGACTGGACGACTCTCAGTGGTACAATGATGACTGGGCGCCTCTCACTGATACACTAATGACTGGACGACTCTCCGTGATACAGTGATGACTGTACGACTCTCAGTATTACAGTGATGACTGGGCGACTCTCACTGATACACTAATGACTGGACGACTCTCAGTGATACAGTTATGACAGGGCGACTCTCAGTGATACAGTGATGACTTGTACAACTCTCAGTGATACAGTGATGACTGGCTGACTATCATTGATACGGTGATGACTGGGCAACTATCATTGATACAGTGATGACTGGGCAACTCTCAGTGTTACAGTGATGACTGAGCGACTCTCAGTTATTCAGTGATGACTGGACGTCACTCAATAATACAATGATGACTGGGTTACTCTCAGTGATACGGTAATGAAAGTGCGGCTCTCAATGAAGCAGTGATGACTGGGCAAATCTCAGAGATACAGAGATGCCAGGGTGACTTTCAGTGATATAGTGATGATGGGCAACTCTCAGTTTTGCAGTGATGACTGGGCGACCCTCAGTGATACAGTGATGACTGGACGACTCTCAGTGAAACAGTGATGACTGGGCGCCTTTCAGTGATGTAGTGATGACTGGGCCATTCTCAGTGGTGCAGTGATGACTGGGCCATTCTCAGTGATACAGTGATGACTGGGCGACTCTCAGTGATACCGTGATGACTGGGCGACTCTCAGTGATGCAGTGATGATAGGGAGACTCTCAGTGATATAGTGATGACCGGGCGACTCTCAGTGATACAATGATGAATGGACGACTCTCATTGATACAGTGTTGACTGGGTGACATTCAGTGTTACAGTGATGACTGGACGACCCTCAATGATACAGTGATGAATGGGAGACTCTCAGTGATACGGTGAAGAAAGGGCGACACTCAGTGATGCAGTGATGACTGGCCAACTCTCAGTGATGCAATGATGACTGTGCACCTCTCAGTGATACAGTGATGACCGGACGACTCTCAGTGATATAGTGATGACTGGACGACTCTCAGTGATATAGTTATGACAGGACGGCTCTAAGTATTTCAGTGATGACTGGGCGACTCTCAGTGATACAGTGATGACTGGGCGACTCTCAGTGATACAGTGATGACTGGGTGTCTCTCAGTGATACAGTGTTGACTGGGTTACTCTCAGTGATAGAGTGATGACTGGATGACTGTCAGTGATACAGTGATGACTGCGTGATTCTCAGTGATACAGTGATGACTGCGTGATTCTCAGTGATACAGTGATGACTGGGTGTCTCTCAGTGATACAGTGTTGACAGGGCGACTCTCATTGATAGAGTGATGACTGGATGACTGTCAGCGATACAGTGATGACTGCGTGATTCTCAGTGATACAGTGATGACTGGGCGACTCTCAGTGATACAGTGATGACTGAGCGACTCTCAGTTATTCAGTGATGACGGGAAGAAACTCAATAACACAATGATGACTGGGTTACTCTCAGTAATACTGTGATGCAAGTGCTACTCTCTGTGAAGCAGTGATGACAGTGCGACTCTCAGGGTCAATCTGATGAGAGGGAGACTCTCAGTGATACGGTGATGACTGGGTGACTCTCAGTGATATAGTGATGACTGGATGACTCTCAGTGATACAGAGATGATAGGTTGACTCTCAGTGCTACAGTGATGACTGGGCGACTCTCAGTGTTACAGTGATGACTGGACGGCTCTCAGTGATACAGTGATGACTGGACGACTCTCAGTGTTACAGTGTTGACTGGGCGACTCTCAGTGATACAGTTATGACAGGGCGACTCTCAGTGATACAGTGATGACTTGTACAGCTCTCAGTGATACAGTGATGACTGGCTGACTATCATTGATACGGTGATGACTGGGCAACTATCATTGATACAGTGATGACTGGGCAACTCTCAGTGTTACAGTGATGACTGAGCGACTCTCAGTTATTCAGTGATGACTGGACGTCACTCAATAATACAATGATGACTGGGTTACTCTCAGTGATACGGTAATGAAAGTGCGGCTCTCAGTGAAGCAGTGATGACTGGGCAAATCTCAGAGATACAGAGATGCCAGGGTGACTTTCAGTGATATAGTGATGATGGGCAACTCTCAGTTTTGCAGTGATGACTGGGCGACCTTCAGTGATACAGTGATGACTGGGTGACTCTCAGTGATACAGTAATGACTAGACGACACTCAGTGATACAGTGATGACTGGACGACTCTCAGTGAAACAGTGATGACTGGGCGCCTTTCAGTGATGTAGTGATGACTGGGCCATTCTCAGTGGTGCAGTGATGACTGGGCCATTCTCAGTGATACAGTGATGACTGGGCGACTCTCAGTGGTACCGTGATGACTGGGCGACTCTCAGTGATGCAGTGATGATAGGGAGACTCTCAGTGATATAGTGATGACTGGGCGACTCTCAGTGATACAATGATGAATGGACGACTCTCATTGATACAGTGGTGACTGGGTGACATACAGTGTTACAGTGATGATTGGACGACCCTCAATGATACAGTGATGAATGGGAGACTCTCAGTGATACGGTGAAGAAAGGGCGACACTCAGTGATGCAGTGATGACTGGCCAACTCTCAGTGATGCAATGATGACTGTGCACCTCTCAGTGATACAGTGTTGACAGGGCGACTCTCATTGATAGAGTGATGACTGGATGACTGTCAGCGATACAGTGATGACTGCGTGATTCTCAGTGATACAGTGATGACTGGGCGACTCTCAGTGATACAGTGATGACTGAGCGACTCTCAGTTATTCAGTGATGACGGGAAGAAACTCAATAACACAATGATGACTGGGTTACTCTCAGTAATACTGTGATGCAAGTGCGACTCTCTGTGAAGCAGTGATGACAGTGCGACTCTCAGGGTCAATCTGATGAGAGGGAGACTCTCAGTGATACGGTGATGACTGGGTGACTCTCAGTGATATAGTGATGACTGGATGACTCTCAGTGATACAGAGATGATAGGTTGACTCTCAGTGCTACAGTGATGACTGGGCGACTCTCAGTGTTACAGTGATGACTGGACGGCTCTCAGTGATACAGTGATGACTGGACGACTCTCAGTGTTACAGTGTTGACTGGGCGACTCTCAGTGATACAGTGTTGACTGGGCGACTCTCAGTGATACAGTGATGACTGGATGACTCAGTGTTTTAGTGATGACTGGGCGACTCTCAGTGATACAATGATGACTGGATGACTCTCAGTCTAACATTGATGAATGAATGACTCTCAGTAAAACAGTGATGACTGGACGACTCTCATTGATACAGTGTTGACTGGGTGACATTCAGGGTTACATTGATGACTGGATGACTCTCAATGATAGTGATGAATGGGAGACTCTCAGTGATACGGTGAAGAAAAGGCGACTCTCAGTGCTGCAGTGATGACTGGCCAACTCTCAGTGCTGCAGTGATGACTGGGCACCTCTCAGTGATACAGTGATGACTGGGTGACTCACAGTGATACTGTGTTGACTGGCTTACTCTCAGTGATACAGTGATGACTGGGTGACTCACAGGGATACAGTGATGACTGGGCAAGTCTCAGAGTTACAGTGATGACCGGACGACTCTCAGTGATATAGTGATGACTGGACGACTCTCAGTGATATAGTTATGACAGGACGGCTCTAAGTATTACAGTGATGACTGGGCGACTCTCAGTGATACAGTGATGACTGGGCGACTCTCAGTGATACAGTGATGACTGGGCGACTCTCAGTGATACAGTGATGACTGGGCGACTCTCAGTATTACAGTGATGACTGGGTGACTCTCAGTGATACAGTGTTGACTGGGTGACTCTCAGTATTACAGAGATGACTGGGTATACTCTCAGTGATACAGTGATGAATGGGAGACTCTCAATAATACGGTGATGAAATGGCGACTCTCAGAGATGCATTGATGACTGGGCAACTCTCAGTGATACAGTGATGACTGGACGACTCTCAGTGTTACAGTGTTGACTGGGCGACTCTCAGTGATACAGTGATGACTGGATGACTCAGTGTTTTAGTGATGACTGGGCGACTCTCAGTGATACAATGATGACTGGATGACTCTCAGTCTAACATTGATGAATGAATGACTCTCAGTAAAACAGTGATGACTGGACGACTCTCATTGATACAGTGTTGACTGGGTGACATTCAGTGTTACAGTGATGACTGGATGACTCTCAATGATAGTGATGAATGGGAGACTCTCAGTGATACGGTGAAGAAAAGGCGACTCTCAGTGCTGCAGTGATGACTGGCCAACTCTCAGTGCTGCAGTGATGACTGGGCACCTCTCAGTGATACAGTGATGACTGGGTGACTCACAGTGATACTGTGTTGACTGGCTTAATCTCAGTGATACAGTGATGACTGGGTGACTCACAGTGATACAGTGATGACTGGGCAAGTCTCAGAGTTACAGTGATGACCGGACGACTCTCAGTGATATAGTGATGACTGGACGACTCTCAGTGATATAGTTATGACAGGACGGCTCTAAGTATTACAGTGATGACTGGGCGACTCTCAGTGATACAGTGATGACTGGGCGACTCTCTGCGATACAATGATGAATGGATGACTCTCATTGATACAGTGATGAATGGGAGACTCTCAGTGATACGGTGAAGAACGGACGACACTCAGTGATGCAGTGATGACTAGGCACCTCTCAGTGATGCAATGATGACTGGGCACCTCTCAGTGATACAGTGATGACTGGGCGACTCACAGTGATACAGTGATGACCGGACGACTCTCAGAGATATAGTGATGACTGGACGACTCTCGGTAATATAGTTATGACAGGACGGCTCTCAATATTACAGTGATGACTGGGCCACTCTCAGTGAAAACAGTGATGACTGGTCGACTCTCAGTGATACAGTGATGACTGGGCGATTCTCAGTGATACAGTGATAACTGGGTGACTCTCCGTGATACAGTGATGACTGGGTGATTCTCAGTGATACAGTGATGACTGGGTGACTCTCACTGATACAGTGATGAATGGGTGAATCTCAGTATTACAGTGATGACTGGGCGACTCTCATTGTTACAGTGATGACTGGACGACTCTCAGTGGTACAGTGATGACTGGACGACTCTCAGTGGTACAGTGATGACTGGACGACTCTCAGTGGTACAATGATGACTGGGCGCCTCTCACTGATACACTAATGACTGGACGACTCTCCATGATTCAGTGATGACTGTACGACTCTCAGTATTACAGTGATGACTGGGCGACTCTCACTGATACACTAATGACTGGACGACTCTCAATGATACAGTGATGACTTGTACAGCTCTCAGTGATACAGTGATGACTGGCTGACTATCATTGATACGGTGATGACTGGGCAACTATCATTGATACAGTGATGACTGGGCAACTCTCAGTGTTACAGTGATGACTGAGCGACTCTCAGTTATTCAGTGATGACTGGACGTCACTCAATAATACAATGATGACTGGGTTACTCTCAGTGATACGGTAATGAAAGTGCGGCTCTCAGTGAAGCAGTGATGACTGGGCAAATCTCAGAGATACAGAGATGCCAGGGTGACTTTCAGTGATATAGTGATGATGGGCAACTCTCAGTGTTGCAGTGATGACTGGGCGACCCTCAGTGATACAGTGATGACTGGGTAACTCTCAGAGATAAAGAGATGACTGGATGACTCTCAGTGATACAGAGATGGCTGGGCGACTCTGTGTTACAGTCATGTCTGGGCGACTCTCAGTGATACAATGATGACTGGACAACTCTGTGTTACATTGATGAATGCCTGACTCTCGGTGATACAGTGATGAAAGGGCGACTCTCAGTGATGCAGTGATGACTGGGCAACTCTCAGTGATGCAATGATGACTGGACGGCTCTGTGTTACATTGATGAATGCCTGACTCTCCGTCATACAGTGATGAAAGAGCGACTCTCACTTTTACAGTGATGACTGGGCGCCTATCAGTGATACAGTGATGACTGGACGACTCACTGGTACAGTGATGACTGCATGACACTAAATGATACAGTGATGACTGGGTGACTTTCAGTGATACACTGATGACTGGACGACTCTGTGTTACAGTGATGACTGGACGACTCTCAGTGATACAGTGTTGACTGTACGACTCTCAGTATTACAGTGATGATTGGGCGACTCTCACTGATACACTAATGACCGGACGACTCTCAGTGATACAGTTATGACAGGGCGACTCTCAGTGATACAGTGATGACTTGTACAACTCTCAGTGATACAGTGATGACTGGCTCACTATCATTGATACGGTGATGACTGGGCAACTATCATTGATACAGTGATGACTGGGCAATTCTCAGTGTTACAGTGATGACTGAGCGACTCTCAGTTATTAAGTGATGACTGGACGTCACTCAATAATACAATGATGACTGGGTTACTCTCAGTGATACGGTAATGAAAGTGCGACTCTCAGTGAAGCAGTGATGACTGGGCAAATCTCAGAGATACAGTGATGACTGGATGACTGTCAGTGATACAGTGATGACTGGATGACTCAGTGTTTAAGTGATGACAGGGCGACTCTCAGTGATACAGTGATGACTGGATGACTCAGTGTTTAAGTGATGACAGGGCGACTCTCAGTGATAAAGTGATGACTGGATGACCCAGTGTTTAAGTGATGACTGTGCGACTCTCAGTGATACAGTGATGACTGAATGACTCTCAGTAATACAGTGATGACTGGCCGACTCTCATTGATACAGTGATGACTGGGTGACATTCAGTGTTACAGTGATGACTGGACGACCCTCCATGATACAGTGATGAATGGGAGACTCTCAGTGGTACCGTGATGACTGGGCGACTCTCAGTGATATAGTGATGACTGGGCGACTCTCAGTGATATAGTGATGACTGGGCGACTCTCAGTGGTATAGTGATGACTGGGCGACTCTCAGTGGTACAGTGATGACTGGGCGACTCTCAGTTATTCAGTGATGATGGGAAGAAACTCAATAACACAATGATGACTGGGTTACTCTCAGTAATACTGTGATGCAAGTGCGACTCTCTGTGAAGCATTGATGACAGTGCGACTCTCAGGGACAAACTGATGAGAGGGAGACTCTCAGTGATACAGTGTTGACTGGGTGACTCTCACTGTTACAGTGATGACTGGGTGACTCTCAGTGATACAGAGATGATAGGGTGACTCTCAGTGATACAGTCTTTTCTGGGTGACTCTCGGTGATACAGTGATGAATGGGCGAATCTCAGTGTTACAGTGAAGACTGGGCGAATCTCAGTGATACAGTGATGACTGGACGACTCTCAGTGGTACAGTGATGACTGTACGACTCTCAGTATTACAGTGATGACTGGGCAACTCTCAGTGATACAGTTATGACAGGGCGACGCTCAGTGATACAGTGATGATTGTACGACTCTCAGTATTACAGTGACGACCGGACGACTCTCAGTGATACAGTTATGACAGGGCAACTCTCAGTGTTACAGTGATGACTTGTACAACTCTCAGTGATACAGTGATGACTGGTTGACTCTCAGTGATACAGTGATGACTGGATGACTGTCAGTGATACAGTGATGACTGGATGACTCAGTGTATAAGTGATGAGAGGGCGACTCTCAGTGATAAAGTGATGATTGGCAGACTCTCAGTGATATAGTGATGACTGGGCGACTCTCAGTGATAAAGTGATGACTTGTACAACTCTCAGTGATACAGTGATGACTGGTTGACTCTCAGTGATACAGTGATGACTGGATGACTGTCAGTGTTACAGTGATGACTTAACGTGACTCAGTGATACAGTGATGACTAGTGAACATTCAGTTATATAGTGATGATTGGAGCACACTCAATGATTCAGTGATGAGTGGGTGACTCTCAGTGATACAGTGTTGACTGGGTGACTCTCAGTGATACAGTGATGACTGGGCGACTCTCAGTGATACAGTGATGACTGGATGACTGTCAGTGATACAGTGATGACTGGATGACTCAGTGTTTAAGTGATGACAGGGCGACTCTCAGTGATACAGTGATGACTGGATGACTCAGTGTTTAAGTGATGACAGGGCGACTCTCAGTGATAAAGTGATGACTGGATGACCCAGTGTTTAAGTGATGACTGTGCGACTCTCAGTGATACAGTGATGACTGAATGACTCTCAGTAATACAGTGATGACTGGCCGACTCTCATTGATACAGTGATGACTGGGTGACATTCAGTGTTACAGTAATGACTGGACGACCCTCCATGATACAGTGATGAATGGGAGACTCTCAGTGGTACCGTGATGACTGGGCGACTCTCAGTGATATAGTGATGACTGGGCGACTCTCAGTGATATAGTGATGACTGGGCGACTCTCAGTGGTATAGTGATGACTGGGCGACTCTCAGTGGTACAGTGATGACTGGGCGACTCTCAGTGATATAGTGATGACTGGGCGACTCTCAGTGATGCAGTGATGATAGGGAGACTCTCAGTGATATAGCGATGACTGGGCGACTCTCAGCGATACAATGATGAATGGACGACTCTCATTGATACAGTGATGAATGGGAGACTCTCAGTGATACGGTGAAGAACGGACGACACTCAGTGATGCAGTGATGACTGGGCACCTCTCAGTGATGCAATGATGACTGGGCACCTCTCAGTGATACAGTGATGACTGGGCGACTCACAGTGATACAGTGATGACCGGACGACTCTCAGAGATATAGTGATGACTGGACGACTCTCGGTAATATAGTTATGACAGGACGGCTCTCAGTATTACAGTGATGACTGGGCCACTCTCAGTGAAAACAGTGATGTCTGGTCGACTCTCAGTGATACAGTGATGACTGGGCGATTCTCAGTGATACAGTGATGAATGGGTGAATCTCAGTATTACAGTGATGACTGGGCGACTCTCATTGTTACAGTGATGACTGGACGACTCTCAGTGGTACAGTGATGACTGGACGACTCTCAGTGGTACAGTGATGACTGGACGACTCTCAGTGGTACAATGATGACTGGGCGCCTCTCACTGATACACTAATGACTGGACGACTCTCCGTGATACAGTGATGACTGTACGACTCTCAGTATTACAGTGATGACTGGGCGACTCTCACTGATACACTAATGACTGGACGACTCTCAGTGATACAGTTATGACAGGGCGACTCTCAGTGATACAGTGATGACTTGTACAGCTCTCAGTGATACAGTGATGACTGGCTGACTATCATTGATACGGTGATGACTGGGCAACTATCATTGATACAGTGATGACTGGGCAACTCTCAGTGTTACAGTGATGACTGAGCGACTCTCAGTTATTCAGTGATGACTGGACGTCACTCAATAATACAATGATGACTGGGTTACTCTCAGTGATACGGTAATGAAAGTGCGGCTCTCAGTGAAGCAGTGATGACTGGGCAAATCTCAGAGATACAGAGATGCCAGGGTGACTTTCAGTGATATAGTGATGATGGGCAACTCTCAGTTTTGCAGTGATGACTGGGCGACCCTCAGTGATACAGTGATGACTGGGTGACTCTCAGTGATACAGTGATGACTAGACGACACTCAGTGATACAGTGATGACTGGACGACTCTCAGTGAAACAGTGATGACTGGGCGCCTTTCAGTGATGTAGTGATGACTGGGCCATTCTCAGTGGTGCAGTGATGACTGGGCCATTCTCAGTGATACAGTGATGACTGGGCGACTCTCAGTGGTACCGTGATGACTGGGCGACTCTCAGTGATGCAGTGATGATAGGGAGACTCTCAGTGATATAGTGATGACTGGGCGACTCTCAGTGATACAATGATGAATGGACGACTCTCATTGATACAGTGTTGACTGGGTGACATTCAGTGTTACAGTGATGACTGGATGACCCTCAATGATACAGTGATGAATGGGAGACTCTCAGTGATACGGTGAAGAAAGGGCGACACTCAGTGATGCAGTGATGACTGGCCAACTCTCAGTGATGCAATGATGACTGTGCACCTCTCAGTGATACAGTGATGACCGGACGACTCTCAGTGATATAGTGATGACTGGACGACTCTCAGTGATATAGTTATGACAGGACGGCTCTAAGTATTACAGTGATGACTGGGCGACTCTCAGTGATACAGTGATGACTGGGCGACTCTCAGTGATACAGTGATGACTGGGCGACTCTCAGTGATACAGTGATGACTGAATGACTCTCAGTAATACAGTGATGACTGGCCGACTCTCATTGATACAGTGATGACTGGGTGACATTCAGTGTTACAGTGATGACTGGACGACCCTCCATGATACAGTGATGAATGGGAGACTCTCAGTGGTACCGTGATGACTGGGCGACTCTCAGTGATATAGTGATGACTGGGCGACTCTCAGTGATATAGTGATGACTGGGCGACTCTCAGTGGTATAGTGATGACTGGGCGACTCTCAGTGGTACAGTGATGACTGGGCGACTCTCAGTGATATAGTGATGACTGGGCGACTCTCAGTGATGCAGTGATGATAGGGAGACTCTCAGTGATATAGCGATGACTGGGCGACTCTCAGCGATACAATGATGAATGGACGACTCTCATTGATACAGTGATGAATGGGAGACTCTCAGTGATACGGTGAAGAACGGACGACACTCAGTGATGCAGTGATGACTGGGCACCTCTCAGTGATGCAATGATGACTGGGCACCTCTCAGTGATACAGTGATGACTGGGCGACTCACAGTGATACAGTGATGACCGGAAGACTCTCAGAGATATAGTGATGACTGGACGACTCTCGGTAATATAGTTATGACAGGACGGCTCTCAGTATTACAGTGATGACTGGGCCACTCTCAGTGAAAACAGTGATGACTGGTCGACTCTCAGTGATACAGTGATGACTGGGCGATTCTCAGTGATACAGTGATAACTGGGTGACTCTCCGTGATACAGTGATGACTGGGTGATTCTCAGTGATACAGTGATGACTGGGCGACTCTCACTGATACAGTGATGAATGGGTGAATCTCAGTATTACAGTGATGACTGGGCGACTCTCATTGTTACAGTGATGACTGGACGACTCTCAGTGGTACAGTGATGACTGGACGACTCTCAGTGGTACAGTGATGACTGGACGACTCTCAGTGGTACAATGATGACTGGGCGCCTCTCACTGATACACTAATGACTGGACGACTCTCCGTGATACAGTGATGACTGTACGACTCTCAGTATTACAGTGATGACTGGGCGACTCTCACTGATACACTAATGACTGGACGACTCTCAGTGATACAGTTATGACAGGGCGACTCTCAGTGATACAGTGATGACTTGTACAGCTCTCAGTGATACAGTGATGACTGGCTGACTATCATTGATACGGTGATGACTGGGCAACTATCATTGATACAGTGATGACTGGGCAACTCTCAGTGTTACAGTGATGACTGAGCGACTCTCAGTTATTCAGTGATGACTGGACGTCACTCAATAATACAATGATGACTGGGTTACTCTCAGTGATACGGTAATGAAAGTGCGGCTCTCAGTGAAGCAGTGATGACTGGGCAAATCTCAGAGATACAGAGATGCCAGGGTGACTTTCAGTGATATAGTGATGATGGGCAACTCTCAGTGTTGCAGTGATGACTGGGCGACCCTCAGTGATACAGTGATGACTGGGTAACTCTCAGAGATAAAGAGATGACTGGATGACTCTCAGTGATACAGAGATGGCTGGGCGACTCTGTGTTACAGTCATGTCTGGGCGACTCTCAGTGATACAATGATGACTGGACAACTCTGTGTTACATTGATGAATGCCTGACTCTCGGTGATACAGTGATGAAAGGGCGACTCTCAGTGATGCAGTGATGACTGGGCAACTCTCAGTGATGCAATGATGACTGGACGGCTCTGTGTTACATTGATGAATGCCTGACTCTCCGTCATACAGTGATGAAAGAGCGACTCTCACTTTTACAGTGATGACTGGGCGCCTATCAGTGATACAGTGATGACTGGACGACTCACTGGTACAGTGATGACTGCATGACACTAAATGATACAGTGATGACTGGGTGACTTTCAGTGATACACTGATGACTGGACGACTCTGTGTTACAGTGTTGACTGTACGACTCTCAGTATTACAGTGATGATTGGGCGACTCTCACTGATACACTAATGACCGGACGACTCTCAGTGATACAGTTATGACAGGGCGACTCTCAGTGATACAGTGATGACTTTTACAACTCTCAGTGATACAGTGATGACTGGCTGACTATCATTGATACGGTGATGACTGGGCAACTATCATTGATACAGTGATGACTGTGCAATTCTCAGTGTTACAGTGATGACTGAGCGACTCTCAGTTATTAAGTGATGACTGGACGTCACTCAATAATACAATGATGACTGGGTTACTCTCAGTGATACGGTAATGAAAGTGCGACTCTCAGTGAAGCAGTGATGACTGGGCAAATCTCAGAGATACAGAGATGCCAGGGTGACTTTCAGTGATATAGTGATGATGGGCAACTCTCAGTGTTGCAGTGATGACTGGGCGACCCTCAGTGATACAGTGATGACTGGGAGACTCTCAATAATACGGTGATGAAATGGCGACTCTAAGAGATGCAGTGAAGACTGGGCAACTCTCAGTGATGCAGTGAAGACTGGGCAACGCTCAATGATAGAGTGATGACTGGGTGACTGTCAGTGTTACAGTGATGACTTAACGTGACTCAGTGATACAGTGATGACTAGTGAACATTCAGTTATATAGTGATGACTGGAGCACACTCAATGATTCAGTGATGAGTGGGTGACTCTCAGTGATACAGTGTTGACTGGGTGACTCTCAGTGATACAGTGATGACTGGGCGACTCTCAGTGATACAGTGATGACTGGATGACTGTCAGTGATTCAGTGATGACTGGATGACTCAGTGTTTAAGTGATGACAGGGCGACTCTCAGTGATAAAGTGATGACTGGATGACTCAGTGTTTAAGTGATGACAGGGCGAATCTCAGTGATAAAGTGATGACTGGATGACCCAGTGTTTAAGTGATGACTGTGCGACTCTCAGTGATACAGTGATGACTGAATGACTCTCAGTAATACAGTGATGACTGGCCGACTCTCATTGATACAGTGATGACTGGGTGACATTCAGTGTTACAGTGATGACTGGACGACCCTCCATGATACAGTGATGAATGGGAGACTCTCAGTGGTACCGTGATGACTGGGCGACTCTCAGTGATATAGTGATGACTGGGCGACTCTCAGTGATATAGTGATGACTGGGCGACTCTCAGTGGTATAGTGAAGACTGGGCACCTCTCACTGATACACTAATGACTGGACGACTCTCCGTGATACAGTGATGACTGTACGACTCTCAGTATTACAGTGATGACTGGGCGACTCTCACTGATACACTAATGACTGGACGACTCTCAGTGATACAGTTATGACAGGGCGACTCTCAGTGATACAGTGATGACTTGTACAGCTCTCAGTGATACAGTGATGACTGGCTGACTATCATTGATACGGTGATGACTGGGCAACTATCATTGATACAGTGATGACTGGGCAACTCTCAGTGTTACAGTGATGACTGAGCGACTCTCAGTTATTCAGTGATGACTGGACGTCACTCAATAATACAATGATGACTGGGTTACTCTCAGTGATACGGTAATGAAAGTGCGGCTCTCAGTGAAGCAGTGATGACTGGGCAAATCTCAGAGATACAGAGATGCCAGGGTGACTTTCAGTGATATAGTGATGATGGGCAACTCTCAGTGTTGCAGTGATGACTGGGCGACCCTCAGTGATACAGTGATGACTGGGTGACTCTCAGAGATAAAGAGATGACTGGATGACTCTCAGTGATACAGAGATGGCTGGGCGACTCTGTGTTACAGTCATGTCTGGGCGACTCTCAGTGATACAATGATGACTGGACAACTCTGTGTTACATTGATGAATGCCTGACTCTCGGTGATACAGTGATGAAAGGGCGACTCTCAGTGATGCAGTGATGACTGGGCAACTCTCAGTGATGCAATGATGACTGGACGGCTCTGTGTTACATTGATGAATGCCTGACTCTCCGTCATACAGTGATGAAAGAGCGACTCTCACTTTTACAGTGATGACTGGGCGCCTATCAGTGATACAGTGATGACTGGACGACTCACTGGTACAGTGATGACTGCATGACACTAAATGATACAGTGATGACTGGGTGACTTTCAGTGATACACTGATGACTGGACGACTCTGTGTTACAGTGATGACTGGACGACTCTCAGTGATACAGTGATGACTGGACGGCTCTCAGTGATACAGTGATGACTGGATGCCTCTCACTGATACACTAATGACCGGACGACTCTCAGTGATACAGTGATGACTGGATGACTCACAGTGATACAGTGATGACTGGGTGACTCTCAGTGATACAGTGATGACTGGGCAACTCTCAGTGATAGAGTGATGACTGGGCGACTCTCAGTGATACAGTGATGACTGGGCAAATCTCAGTGCTACAGTGATGACTGGGCGACTATCAGTGATACAGTGATGACTGTACGACACTCAATGATACAGCGATTACTGAGCGACTCAAAGGTATTCATTGATGACTGGACGACACTCAATTATACAATGATGACTGGGTAACTCTCAGTAATACGGTGAACCAAGTGCAACTCTCAGTGAAGCAGTGATGCCAGTGCGACTCTCACGGACAAACTGATGATAGGGTGACTCTCAGTGTTACAGTGATGACTGGGTGGCTCTCAGTGATACAGTGATGACTGGGTGGCTCTCAGTGATACAGAGATGATTGGGTGACTCTCAGTGATACAGTCTTGTCTGGGTGACTCTCAGTGATATAGTGATGACTGGGTAACTCTCAGTGATACAGTGATGACTGGGTGACTCTCAGTGATACAGTGATGACTGGGTGACTCTCAGTGATATAGTGATGACTGGGCAACTCTCAGTGATAAAGTGATGACTGGGCGACTCGCAGTGATACAGTGATGACTGGGCAACTCTCAGTGATAAAGTGATGACTGGGCGACTCTCAGTGATACAGTCTCGTCTGGGTGACTCTCAGTGATATAGTGATGACTGGGTAACTCTCAGTGATACAGTGATGACTGGGTGACTCTCAGTGATACAGTGATGACTGGGCGAATCTTAGTGATATAGTGATGACTGGGCAACTCTCAGTGATAAAGTGATGACTGGGCGACTCGCAGTGATACAGTGATGACTGGGCAACTCTCAGTGTTACAGTGATGACTGGGCGACTCTCTGTGATACAGTGATGACTGGGTGACTCGCAGTGATACAGTGATGACTGGGCGACTCTCAGTGATACAGTGATGACTGGGCGACTCGCAGTGATACAGTGATGACTGGGCAACTCTCAGTGTTACAGTGATGACCGGACGACTCTCAGTGATATAGTTATGACAGGACTGCTCTCAGTCATACAGTGATGACTGGGTGACTCTCAGTGACACAGTGGTGACAGGGCGACTCTCAGTGAAGCAGCGATGACAGGGCAACTCTCAGAGATACAGAGATGGCAGGGTGACTCTCAGCGATAGAGTGAATTCTGGGAGACTCTCACATTTACAGTGATGAATGGACGCCTATCAGTGATACAGTAGTGACTGGTCGACTCTCAGTGATACAGTGATGACTGGGTGACTCTCAGTGATACAGTGATGACTGGGTGACTCTCAGTGATACAGTGATGACTGGGCGACTCACAGTGATACAGTGATGACCGGACGACTCTCAGAGATATAGTGATGACTGGACGACTCTCGGTAATATAGTTATGACAGGACGGCTCTCAGTATTACAGTGATGACTGGGCCACTATCAGTGAAAACAGTGATGACTGGGCGACTCTCAGTGATACAGTGATGACTGGGCGATTCTCAGTGATACAGTGATAACTGGGTGACTCTCCGTGATACAGTGATAACTGGGTGATTCTCAGTGATACAGTGATGACTGGGCGACTCTCACTGATACAGTGATGAATGGGTGAATCTCAGTATTACAGTGATGACTGGGCGACTCTCAGTGGTACAGTGATGACTGGACAACTCTCAGTGGTACAGTGATGACTGGACGACTCTCAGTGGTACAGTGATGACTGGACGACTCTCAGTGGTACAATGGTGACTGGGCGCCTCTCACTGATACACTAATGACTGGACGACTCTCCGTGATACAGTGATGATTGTACGACTCTCAGTATTACAGTGATGACTGGGCGACTCTCAATGATACACTAATGACTGGACGACTCTCAGTGATACAGTTATGACAGGGCGCCTCTCAGTGATACAGTGATGACTTGTTCAACTCTCAGTGATACAGTGATGACTGGCTGACTATCATTGATACGGTGATGACTGGGCAACTATCATTGATACAGTGATGACTGGGCAACTCTCAGTGTTACAGTGATGACTGAGCGACTCTCAGTTATTCAGTGATGACTGGACGTCACTCAATAATACAATGATGACTGGGTTACTCTCAGTGATACGGTAATGAAAGTGCGGCTCTCAGTGAAGCAGTGATGACTGGGCAAATCTCAGAGATACAGAGATGCCAGGGTGACTTTCAGTGATATAGTGATGATGGGCAACTCTCAGTGTTGCAGTGATGACTGGGCGACCCTCAGTGATACAGTGATGACTGGGTGACTCTCAGAGATAAAGAGATGACTGGATGACTCTCAGTGATACAGAGATGGCTGGGCGACTCTGTGTTACAGTCATGTCTGGGCGACTCTCAGTGATACAATGATGACTGGACAACTCTGTGTTACATTGATGAATGCCTGACTCTCGGTGATACAGTGATGAAAGGGCGACTCTCAGTGATGCAGTGATGACTGGGCAACTCTCAGTGATGCAATGATGACTGGACGGCTCTGTCTTACATTGATGAATGCCTGACTCTCCGTCATACAGTGATGAAAGAGCGACTCTCACTTTTACAGTGATGACTGGGCGCCTATCAGTGATACAGTGATGACTGGGTGACTCTCAGTGATACAGTGATGACTAGACGACACTCAGTGATACAGTGATGACTGGACGACTCTCAGTGAAACAGTGATGACTGGGCGCCTTTCAGTGATGTAGTGATGACTGGGCCATTCTCAGTGGTGCAGTGATGACTGGGCCATTCTCAGTGATACAGTGATGACTGGGCGACTCTCAGTGATACCGTGATGACTGGGCGACTCTCAGTGATGCAGTGATGATAGGGAGACTCTCAGTGATATAGTGATGACTGGGCGACTCTCAGTGATACAATGATGAATGGACGACTCTCATTGATACAGTGGTGACTGGGTGACATTCAGTGTTACAGTGATGACTGGACGACCCTCAATGATACAGTGATGAATGGGAGACTCTCAGTGATACGGTGAAGAAAGGGCGACACTCAGTGATGCAGTGATGACTGGCCAACTCTCAGTGATGCTATGATGACTGTGCACCTCTCAGTGATACAGTGATGACCGGACGACTCTCAGTGATATAGTGATGACTGGACGACTCTCAGTGATATAGTTATGACAGGACGGCTCTCAGTGATACAGTGATGACTGGATGACTCACAGTGATACAGTGATGACTGGGTGACTCTCAGTGATACAGTGATGACTGGACGACTCTCAGTGATACAGTGATGACTGGGCGACTCTCAGTATTACAGTGATGACTGGGCGACTCTCAGTGATACAGTGTTGACTGGGTGACTCTCAGTATTGCAGTGATGACTGGGTATACTCTCAGTGATACAGTGATGAATGGGAGACTCTCAATAATACGGTGATGAAATGGCGACTCTCAGAGATGCATTGATGACTGGGCAACTCTCAGTGATATAGTGATGACTGGGCAACTGTCAGTGATAAAGTGATGACTGGGTGACTGTCAGTGTTACAGTGATGACTTAATGTGACTCAGTGATACAGTGATGACTGGTGAACATTCAGTTATATAGTGATGACTGGAGCGCACTCAATGATTCAGTGATGAGTGGGTGACTCTCAGTGATACAGTGTTGACTGGGTTACTCTCAGTGATAGAGTGATGACTGGATGACTGTCAGTGATACAGTGATGACTGCGTGATTCTCAGTGATACAGTGATGACTGCGTGATTCTCAGTGATACAGTGATGACTGGGTGTCTCTCAGTGATACAGTGTTGACAGGGCGACTCTCATTGATAGAGTGATGACTGGATGACTGTCAGCGATACAGTGATGACTGCGTGATTCTCAGTGATACAGTGATGACTGGGCGACTCTCAGTGATACAGTGATGACTGAGCGACTCTCAGTTATTCAGTGATGACGGGAAGAAACTCAATAACACAATGATGACTGGGTTACTCTCAGTAATACTGTGATGCAAGTGCTACTCTCTGTGAAGCAGTGATGACAGTGCGACTCTCAGGGTCAATCTGATGAGAGGGAGACTCTCAGTGATACGGTGATGACTGGGTGACTCTCAGTGATATAGTGATGACTGGATGACTCTCAGTGATACAGAGATGATAGGTTGACTCTCAGTGCTACAGTGATGACTGGGCGACTCTCAGTGTTACAGTGATGACTGGACGGCTCTCAGTGATACAGTGATGACTGGACGACTCTCAGTGTTACAGTGTTGACTGGGCGACTCTCAGTGATACAGTGTTGACTGGGCGACTCTCAGTGATACAGTGATGACTGGATGACTCAGTGTTTTAGTGATGACTGGGCGACTCTCAGTGATACAATGATGACTGGATGACTCTCAGTCTAACATTGATGAATGAATGACTCTCAGTAAAACAGTGATGACTGGACGACTCTCATTGATACAGTGTTGACTGGGTGACATTCAGGGTTACATTGATGACTGGATGACTCTCAATGATAGTGATGAATGGGAGACTCTCAGTGATACGGTGAAGAAAAGGCGACTCTCAGTGCTGCAGTGATGACTGGCCAACTCTCAGTGCTGCAGTGATGACTGGGCACCTCTCAGTGATACAGTGATGACTGGGTGACTCACAGTGATACTGTGTTGACTGGCTTACTCTCAGTGATACAGTGATGACTGGGTGACTCACAGTGATACAGTGATGACTGGGCAAGTCTCAGAGTTACAGTGATGACCGGACGACTCTCAGTGATATAGTGATGACTGGACGACTCTCAGTGATATAGTTATGACAGGACGGCTCTAAGTATTACAGTGATGACTGGGCGACTCTCAGTGATACAGTGATGACTGGGCGACTCTCAGTGATACAGTGATGACTGGGCGACTCTCAGTGATACAGTGATGACTGGGCGACTCTCAGTATTACAGTGATGACTGGGTGACTCTCAGTGATACAGTGTTGACTGGGTGACTCTCAGTATTACAGTGATGACTGGGTATACTCTCAGTGATACAGTGATGAATGGGAGACTCTCAATAATACGGTGATGAAATGGCGACTCTCAGAGATGCATTGATGACTGGGCAACTCTCAGTGATATAGTGATGACTGGGCAACTGTCAGTGATAAAGTGATGACTGGGTGACTGTCAGTGTTACAGTGATGACTTAATGTGACTCAGTGATACAGTGATGACTGGGTGTCTCTCAGTGATACAGTGTTGACAGGGCGACTCTCATTGATAGAGTGATGACTGGATGACTGTCAGTGATACAGTGATGACTGCGTGATTCTCAGTGATACAGTGATGACTGGGCGACTCTCAGTGATACAGTGATGACTGAGCGACTCTCAGTTATTCAGTGATGATGGGAAGAAACTCAATAACACAATGATGACTGGGTTACTCTCAGTAATACTGTGATGCAAGTGCGACTCTCTGTGAAGCATTGATGACAGTGCGACTCTCAGGGACAAACTGATGAGAGGGAGACTCTCAGTGATACAGTGTTGACTGGGTGACTCTCACTGTTACAGTGATGACTGGGTGACTCTCAGTGATACAGAGATGATAGGGTGACTCTCAGTGATACAATCTTTTCTGGGTGACTCTCGGTGATACAGTGATGAATGGGCGAATCTCAGTGTTACAGTGAAGACTGGGCGAATCTCAGTGATACAGTGATGACTGGACGACTCTCAGTATTACAGTGATGACTGGGCAACTCTCAGTGATACAGTTATGACAGGGCGACGCTCAGTGATACAGTGATGATTGTACGACTCTCAGTATTACAGTGACGACCGGACGACTCTCAGTGATACAGTTATGACAGGGCGACTCTCAGTGATACAGTGATGACTTGTACAACTCTCAGTGATACAGTGATGACTGGTTGACTCTCAGTGATACAGTGATGACTGGATGACTGTCAGTGATACAGTGATGACTGGATGACTCAGTGTATAAGTGATGAGAGGGCGACTCTCAGTGATAAAGTGATGATTGGCAGACTCTCAGTGATATAGTGATGACTGGGCGACTCTCAGTGATACATGGATGACTGAATGACTCTCAGTAATACAGTGAAGAAAAGACGACTCTCAGTGATACAGTGATGACTGGGTGACTCTCAGTGATACAGTGATGACTTGTACAACTCTCAGTGATACAGTGATGACTGGTTGACTCTCAGTGATACAGTGATGACTGGATGACTGTCAGTGATACAGTGATGACTGGATGACCCTCCATGATACAGTGATGAATGGGAGACTCTCAGTGGTACCGTGATGACTGGGCGACTCTCAGTGATATAGTGATGACTGGGCGACCCTCAGGGACAAACTGATGAGAGGGAGACCCTCAGTAATACAGTGTTGACTGGGCGACTCTCACTGTTTCAGTGATGACTGGGTGACTCTCAGTGATACAGAGATGATAGGGTGAGTCTCAGTGATACAGTCTTTTCTGGGTGACTCTCAGTGATACAGTGATGAATGGGCGAATCTCAGTATTACAGTGAAGACTGGGCGAATCTCAGTGATACAGTGATGACTGGGCGACTCTCAGTGGTACAGTGATGACTGGACGACTCTCAGTGGTACAGTGATGACTGGACGGTTCTCAGTGATACAATGATGACTGTGCACCTCTCACTGATACACTAATGACTGGACGACTCTCAGTGATACAGTGTTGACTGTACGACTCTCAGTATTACAGTGATGATTGGGCGACTCTCACTGATACACTAATGACCGGACGACTCTCAGTGATACAGTTATGACAGGGCGACTCTCAGTGATACAGTGATGACTTGTACAACTCTCAGTGATACAGTGATGACTGGCTCACTATCATTGATACGGTGATGACTGGGCAACTATCATTGATACAGTGATGACTGTGCAATTCTCAGTGTTACAGTGATGACTGAGCGACTCTCAGTTATTAAGTGATGACTGGACGTCACTCAATAATACAATGATGACTGGGTTACTCTCAGTGATACGGTAATGAAAGTGCGACTCTCAGTGAAGCAGTGATGACTGGGCAAATCTCAGAGATACAGAGATGCCAGGGTGACTTTCAGTGATATAGTGATGATGGGCAACTCTCAGTGTTGCAGTGATGACTGGGCGACCCTCAGTGATACAGTGATGACTGGGTGACTCTCAGAGATAAAGAGATGACTGGATGACTCTCAGTGATACAGAGATGGCTGGGCGACTCTGTGTTACAGTCATGTCTGGGCGACTCTCAGTGATACAATGATGACTGGACAACTCTGTGTTACATTGATGAATGCCTGACTCTCGGTGATACAGTGATGAAAGGGCGACTCTCAGTGATGCAGTGATGACTGGGCAACTCTCAGTGATGCAATGATGACTGGACGGCTCTGTGTTACATTGATGAATGCCTGACTCTCCGTCATACAGTGATGAAAGAGCGACTCTCACTTTTACAGTGATGACTGGGTGCCTATCAGTGATACAGTGATGACTGGACGACTCACTGGTACAGTGATGACTGCATGACACTAAATGATACAGTGATGACTGGGTGACTTTCAGTGATACACTGATGACTGGACGACTCTGTGTTACAGTGATGACTGGACGACTCTCAGTGATACAGTGTTGACTGTACGACTCTCAGTATTACAGTGATGATTGGGCGACTCTCACTGATACACTAATGACCGGACGACTCTCAGTGATACAGTTATGACAGGGCGACTCTCAGTGATACAGTGATGACTTGTACAACTCTCAGTGATACAGTGATGACTGGCTGACTATCATTGATACGGTGATGACTGGGCAACTATCATTGATACAGTGATGACTGTGCAATTCTCAGTGTTACAGTGATGACTGAGCGACTCTCAGTTATTAAGTGATGACTGGACGTCACTCAATAATACAATGATGACTGGGTTACTCTCAGTGATACGGTAATGAAAGTGCGACTCTCAGTGAAGCAGTGATGACTGGGCAAATCTCAGAGATACAGAGATGCCAGGGTGACTTTCAGTGATATAGTGATGATGGGCAACTCTCAGTGTTGCAGTGATGACTGGGCGACCCTCAGTGATACAGTGATGACTGGGAGACTCTCAATAATACGGTGATGAAATGGCGACTCTAAGAGATGCAGTGAAGACTGGGCAACTCTCAGTGATGCAGTGAAGACTGGGCAACGCTCAATGATAGAGTGATGACTGGGTGACTGTCAGTGTTACAGTGATGACTTAACGTGACTCAGTGATACAGTGATGACTAGTGAACATTCAGTTATATAGTGATGACTGGAGCACACTCAATGATTCAGTGATGAGTGGGTGACTCTCAGTGATACAGTGTTGACTGGGTGACTCTCAGTGATACAGTGATGACTGGGCGACTCTCAGTGATACAGTGATGACTGGATGACTGTCAGTGATACAGTGATGACTGGATGACTCAGTGTTTAAGTGATGACAGGGCGACTCTCAGTGATAAAGTGATGACTGGATGACTCAGTGTTTAAGTGATGACAGGGCGACTCTCAGTGATAAAGTGATGACTGGATGACCCAGTGTTTAAGTGATGACTGTGCGACTCTCAGTGATACAGTGATGACTGAATGACTCTCAATAATACAGTGATGACTGGCCGACTCTCATTGATACAGTGATGACTGGGTGACATTCAGTGTTACAGTGATGACTGGACGACCCTCCATGATACAGTGATGAATGGGAGATTCTCAGTGGTACCGTGATGACTGGGCGACTCTCAGTGATACAGTGATGACTGGGCGACTCTCACTGATACAGTGATGAATGGGTGAATCTCAGTATTACAGTGATGACTGGGCGACTCTCATTGTTACAGTGATGACTGGACAACTCTCAGTGGTACAGTGATGACTGGACGACTCTCAGTGGTACAATGATGACTGGGCACCTCTCACTGATACACTAATGACTGGACGACTCTCCGTGATTCAGTGATGACTGTACGACTCTCAGTATTACAGTGATGACTGGGCGACTCTCACTGATACACTAATGACTGGACGACTCTCAGTGATACAGTTATGACAGGGCGACTCTCAGTGATACAGTGATGACTTGTACAACTCTCAGTGATACAGTGATGACTGGCTCACTATCATTGATACGGTGATGACTGGGCAACTATCATTGATACAGTGATGACTGTGCAATTCTCAGTGTTACAGTGATGACTGAGCGACTCTCAGTTATTAAGTGATGACTGGACGTCACTCAATAATACAATGATGACTGGGTTACTCTCAGTGATACGGTAATGAAAGTGCGACTCTCAGTGAAGCAGTGATGACTGGGCAAATCTCAGAGATACAGAGATGCCAGGGTGACTTTCAGTGATATAGTGATGATGGGCAACTCTCAGTGTTGCAGTGATGACTGGGCGACCCTCAGTGATACAGTGATGACTGGGTGACTCTCAGAGATAAAGAGATGACTGGATAACTCTCAGTGATACAGAGATGGCTGGGCGACTCTGTGTTACAGTCATGTCTGGGCGACTCTCAGTGATACAATGATGACTGGACAACTCTGTGTTACATTGATGAATGCCTGACTCTCGGTGATACAGTGATGAAAGGGCGACTCTCAGTGATGCAGTGATGACTGGGCAACTCTCAGTGATGCAATGATGACTGGACGGCTCTGTGTTACATTGATGAATGCCTGACTCTCCGTCATACAGTGATGAAAGAGCGACTCTCACTTTTACAGTGATGACTGGGTGCCTATCAGTGATACAGTGATGACTGGACGACTCACTGGTACAGTGATGACTGCATGACACTAAATGATACAGTGATGACTGGGTGACTTTCAGTGATACACTGATGACTGGACGACTCTGTGTTACAGTGATGACTGGACGACTCTCAGTGATACAGTGTTGACTGTACGACTCTCAGTATTACAGTGATGATTGGGCGACTCTCACTGATACACTAATGACCGGACGACTCTCAGTGATACAGTTATGACAGGGCGACTCTCAGTGATACAGTGATGACTTGTACAACTCTCAGTGATACAGTGATGACTGGCTCACTATCATTGATACGGTGATGACTGGGCAACTATCATTGATACAGTGATGACTGTGCAATTCTCAGTGTTACAGTGATGACTGAGCGACTCTCAGTTATTAAGTGATGACTGGACGTCACTCAATAATACAGTGATGACTGGGTTACTCTCAGTGATACGGTAATGAAAGTGCGACTCTCAGTGAAGCAGTGATGACTGGGCAAATCTCAGAGATACAGAGATGCCAGGGTGACTTTCAGTGATATAGTGATGATGGGCAACTCTCAGTGTTGCAGTGATGACTGTGCGACCCTCAGTGATACAGTGATGACTGGGAGACTCTCAATAATACGGTGATGAAATGGCGACTCTAAGAGATGCAGTGAAGACTGGGCAACTCTCAGTGATGCAGTGAAGACTGGGCAACGCTCAATGATAGAGTGATGACTGGGTGACTGTCAGTGTTACAGTGATGACTTAACGTGACTCAGTGATACAGTGATGACTAGTGAACATTCAGTTATATAGTGATGACTGGAGCACACTCAATGATTCAGTGATGAGTGGGTGACTCTCAGTGATACAGTGTTGACTGGGTGACTCTCAGTGATACAGTGATGACTGGGCGACTCTCAGTGATACAGTGATGACTGGATGACTGTCAGTGATACAGTGATGACTGGATGACTCAGTGTTTAAGTGATGACAGGGCGACTCTCAGTGATAAAGTGATGACTGGATGACTCAGTGTTTAAGTGATGACAGGGCGACTCTCAGTGATAAAGTGATGACTGGATGACCCAGTGTTTAAGTGATGACTGTGCGACTCTCAGTGATACAGTGATGACTGAATGACTCTCAATAATACAGTGATGACTGGCCGACTCTCATTGATACAGTGATGACTGGGTGACATTCAGTGTTACAGTGATGACTGGACGACCCTCCATGATACAGTGATGAATGGGAGATTCTCAGTGGTACCGTGATGACTGGGCGACTCTCAGTGATACAGTGATGACTGGGCGACTCTCACTGATACAGTGATGAATGGGTGAATCTCAGTATTACAGTGATGACTGGGCGACTCTCATTGTTACAGTGATGACTGGACAACTCTCAGTGGTACAGTGATGACTGGACGACTCTCAGTGGTACAATGATGACTGGGCACCTCTCACTGATACACTAATGACTGGACGACTCTCCGTGATTCAGTGATGACTGTACGACTCTCAGTATTACAGTGATGACTGGGCGACTCTCACTGATACACTAATGACTGGACGACTCTCAGTGATACAGTTATGACAGGGCGACTCTCAGTGATACAGTGATGACTTGTACAGCTCTCAGTGATACAGTGATGACTGGCTGACTATCATTGATACGGTGATGACTGGGCAACTATCATTGATACAGTGATGACTGGGCAACTCTCAGTGTTACAGTGATGACTGAGCGACTCTCAGTTATTCAGTGATGACTGGACGTCACTCAATAATACAATGATGACTGGGTTACTCTCAGTGATACGGTAATGAAAGTGCGGCTCTCAGTGAAGCAGTGATGACTGGGCAAATCTCAGAGATACAGAGATGCCAGGGTGACTTTCAGTGATATAGTGATGATGGGCAACTCTCAGTGTTGCAGTGATGACTGGGCGACCCTCAGTGATACAGTGATGACTGGGTAACTCTCAGAGATAAAGAGATGACTGGATGACTCTCAGTGATACAGAGATGGCTGGGCGACTCTGTGTTACAGTCATGTCTGGGCGACTCTCAGTGATACAATGATGACTGGACAACTCTGTGTTACATTGATGAATGCCTGACTCTCGGTGATACAGTGATGAAAGGGCGACTCTCAGTGATGCAGTGATGACTGGGCAACTCTCAGTGATGCAATGATGACTGTACGGCTCTGTGTTACATTGATGAATGCCTGACTCTCCGTCATACAGTGATGAAAGAGCGACTCTCACTTTTACAGTGATGACTGGGCGCCTATCAGTGATACAGTGATGACTGGACGACTCACTGGTACAGTGATGACTGCATGACACTAAATGATACAGTGATGACTGGGTGACTTTCAGTGATACACTGATGACTGGACGACTCTGTGTTACAGTGATGACTGGACGACTCTCAGTGATACAGTGATGACTGGATGGCTCTCAGTGATACAGTGATGACTGGATGCCTCTCACTGATACACTAATGACCGGACGACTCTCAGTGATACAGTGATGACTGGATGACTCACAGTGATACAGTGATGACTGGGCGACTCTCAGTGATACAGTGATGACTGGGCAACTCTCAGTGATAGAGTGATGACTGGGCGACTCTCAGTGATAGAGTGATGACTGGGCAAATCTCAGTGCTACAGTGATGACTGGGCGACTATCAGTGATACAGTGATGACTGTACGACACTCAATGATACAGCGATTACTGAGCGACTCAAAGGTATTCATTGATGACTGGACGACACTCAATTATACAATGATGACTGGGTAACTCTCAGTAATACGGTGAACCAAGTGCAACTCTCAGTGAAGCAGTGATGCCAGTGCGACTCTCACGGACAAACTGATGATAGGGTGACTCTCAGTGTTACAGTGATGACTGGGTGGCTCTCAGTGATACAGTGATGACTGGGTGGCTCTCAGTGATACAGAGATGATTGGGTGACTCTCAGTGATACAGTCTTGTCTGGGTGACTCTCAGTGATATAGTGATGACTGGGTAACTCTCAGTGATACAGTGATGACTGGGCGACTCTCAGTGATACAGTGATGACTGGGCGAATCTTAGTGATATAGTGATGACTGGGCAACTCTCAGTGATAAAGTGATGACTGGGCGACTGTCAGTGTTACAGTGATGACTTAACGTGACTCAGTGATACAGTGATGACTGGACCACACTCAATGATTCATTGATGAGAGGGTGACTCTCAGTGATACAGTGATAAATGGACGACTCTCAGTGATACAGTGATGACTGGGCGACTCTCAGTGATACAGTGATGACTGGGCGACTCTCAGTGATACAGTGATGACTGGGCACCTCTCAGTGATACAGTGATGACTGGGCGACTCTCAGTGAAACAGTGATGTCTGGGCACCTCTCAGTGATACAGTGATGACTGGGCGACTTTCAGTGATACAGTGATGACTGGGCGACTCTCAGTGATACAGTGATGACTGGGCGACTCTCAGTGATACAGTGATGACTGGGCGACTCGCAGTGATACAGTGATGACTGGGCGACTCTCAGTGATACAGTGATGACTGGGCGACTCGCAGTGATACAGTAATGACTGGGCAACTCTCAGTGTTACAGTGATGACTGGGCGACTCTCAGTGATACAGTGATGACTGGGTGACTCGCAGTGATACAGTGATGACTGGGCGACTCTCAGTGATACAGTGATGACTGGGCGACTCGCAGTGATACAGTGATGACTGGGCAACTCTCAGTGTTACAGTGATGACCGGACGACTCTCAGTGATATAGTTATGACAGGACTGCTCTCAGTCATACAGTGATGACTAGGTGACTCTCAGTGACACAGTGGTGACAGGGCGACTCTCAGTGAAGCAGCGATGACAGGGCAACTCTCAGAGATACAGAGATGGCAGGGTGACTCTCAGCGATAGAGTGAATTCTGGGAGACTCTCACATTTACAGTGATGAATGGACGCCTATCAGTGATACAGTAGTGACTGGTCGACTCTCAGTGATACAGTGATGACTGGGTGACTCTCAGTGATACAGTGATGACTGGGTGACTCTCAGTGATACAGTGATGACTGGACGACTCACTCATACAGTAATGACTAAGCGATTCTCCGTGATACAGTGACGACTGGATCACACTCAATGATTCAATGATGACTGGGTGAATCGCAATGATACAGTGATGACTGGGCGACTCTCAGTGATACAGTGATGACTGGGCGACTCTCAGTGATACAGTGATGACTGAGCGACTCTCAGTTATTTAGTGATGACTGGTTGACACTCAATATATACAATGATGACTGGGTTACTCTCAGTGATACGGTGATGAATGTGTGACTCGCAGTGAAGCAGAGATGACAGGGCAACTCTCATAGATACAGTGGTGGCTGGTCGACTCTCAGTGATATAGTGATGATGGGCGACTTTCAGTGTTGCAGTGATGACTGAGTGACTCTCAGTGACAGAGTGATGACTCGGCGATGCTCAGTGACACAACGATGACTGTGTGACTCTCAGAGATAGAGATGACTGGATGACTCTCAGTGATACAGAGATGACTGGGAGTGTCTCAGTGATTCAGTGATGACTGAGCGACTCTCAGTTATTCAGTGATGACTGGATGACACTCAATAATTCAATGATGACTGGGTTACTCTCAGTGATACGGTGATGAAAGTGCGACTCTCAGTGATACAGTGATGACAGGGCATCTCTGAGATGCTGTGGTGACTGGGTGACTCTCACTGATATAGTGAGGACTGGGTGACTCTCAGTGACAAAATTATGACTGGGCGACCCTCAGTGATACAGAGATGACTGGGTGACTCTCAGTGATACAGAGATGACTGGGTGACTCTCAGTGATACAGAGATGACTGGGTGACTCTCAGTGATACAGAGATGACTGGGTGACTCTCAGTGATACAGAGATGACTTGGTGACTCTCAGTGATACAGAGATGACTGGGTGACTCTCAGTGATACAGAGATGACTGGGTGACTCTCAGTGATACAGAGATGACTGAGTGACTCTCAGTGATACAGAGATGACTGGGTGACTCTCAGTGATACAGAGATGACTGGGTGACTCTCAGTGATACAGAGATGACTGGGTGACTCTCAGTGATACAGAGATGACTGGGTGACTCTCAGTGATACAGAGATGACTGAGTGACTCTCAGTGATACAGAGATGACTGGGTGACTCTCAGTGATACAGAGATGACTGGGTGACTCTCAGTGATACAGAGATGACTGGGTGACTCTCAGTGATACAGAGATGACTGGGTGACTCTCAGTGATACAGTGATGACTGTACGACACTCAATGATACAGTGATGACTGGGTGACTCTCAGTGATACAGTGACGACTGGATGACTCTCAGTGGTACAGTGATGACTGGGCGACTCTCGGTGATACAGTGATGACTGAGCGACTCTCAGTTATTTAGTGATGACTGGTTGACACTCAATAATACAATGATGACTGGGTTACTCTCGGTGATACGGTGATGAATGTGTGACTCGCAGTGAAGCAGAGATGACTGGGTGACTCAGTGATGAAGAGATGACTGGGTGACTCTCAGTGATACAGAGATGACTGGGTGACTCTCAGTGATACAATGATGACTGGTCGACTGTCAGTGATACAGTGATGACTGGGTGACTCTCAGTGTTACAGTGATGACTGGGCGACTCTCAGTGATACAGTGATGACTGGACGACACTCAATAATACAGTGATGACTGGGTGACACTCAGTGTTACAGTGATGAAAGTGCAACTCTTAGTGAAGCAGTGATGACAGGGCAACTCTCAGAGATACAGAGATGACTGGGCGACTCTCAGTGATACAGTGGTGGCTGGTGGACTCTAAGTGGTATAGTGATGATGGGCAACTCTCAGTGACAAATTGATGATAGTTAGACTCTCAGTGATATAGTGATGACTCGGTGACTCTCAGTGATGCAGTGATGACTGTACGATACTCAATGATACAGTGATGACATGGCGACTCTCAGTGATGCAGTGATGACTGGGCAACTCTCAGTGATACAGTGATGACTGCACGATTCTCAGTTATACAGTGATGGCTGGGTGTCTCTGAGTGATACAGTGATGACTGAGCGACTCTCAGTGATACAGTAATGACTGAATGACTCTCACTGTTAAATTGATGTCTGCACGATTCTCTGTGATACGGTGATGACTGGTCGACTCTCGGTGATACGGCCATGACTGGGCGACACCCAATGATACAGTGATTACTGGGTGAATTTCAGTGATACAGAGATGACTGGACAACTCTCAATGATACAGTGATGACTGAGCGACTCTCAGTGATACAGTAATGACTGGACGACTCTCACTGTTAAATTGATGTCTGCACGACTCTCTGTGATACGGTGATGACTGGTCGACTCTCAGTGATGCAGTGACGACTGGGCAACTCTCAGTGATACAGTGATGACTGGACGACGCTCAGTGGTCCAGTGATGACTGGGTGACTCACGGTAATACAGTGATGACTGGGCGACACTCAGTGATACAGTGATGACTGGACGAGTTTCAGTGATACAGTGATGACTAAGCGATCCTCAGTGATACTGTGATGACTGGACGACACTCAATGATACAGTGATGACTGGGAGACTCTCAGTTATACTGTGATGAATGGACGACTTTCAGAGATTTAGTGATGACCGGACGACTCACTGATACAGTGATGACTGGGTGACTCTCAGTGATGCAGTGATGACTGGATCACACTCAATGATTCAGTGTTGACTGGGAGACTCTCAGTGATATACTGTTGACTGGGTGACTCGCAGTGATACAGTGGTGACTGGGCGACTCTCAGTGACAAAGTAATGACAGGGCGACTCTCAGTGACAAAGTAATGACAGGGTGACTCTCAGTGACAAAGTGATGACAGGGCGACTCTCAGTGATACAGTGATGACTGGACGACTCACTGATACAGTGATGACTAAGCGATTCTCAGTGATACTGTGATGACTGGACGACACTGAATGATACAGTGATGACTGGGAGACTCTCAGTGATACGGTGATGAAAGGGCGACTCTCAGAGATGCAGTGATGACTGGGCAACTCTCAGTGATAAAGTGATGACTGGTCGACTGTCAGTGATAAAGTGATGATTGGATGACTCAGCGAAAAAGTGATGACAGGGCGACTCTCAGTGTTACAGTGATGTCTGGTTGACTCTCAGTGATACAGTGATGACTGGATGACTCTTAGTGGTGCAGTGATGACTGGGCGACTCTCTGATACAGTGATGACTGGGTGACTCTCAGCGATACAGTGATAACTATACGACACTCAATGATACGGTGATGACATGGCAACTCTAAGTGATGCAGTGATGACTGGGCAACTCTCAGTGATACAGTGATGACTGCACGATTCTCAGTTATACAGTGATGACTGGGTGATTCTCAGTGGTACAGTGATGACTGGGTGACTCTCAGTGATGCATTGATGACTGGGTGACACCCAATGATACAGTGATTACTGCGTGACTCTGTAATACCGTGACAACAGGGCGACTCTCAGTCATACAGTGATGACTGGACGATTCTCAGGGATGCAGTGATGACTGAGCGACTCTCAGTGATTCAGCGATGACTGGACGATACTCAATAAGCAGTGATGACTGGGCAAATCTTGGAGATACAGAGATGGCAGAGTGACTCTCAGTAATACAGTGATGACTGGGTGACTCTCTGTGTTACAGTGATGACTGGGTGACTCTCAGTTATTCAGTAATGACTGGACGATACTCAATAATACAATGATGACTGGGTTACTCTCAGTGATACAGTGATGAAAGTGCAACTCTTAGTGAAGCAGTGATGACAGGGCAACTCTCAGAGATACAGAGATGACAGGGTGACTCCCAGTGATACAGTGGTGACTGGTGGACTCTAAGTGGTATAGTGATGATGGGTGACTCTCAGTGACAAAGTGATGATAGTTAGACTCTCAGTAATATAGTGATGACTGGGTGACTCTCAGTGATACAGAGATGACTATATGACACTCAATGATACGGTGATGACATGGCGACTCTCAGTGATGACTGCACGATTCTCAGTTATACAGTGATGACTGGGTGACTCTCAGTGAAGCAGTGATGACTGGACGACACTTTGTGGTGCAGTGATGATTGGGCTACTCTCAGTGATACAGTGATGAGTGGCCGAGTCTCAGTGGTACAGTGATGACTGGGCGGCTCTCAGTGATATAGTGATGACTATACGACACTCAATGATACGGTGATGACATGGCGACTCTCAGTGATGCAGTGATGACTGGGCAACACTCAGTGATACAGTGATGACTGCACAATCCTCAGTTATACAGTGATGACTGGGTGACTCTCAGTGATGCAGTGATGACTGGGTGAATCTCAGTGATACAGTGATGACAAGGCGAATCTCAGTGATACAGTGATGACAAGGCGAATCTCAGTGATACAGTGATGACTGGGCGACTCTCAGTGATACAGTGATGACTGAGCGACTCTCAGTGATACAGTGATGCTGGATGCTTCTCAGTGATACAGTGATGACTGAGCGACTCTCAGTGATGCAGTGATGACTGGGCAACTCTCAGTGGTACAGTGATGACTGGGCGACTCACGGTAACACAGTGATGACTGGGCGACTCTCAATGATACAGTGATGACTGGATGACTCACTGATACAGTGATGACTAAGCGATTCTCAGTGATACTGTGATGACTGGACTACACTCAATGATACAGTAATGACTGGTCGAATCTCAGTGATACAGTGATGACAGTGAGACTCTGTAATACGGTGACAACAGGGCAATTCTCAGTGATACAGTGATGACTGGACGATTCTCAGGGATATACGGTTGACTGTGTGACTCTCAGTGATTCAGTGATGATTGGATGACACTCAGTAATACAATGATGACTGGGTTACTTTCAGTGATATGGTGATGAAACGCCGACTCTCAGTGAAGCAGTGATGACTGGGTAAGTGTCAGATATACAGAGATGGCAGGGTGACTCTCAGTGTTACAGTGATGACTGGGCGACTCTCAGTGATACAGTGATGACTGGACGACACTTAGTGCTGCAGTGATGACTGGGCGACTCTCAGTGATACAGTGATGACTGGGCAACTCTCAGTGATACAGTGATGACTGGGCAACTCTCAGTGGTACAATGATGACTGGGCACCTCTCACTGATACACTAATGACTGGACGACTCTCCGTGATACAGTGATGACTGTACGACTCTCAGTATTACAGTGATGACTGGGCGACTCTCACTGATACACTAATGACTGGACGACTCTCAGTGATACAGTTATGACAGGGCGACTCTCAGTGATACAGTGATGACTTGTACAGCTCTCAGTGATACAGTGATGACTGGCTGACTATCATTGATACAGTGATGACTGGGCAACTATCATTGATACAGTGATGACTGGGCAACTCTCAGTGTTACAGTGATGACTGAGCGACTCTCAGTTATTCAGTGATGACTGGACGTCACTCAATAATACAATGATGACTGGGTTACTCTCAGTGATACGGTAATGAAAGTGCGGCTCTCAGTGAAGCAGTGATGACTGGGCAAATCTCAGAGATACAGAGATGCCAGGGTGACTTTCAGTGATATAGTGATGATGGGCAACTCTCAGTGTTGCAGTGATGACTGGGCGACCCTCAGTGATACAGTGATGACTGGGTGACTCTCAGAGATAAAGAGATGACTGGATGACTCTCAGTGATACAGAGATGGCTGGGCGACTCTGTGTTACAGTCATGTCTGGGCGACTCTCAGTGATACAATGATGACTGGACAACTCTGTGTTACATTGATGAATGCCTGACTCTCGGTGATACAGTGATGAAAGGGCGACTCTCAGTGATGCAGTGATGACTGGGCAACTCTCAGTGATGCAATGATGACTGGACGGCTCTGTGTTACATTGATGAATGCCTGACTCTCCGTCATACAGTGATGAAAGAGCGACTCTCACTTTTACAGTGATGACTGGGCGCCTATCAGTGATACAGTGATGACTGGACGACTCACTGGTACAGTGATGACTGCATGACACTAAATGATACAGTGATGACTGGGTGACTTTCAGTGATACACTGATGACTGGACGACTCTGTGTTACAGTGATGACTGGACGACTCTCAGTGATACAGTGATGACTGGACGGCTCTCAGTGATACAGTGATGACTGGATGCCTCTCACTGATACACTAATGACTGGACGACTCTCAGTGATACAGTGATGACTGGATGACTCACAGTGATACAGTGATGACTGGGTGACTCTCAGTGATACAGTGATGACTGGGCGACTCTCAGTGATACAGTGATGACTGGGCGACTCTCAGTATTACAGTGATGACTGGGCGACTCTCAGTGATACAGTGTTGACTGGGTGACTCTCAGTATTGCAGTGATGACTGGGTATACTCTCAGTGATACAGTGATGAATGGGAGACTCTCAATAATACGGTGATGAAATGGCGACTCTCAGAGATGCATTGATGACTGGGCAACTCTCAGTGATATAGTGATGACTGGGCAACTGTCAGTGATAAAGTGATGACTGGGTGACTGTCAGTGTTACAGTGATGACTTAATGTGACTCAGTGATACAGTGATGACTGGTGAACATTCAGTTATATAGTGATGACTGGAGCGCACTCAATGATTCAGTGATGAGTGGGTGACTCTCAGTGATACAGTGTTGACTGGGTTACTCTCAGTGATAGAGTGATGACTGGATGACTGTCAGTGATACAGTGATGACTGCGTGATTCTCAGTGATACAGTGATGACTGCGTGATTCTCAGTGATACAGTGATGACTGGGTGTCTCTCAGTGATACAGTGTTGACAGGGCGACTCTCATTGATAGAGTGATGACTGGATGACTGTCAGCGATACAGTGATGACTGCGTGATTCTCAGTGATACAGTGATGACTGGGCGACTCTCAGTGATACAGTGATGACTGAGCGACTCTCAGTTATTCAGTGATGACGGGAAGAAACTCAATAACACAATGATGACTGGGTTACTCTCAGTAATACTGTGATGCAAGTGCTACTCTCTGTGAAGCAGTGATGACAGTGCGACTCTCAGGGTCAATCTGATGAGAGGGAGACTCTCAGTGATACGGTGATGACTGGGTGACTCTCAGTGATATAGTGATGACTGGATGACTCTCAGTGATACAGAGATGATAGGTTGACTCTCAGTGCTACAGTGATGACTGGGCGACTCTCAGTGTTACAGTGATGACTGGACGGCTCTCAGTGATACAGTGATGACTGGACGACTCTCAGTGTTACAGTGTTGACTGGGCGACTCTCAGTGATACAGTGTTGACTGGGCGACTCTCAGTGATACAGTGATGACTGGATGACTCAGTGTTTTAGTGATGACTGGGCGACTCTCAGTGATACAATGATGACTGGATGACTCTCAGTCTAACATTGATGAATGAATGACTCTCAGTAAAACAGTGATGACTGGACGACTCTCATTGATACAGTGTTGACTGGGTGACATTCAGGGTTACATTGATGACTGGATGACTCTCAATGATAGTGATGAATGGGAGACTCTCAGTGATACGGTGAAGAAAAGGCGACTCTCAGTGCTGCAGTGATGACTGGCCAACTCTCAGTGCTGCAGTGATGACTGGGCACCTCTCAGTGATACAGTGATGACTGGGTGACTCACAGTGATACTGTGTTGACTGGCTTACTCTCAGTGATACAGTGATGACTGGGTGACTCACAGTGATACAGTGATGACTGGGCAAGTCTCAGAGTTACAGTGATGACCGGACGACTCTCAGTGATATAGTGATGACTGGACGACTCTCAGTGATATAGTTATGACAGGACGGCTCTAAGTATTACAGTGATGACTGGGCGACTCTCAGTGATACAGTGATGACTGGGCGACTCTCAGTGATACAGTGATGACTGGGCGACTCTCAGTGATACAGTGATGACTGGGCGACTCTCAGTATTACAGTGATGACTGGGTGACTCTCAGTGATACAGTGTTGACTGGGTGACTCTCAGTATTACAGTGATGACTGGGTATACTCTCAGTGATACAGTGATGAATGGGAGACTCTCAATAATACGGTGATGAAATGGCGACTCTCAGAGATGCATTGATGACTGGGCAACTCTCAGTGATATAGTGATGACTGGGCAACTGTCAGTGATAAAGTGATGACTGGGTGACTGTCAGTGTTACAGTGATGACTTAATGTGACTCAGTGATACAGTGATGACTGGGTGTCTCTCAGTGATACAGTGTTGACAGGGCGACTCTCATTGATAGAGTGATGACTGGATGACTGTCAGTGATACAGTGATGACTGCGTGATTCTCAGTGATACAGTGATGACTGGGCGACTCTCAGTGATACAGTGATGACTGAGCGACTCTCAGTTATTCAGTGATGATGGGAAGAAACTCAATAACACAATGATGACTGGGTTACTCTCAGTAATACTGTGATGCAAGTGCGACTCTCTGTGAAGCATTGATGACAGTGCGACTCTCAGGGACAAACTGATGAGAGGGAGACTCTCAGTGATACAGTGTTGACTGGGTGACTCTCACTGTTACAGTGATGACTGGGTGACTCTCAGTGATACAGAGATGATAGGGTGACTCTCAGTGATACAATCTTTTCTGGGTGACTCTCGGTGATACAGTGATGAATGGGCGAATCTCAGTGTTACAGTGAAGACTGGGCGAATCTCAGTGATACAGTGATGACTGGACGACTCTCAGTATTACAGTGATGACTGGGCAACTCTCAGTGATACAGTTATGACAGGGCGACGCTCAGTGATACAGTGATGATTGTACGACTCTCAGTATTACAGTGACGACCGGACGACTCTCAGTGATACAGTTATGACAGGGCGACTCTCAGTGATACAGTGATGACTTGTACAACTCTCAGTGATACAGTGATGACTGGTTGACTCTCAGTGATACAGTGATGACTGGATGACTGTCAGTGATACAGTGATGACTGGATGACTCAGTGTATAAGTGATGAGAGGGCGACTCTCAGTGATAAAGTGATGATTGGCAGACTCTCAGTGATATAGTGATGACTGGGCGACTCTCAGTGATACATGGATGACTGAATGACTCTCAGTAATACAGTGAAGAAAAGACGACTCTCAGTGATACAGTGATGACTGGGCAACTCTCAGTGATACAGTTATGACAGGGCGACGCTCAGTGATACAGTGATGACTTGTACAACTCTCAGTGATACAGTGATGACTGGTTGACTCTCAGTGATACAGTGATGACTGGATGACTGTCAGTGATACAGTGATGACTGGATGACCCTCCATGATACAGTGATGAATGGGAGACTCTCAGTGGTACCGTGATGACTGGGCGACTCTCAGTGATATAGTGATGACTGGGCGACCCTCAGGGACAAACTGATGAGAGGGAGACCCTCAGTAATACAGTGTTGACTGGGCGACTCTCACTGTTTCAGTGATGACTGGGTGACTCTCAGTGATACAGAGATGATAGGGTGAGTCTCAGTGATACAGTCTTTTCTGGGTGACTCTCAGTGATACAGTGATGAATGGGCGAATCTCAGTATTACAGTGAAGACTGGGCGAATCTCAGTGATACAGTGATGACTGGGCGACTCTCAGTGGTACAGTGATGACTGGACGACTCTCAGTGGTACAGTGATGACTGGACGGTTCTCAGTGATACAATGATGACTGTGCACCTCTCACTGATACACTAATGACTGGACGACTCTCAGTGATACAGTGTTGACTGTACGACTCTCAGTATTACAGTGATGATTGGGCGACTCTCACTGATACACTAATGACCGGACGACTCTCAGTGATACAGTTATGACAGGGCGACTCTCAGTGATACAGTGATGACTTGTACAACTCTCAGTGATACAGTGATGACTGGCTCACTATCATTGATACGGTGATGACTGGGCAACTATCATTGATACAGTGATGACTGTGCAATTCTCAGTGTTACAGTGATGACTGAGCGACTCTCAGTTATTAAGTGATGACTGGACGTCACTCAATAATACAATGATGACTGGGTTACTCTCAGTGATACGGTAATGAAAGTGCGGCTCTCAGTGAAGCAGTGATGACTGGGCAAATCTCAGAGATACAGAGATGCCAGGGTGACTTTCAGTGATATAGTGATGATGGGCAACTCTCAGTGTTGCAGTGATGACTGGGCGACCCTCAGTGATACAGTGATGACTGGGTGACTCTCAGAGATAAAGAGATGACTGGATGACTCTCAGTGATACAGAGATGGCTGGGCGACTCTGTGTTACAGTCATGTCTGGGCGACTCTCAGTGATACAATGATGACTGGACAACTCTGTGTTACATTGATGAATGCCTGACTCTCGGTGATACAGTGATGAAAGGGCGACTCTCAGTGATGCAGTGATGACTGGGCAACTCTCAGTGATGCAATGATGACTGGACGGCTCTGTGTTACATTGATGAATGCCTGACTCTCCGTCATACAGTGATGAAAGAGCGACTCTCACTTTTACAGTGATGACTGGGCGCCTATCAGTGATACAGTGATGACTGGACGACTCACTGGTACAGTGATGACTGCATGACACTAAATGATACAGTGATGACTGGGTGACTTTCAGTGATACACTGATGACTGGACGACTCTGTGTTACAGTGATGACTGGACGACTCTCAGTGATACAGTGTTGACTGTACGACTCTCAGTATTACAGTGATGATTGGGCGACTCTCACTGATACACTAATGACCGGACGACTCTCAGTGATACAGTTATGACAGGGCGACTCTCAGTGATACAGTGATGACTTGTACAACTCTCAGTGATACAGTGATGACTGGCTGACTATCATTGATACGGTGATGACTGGGCAACTATCATTGATACAGTGATGACTGTGCAATTCTCAGTGTTACAGTGATGACTGAGCGACTCTCAGTTATTAAGTGATGACTGGACGTCACTCAATAATACAATGATGACTGGGTTACTCTCAGTGATACGGTAATGAAAGTGCGACTCTCAGTGAAGCAGTGATGACTGGGCAAATCTCAGAGATACAGAGATGCCAGGGTGACTTTCAGTGATATAGTGATGATGGGCAACTCTCAGTGTTGCAGTGATGACTGGGCGACCCTCAGTGATACAGTGATGACTGGGAGACTCTCAATAATACGGTGATGAAATGGCGACTCTAAGAGATGCAGTGAAGACTGGGCAACTCTCAGTGATGCAGTGAAGACTGGGCAACGCTCAATGATAGAGTGATGACTGGGTGACTGTCAGTGTTACAGTGATGACTTAACGTGACTCAGTGATACAGTGATGACTAGTGAACATTCAGTTATATAGTGATGACTGGAGCACACTCAATGATTCAGTGATGAGTGGGTGACTCTCAGTGATACAGTGTTGACTGGGTGACTCTCAGTGATACAGTGATGACTGGGCGACTCTCAGTGATACAGTGATGACTGGATGACTGTCAGTGATACAGTGATGACTGGATGACTCAGTGTTTAAGTGATGACAGGGCGACTCTCAGTGATAAAGTGATGACTGGATGACTCAGTGTTTAAGTGATGACAGGGCGACTCTCAGTGATAAAGTGATGACTGGATGACCCAGTGTTTAAGTGATGACTGTGCGACTCTCAGTGATACAGTGATGACTGAATGACTCTCAATAATACAGTGATGACTGGCCGACTCTCATTGATACAGTGATGACTTGTACAGCTCTCAGTGATACAGTGATGACTGGCTGACTATCATTGATACGGTGATGACTGGGCAACTATCATTGATACAGTGATGACTGGGCAACTCTCAGTGTTACAGTGATGACTGAGCGACTCTCAGTTATTCAGTGATGACTGGACGTCACTCAATAATACAATGATGACTGGGTTACTCTCAGTGATACGGTAATGAAAGTGCGGCTCTCAGTGAAGCAGTGATGACTGGGCAAATCTCAGAGATACAGAGATGCCAGGGTGACTTTCAGTGATATAGTGATGATGGGCAACTCTCAGTGTTGCAGTGATGACTGGGCGACCCTCAGTGATACAGTGATGACTGGGTGACTCTCAGAGATAAAGAGATGACTGGATGACTCTCAGTGATACAGAGATGGCTGGGCGACTCTGTGTTACAGTCATGTCTGGGCGACTCTCAGTGATACAATGATGACTGGACAACTCTGTGTTACATTGATGAATGCCTGACTCTCGGTGATACAGTGATGAAAGGGCGACTCTCAGTGATGCAGTGATGACTGGGCAACTCTCAGTGATGCAATGATGACTGGACGGCTCTGTGTTACATTGATGAATGCCTGACTCTCCGTCATACAGTGATGAAAGAGCGACTCTCACTTTTACAGTGATGACTGGGCGCCTATCAGTGATACAGTGATGACTGGACGACTCACTGGTACAGTGATGACTGCATGACACTAAATGATACAGTGATGACTGGGTGACTTTCAGTGATACACTGATGACTGGACGACTCTGTGTTACAGTGATGACTGGACGACTCTCAGTGATACAGTGATGACTGGACGGCTCTCAGTGATACAGTGATGACTGGATGCCTCTCACTGATACACTAATGACTGGACGACTCTCAGTGATACAGTGATGACTGGATGACTCACAGTGATACAGTGATGACTGGGCGACTCTCAGTGATACAGTGATGACTGGGCAACTCTCAGTGATAGAGTGATGACTGGGCGACTCTCAGTGATAGAGTGATGACTGGGCAAATCTCAGTGCTACAGTGATGACTGGGCGACTATCAGTGATACAGTGATGACTGTACGACACTCAATGATACAGCGATTACTGAGCGACTCAAAGGTATTCATTGATGACTGGACGACACTCAATTATACAATGATGACTGGGTAACTCTCAGTAATACGGTGAACCAAGTGCAACTCTCAGTGAAGCAGTGATGCCAGTGCGACTCTCACGGACAAACTGATGATAGGGTGACTCTCAGTGTTACAGTGATGACTGGGTGGCTCTCAGTGATACAGTGATGACTGGGTGGCTCTCAGTGATACAGAGATGATTGGGTGACTCTCAGTGATACAGTCTTGTCTGGGTGACTCTCAGTGATATAGTGATGACTGGGTAACTCTCAGTGATACAGTGATGACTGGGCGACTCTCAGTGATACAGTGATGACTGGGCGACTGTCAGTGTTACAGTGATGACTTAACGTGACTCAGTGATACAGTGATGACTGGACCACACTCAATGATTCATTGATGAGAGGGTGACTCTCAGTGATACAGTGATAAATGGACGACTCTCAGTGATACAGTGATGACTGGGCGACTCTCAGTGATACAGTGATGACTGGGCGACTCTCAGTGATACAGTGATGACTGGGAGACTCTCAGTGATACAGTGATGACTGGGCACCTCTCAGTGATACAGTGATGACTGGGCGACTCTCAGTGAAACAGTGATGTCTGGGCACCTCTCAGTGATACAGCGATGACTGGGCGACTTTCAGTGATACAGTGATGACTGGGCGACTCTCAGTGATACAGTGATGACTGGGCGACTCTCAGTGATACAGTGATGACTGGGTGACTCGCAGTGATACAGTGATGACTGGGCGACTCTCAGTGATACAGTGATGACTGGGCAACTCTCAGTGTTACAGTGATGACTGGGCGACTCTCAGTGATACAGTGATGACTGGGTGACTCGCAGTGATACAGTGATGACTGGGCGACTCTCAGTGAATCAGTGATGACTGGGTGACTCTCAGTGGTACAGAGATGACGGGGCTTTTCTCAGTGATATAGTGATGATAGGGTGACTCTCAATATTACAATGATGACTGAGCGACTCTCAGGGTTACAGTAATGTCTGGGCTTTTCTCAGTGATACAGTGATGACTGGGGGACTCTCAGTGATACAGAGATGAATTGCCGACTCTCAGTGATACAATGATAACTGTGCTTTCCTCAGTGATACAGTGATGAGTGGGAGACTCAGTGTTAGAGAGATGACTGGACGAATCGCAGTGATAAAGAGATGACTGGGCGAATCTCAGTGATACAGAGATGTCTGGGCTTTTCTCAGTGATACAGAGGTGTCTGGGCTTTTCTCAGTGATACGGAGATGACTGGGCTTTTCTCAGTGATACGGAGATGACTGGGCTTTTCTCAGTGATACGGAGATGACTGGGCTTTTCTCAGTGATACGGAGATGACTGGGCTTTTCTCAGTGATACGGAGATGACTGGGCTTTTCTCAGTGATACAGTGATGAGTAGGCTTTTCTCAGTGATACAGTGATGACTGGGTGACTCTCAGTGATACAGAGATGACTGGGTGACTCTCTGTGATACAGTGATGACCTGGTGTCTCTCAGTGATACAGTGATGACTGGGCTTCTTTCAGTGATACAGAGATGACTAGGCAACTCTCAATGATTCAGTGATGACTGAGCGATTCTCAGTGATACATTGATGACTGGGTGACTCTCAGTGATACATTGATGACTGGGCTTTTCTCGGTGATACAGAGATGACTGGGTTACTCTCACTAATACAGTGATGACTTGGCGATTCTCAGTGGTACAGAGATGACTGGGTTTTTCTCAGTGATACAGTGATGACTAGGTGACTCTCAGTGATACATTGATGACTGGGATTTTCTCAGTGATACAGAGATGACTGGGAACTGGCAACGATACAGTGATGACTGGGTGACTCTCAATGATACAGTGATGACTGAGCGGTTCTCAGTGATACAGTGATGACTGGGTGACTCTCAGTGATACATTGATGACTGGGATTTTCTCAATGATACAGGGCGAATGACTGGGCGAATCTCAGTGATACAGAGGTGTCTGGGCTTTTTTCAGTGATACGGAGATGACTGGGCTTTTCTCAGTGATACAGAGATGACTGGGCTTTTCTCAGTGATACAGTGATGACTGGATGACTCTCAGTGATACAGTGATGACTGGGTGACTCTCAGTGATACAGTGATGACTGGGTGACTCTCAGTGATACAGTGATGACTGGGTTACTCTCAGTGATGCAGACATAACTGGGCCCCTGTCAATGATACACTGATGATTAGGCTAATCTCAATGAAACAGTGATGCCTGGGTGAGTCTCAGTGGTACAGAGATGACTGGGCTTTTTCAGTGATATAGTGATCATTGGGTGACTCTCAATGATTCAGTAATGACTGGGCAACTGTCAATGATATACTGATGATGAGGCTTTTCTCAGTGATACAGTGATGACTGGGTGACTCTCAGTGGTACAGAGATGACGGGGCTTTTCTCAGTGATATAGTGATGATAGGGTGACTCTCAATATTGCAATGATGACTGAGCGACTCTCAGGGTTACAGTAATGTCTGGGCTTTTCTAAGTGATACAGTGATGACTGGGAGACTCTCAGTGATACAGAGATGAATTGCCGACTCTCAGTGATACACTGATAACTGTGCTTTCCTCAGTGATACAGTGATGAGTGGGAGACTCAGTGCTACAGAGATGACTGGGCTTTTCTCAGTGATACGGAGATGACTGGGCTTTTCTCAGTGATACGGAGATGACTGGGCTTTTCTCAGTGATACGGAGATGACTGGGCTTTTCTCAGTGATACCGAGATGACTGGGCTTTTCTCAGTGATACGGAGATGACTGGGCTTTTCTCAGTGATACAGAGATGACTGGGCTTTTCTCAGTGATACAGTGATGACTGGGTGACTCTCAGTGATACAGAGATGACTGGGTGACTCTCTGTGATACAGTGATGACCTGGTGTCTCTCAGTGATACAGTGATGACTGGGCTTCTATCAGTGATACAGAGATGACTAGGCAACTCTCAATGATTCAGTGATGACTGAGCGATTCTCAGTGATACATTGATGACTGGGCTTTTCTCGGTGATACAGAGATGACTGGGTTACTCTCACTAATACAGTGATGACTTGGCGATTCTCAGTGGTACAGAGATGACTGGGCTTTTCTCAGTGATACAGTGATGACTGAGTGACTCTCAGTGATACATTGATGACTGGGTGACTCTCAGTGATACAGAGATGACTGGGTTACTCTCACTAATACAGTGATGACTTGGCGATTCTCAGTGGTACAGAGATGACTGGGTTTTTCTCAGTGATACAGTGATGACTAGGTGACTCTCAGTGATACATTGATGACTGGGATTTTCTCAGTGATACAGAGATGACTGGGAACTGGCAACGATACAGTGATGACTGGGTGACTCTCAATGATACAGTGATGACTGAGCGGTTCTCAGTGATACAGTGATGACTGGGTGACTCTCAGTGATACATTGATGACTGGGATTTTCTCAATGATACAGGGCGAATGACTGGGCGAATCTCAGTGATACAGAGGTGTCTGGGCTTTTTTCAGTGATACGGAGATGACTGGGCTTTTCTCAGTGATACAGAGATGACTGGGCTTTTCTCAGTGATACAGAGGTGACTGGGTGACTTTCAGTGATACAGAGATGACTAGGCGACACTCAGTGATACATTGATGACTGGGGTTTTCTCAGTCAGACAGAGATGACTGGGCAACTCTCCGTGATACAGTGATGATTGGTGACTCTCTGTGATGCAGTGATAACTTGGCGATTCCCAGTGGTACAGAGATGACTGGGCTTTTCTCATTGATACAGTGATGACTGAGGGACTCTCAGTGATACATTGATGAGTGAGATTTTCTCAGTGATACAGAGATGACTGGGCAACTCGCAATGATACAGTGATGACTGTGTGACTCTTAGTGGTACAGAAATGACTGGGCTTTTCTCAGTGATGACTAGGTGATCCTCAGTGATACAGTGATGACTGAGCGGTTCTCAGTGATACAGTGATGACAGGGCTTTTCCCAGTGATACAGTGATGACTGAGCGTTTCTCAGTGATACAGTGACGACTGGGCAACTCGCAATGATACATTGATGACTGGTTGACTCTCAGTGGTACAGAGATGACTGGGAATTTCTCAGTGATGCAGAGATAACCGGCTGACTCTCTGTAATACAGAGATGACTGGGCAACATTCAGAGATGCAATGATTACTAGGTGACTTTCAGTAATATAGTGATGTCTGTGTGACTCTCAATGATACAGTGATGACTGGGTGACTCTCAGTGACACAGTGATGACTGGGTGACTCTCAGCGATGCAGTGATGATTGTGTGATTCTCAGTGATACAGTGATGACTGGGTGAATTTCAGTGATACAGTGATGAATATGCGACTCTCAGTGATATAGTGATGATTGGGTCACTCTCAGTGACACAGTGATGACTGTGCTACTCCCTCAGTGATACAGTGATGACTGTGCGACTCTCAGTGATACAGTGATGACTGGGCCGCGGTCAATGATATACTGATGATGAGGCTTTTCTCAGTGATACAGTGATGACTGGATGACTCTCAGTGATACAGTGATGACTGGGTGACTCTCAGTGATACAGTGATGACTGGGTGACTCTCAGTGATGCAGACATAACTGGGCCCCTGTCAATGATACACTGATGATTAGGCTAATCTCAATGAAACAGTGATGCCTGGGTGAGTCTCAGTGGTACAGAGATGACTGGGCTTTTTCAGTGATATAGTGATCATTGGGTGACTCTCAATGATTCAGTAATGACTGGGCAACTGTCAATGATACACTGATGATGAGGCTTTTCTCAGTGATACAGTGATGAATGGGTGACTCTCAATGATACGGTGATGATTGGACTTTTCTCAGTGATATAGTGATGACTGGGTGACTCTCACTGGTACAGAGATGACTGGGATTTTCTCAGTGATACAGTGATGACTGGGTGACTCTGTGATTCAGAGATCACTGGGAGACTTTTAGTGATACAGAGATCACTGGCGGACTTTTGGTGATACAGTGATGACTGGGCAACATTCAGTGATACAGTGATGACTGGGCAACTCGCAAAGATTACTGGGTGAGTCTCAGTGGTACAGAGATGACTGGGTTTTTTCAGTGATACAGTGATGACTGGGTGACTCTCAGTGATACAATGATGACTGGACGACTCTGATTGATACAGTGATAAATGGGCAACTCTCAGTTATACAGTTATGACTGAACGAACCTCAGAGATTTAGTGATGACTGCACGACACACTGATACAGTGAAGACTTGGCGACTCTCAGTGATACAGTGATGACAGTGCGAGTCTCAGTGACAAACTGATGATAGGGAGACTCTCTGTGATACAGTATTGACTGGGTGACTCTCAGTGTTACATTGACGACTGGACGACTCTCACTGGCACAGTGATGACTGGGCTTTTCTCAGTGATACAAAGATGACTGGGCCACTGTCAATGATACACTGATGATGAGGATTTTCTCAGTGAATCAGTGATGACTGGGTGACTCTCAGTGGTACAGAGATGACGGGGCTTTTCTCAGTGATATAGTGATGATAGGGTGACTCTCAATATTACAATGATGACTGAGCGACTCTCAAGGTTACAGTAATGTCTGGGCTTTTCTCAGTGATACAGTGATGACTGGGAGACTCTCAGTGATACAGAGATGAATTGCCGACTCTCAGTGATACAATGATAACTGTGCTTTCCTCAGTGATACAGTGATGAGTGGGAGACTCAGTGTTAGAGAGATGACTGGACGAATCGCAGTGATAAAGAGATGACTGGGCGAATCTCAGTGATACAGAGATGTCTGGGCTTTTCTCAGTGATACAGAGGTGTCTGGGCTTTTCTCAGTGATACGGAGATGACTGGGCTTTTCTCAGTGATATGGAGATGACTGGGCTTTTCTCAGTGATACGGAGATGACTGGGCTTTTCTCAGTGATACGGAGATGACTGGGCTTTTCTCAGTGATACGGAGATGACTGGGCTTTTCTCAGTGATACGGAGATGACTGGGCTTTTCTCAGTGATACGGAGATGACTGGGCTTTTCTCAGTGATACGGAGATGACTGGGCTTTTCTCAGTGATACGGAGATGACTGGGCTTTTCTCAGTGATACAGTGATGAGTAGGCTTTTCTCAGTGATACAGTGATGACTGGGTGACTCTCAGTGATACAGAGATGACTGGGTGACTCTCTGTGATACAGTGATGACCTGGTGTCTCTCAGTGATACAGTGATGACTGGGCTTCTTTCAGTGATACAGAGATGACTAGGCAACTCTCAATGATTCAGTGATGACTGAGCGATTCTCAGTGATACATTGATGACTGGGTGACTCTCAGTGATACATTGATGACTGGGCTTTTCTCGGTGATACAGTGATGACTGGGTGACTCTCAGTGATACATTGATGACTGGGTGACTCTCAGTGATACAGAGATGACTGGGTTACTCTCACTAATACAGTGATGACTTGGCGATTCTCAGTGATACAGTAATGACTGTGCGACACTGAGTGATACAGTGATGACTAGGTGACTCTCAGTGATACATTGATGACTGGGATTTTCTCAGTGATACGGAGATGACTGGGCTTTTCTCAGTGATACAGAGATGACTGGGCTTTTCTCAGTGATACAGAGGTGACTGGGCTTTTCTCAGTGATACAGAGGTGACTGGGCGAATCTCAGTGATACAGAGATGAGTGGGTTTTTCTCAGTGATACAGTGATGACTGGGTGACTCTCAGTGATACAGAGATGACTAGGCGACACTCAGTGATACATTGATGACTGGGGTTTTCTCAGTCAGACAGAGATGACTGGGCAACTCTCCGTGATACAGTGATGATTGGTGACTATCTGTGATGCAGTGATAACTTGGCGATTCCCAGTGGTACAGAGATGACTGGGCTTGTCATCATTGATACAGTGATGACTGAGGGACTCTCAGTGATACATTGATGACAGGGCTTTTCCCAGTGATACAGTGATGACTGAGCGGTTCTCAGTGATACAGTGATGACAGGGCTTTTCCCAGTGATTCAGTGATGACTGAGCGTTTCTCAGTGATACAGTGACGACTGGGCAACTCGCAATGATACATTGATGACTGGTTGACTCTCAGTGGTACAGAGATGACTGGGAATTTCTCAGTGATGCAGAGATAACCGGCTGACTCTCTGTAATACAGAGATCACTGGGCAACATTCAGAGATACAATGATTACTAGGTGACTTTCAGTAATATAGTGATGTCTGTGTGACTCTCAATGATACAGTGATGACTGGGTGACTCTCAGTGACACAGTGATGACTGGGTGACTCTCAGTGATGCAGTGATGATTGTGTGATTCTCAGTGATACAGTGATGACTGGGTGAATTTCAGTGATACAGTGATGAATATGCGACTCTCAGTGATATAGTGATGATTGGGTCACTCTCAGTGACACAGTGATGACTGTGCTACTCCCTCAGTGATACAGTGATGACTGTGCGACTCTCACTGATACAGTGATGACTGGGTGACTCTGTGATTCAGAGATCACTGGGAGACTTTTAGTGATACAGAGATCACTGGCGGACTTTTGGTGATACAGTGATGACTGGGCAACATTCAGTGATACAGTGATGACTGGGCAACTCGCAAAGATTCAGTGATTACTGGGTGAGTCTCAGTGGTACAGAGATGACTGGGTTTTTTCAGTGATACAGTGATGACTGGGGGACTCTCAGTGATACAGTGATTACTGGGTGACGCTCAGTGATACAGTGATTACTGGGTGACGCTCAGTGATGCAGCGATGACTGGGCCACTGTCAATGATATACTGATGATGAGGCTTTTCTCAGTGATACAGTGATGACTGAGTGACTGTCGGTGGTACCGAGATGACTGGGCTTTTAACAGTGATATAGTGATGTTGGGGAGACCCTCAATGTTACAGTGATGACTGGGCGACTCTCATTGATAGAGTGATGACTGGGCTTTTCTTAGTGATGCAGTGATGACTGGGAGTCTCTAAGTGATACAGAGATGACAGGGCTTTCTCAGTGATACAGTGATGACTGGATGAGTCTCAGTGATGCAGAGATGACTGAGTGACTGTCAGTGACACAGTGATGACTGGGTGACTCTCAGTGAAACAGTGATGACTGGGTGACTCTCAGTGAAACAGTGAGGACTGGGTGACTCTCAGTGAAACAGTGATGACTGGGTGACTCTCAGTGAAACAGTGAGGACTGGGTGACATTCATTGATACAGTGATGACTGGCTAACTTTCAGTGATGCAGAGATGACCATGCAAAACTCAATGGTACTGTGATGACTGGGTGACTATCAGTGATACAGTGATGACTGGGTGACTCTCAGTGATACAGTGATAACAGGGCGATTCTCAGTGATAGAGAGATGACTGGACGACTCAGTGATACGGTGATGATTGGGAGACTCAGTGATACAATGGTGACTGTGCGACTCTCAGGTACAAAGATGTCTGGGCGATTCTCAGTGATACATTGATGACTGGCCTTTTCTCAGTGATACAGAGATGACTGGGCAACTCGCAATTATACAGTGATGTCTGGGTGACTCTCAATGGTACAGAGATGACTGGGCGAGTCTCAGTGATACAGAGATGACTGGGCTTTTCTCAGTGATGACTGGGTGACACTCAGTGATAAAATGATGACTGAGCAGTTCTCAGTGATACAGTGATGGCTCTGCGAGACTCAGCGATACAGTGATGACTGGGTGACTCTGTGATACAGTGATCAATGTGCGACTCTCAGTGATACAGTGATGACTGGGCCATTCTCAGTGACACAGTGTTGATTGGCCTTTCCTCAGTGATACAGTGATGACTGCGCAACTCGCAATGATACAGTGATGACTGGCTGACTCTCAGTGGTACAGAGATGACTGGGCCATTCTCAGTGACATAGTGTTGATTGGCCTTTCCTCAGTGATACAGTGATGACTGCGCAACTCACAATGATACAGTGATGACTGGCTGACTCTCAGTGGTACAGAGATGACTGGGCTTTTCTCAGTGATATAGTGATGATTTGGTGACTCTAAATATTGCAGTGATGACTGAGTGACTCTCAGGGATACAGTGATGACTGGGCTTTTCTCAGTGATACAGTGATGACTGGGAGACTCACAGTGATATAGAGATGACTTGGCGACTCTCAGTTATACAGTGATGACTGCTTTTCTTAGTGATACAGTGATGACTGGGATACTCTGTGTTACAGAGATGACAGGGCTTGTCTCAGTGATACAGTGATGACTGGGAGACGCTCAGTGATACAGTGATGACTGGGCGACATTCAATTATACAGTGATGACTGGGCTTTTCTCAATGATACAGAGATGACTTCGCTTTTCTCAGTGATACAGTGATGACTGCGCAACTCACAATGATACAGTGATGACTGGCTGACTCTCAGTGGTACAGAGATGACTGAGCTTTTCTCAGTGATATAGTGATGATTTGGTGACTCTAAATATTGCAGTGATGACTGAGTGACTCTCAGGGATACAGTGATGACTGGGCTTTTCTCAGTGATACAGTGATGACTGGGAGACTCACAGTGATATAGAGATGACTAGGCGACTCTCAGTTATACAGTGATGACTGCTTTTCTTAGTGATACAGTGATGACTGGGATACTCTGTGTTACAGAGATGACAGGGCTTGTCTCAGTGATACAGTGATGACTGGGAGACGCTCAGTGATACAGTGATGACTGGGCGACATTCAATTATACAGTGATGACTGGGCTTTTCTCAATGATACAGACATGACTTCGCTTTTCTCAGTGATACAGTGATGACTGGGTGACTCTCAGTGATACAGTGATGAATGTGCGATTCACAATGATACCGTGATGACTGGGTGACTTTCAGTGATACAGTGATGAGTGGGTTTTTCTCACTGATACAGTGAAGACTGGGCGACTTTCAGTGATACAGTGATCACTGGGCTTTTCTCGGTGATACAGAGCTGACTGGGCGACTCTCAGTGATACAGTGATGACAGGGTTACTTCCAGTGACACATCGATGACTGTGTGACTCTCAGTGATACAGTGATGACTGAGCAACTCTCAGTGTTAGTGATGACTGTGCGACTCTCTCAGTGATACTGTGATAATTGGGTGCATTGTAGTGATACTGTGATGACTGTGCAACTCTCAGTGATACACTGATGACTGGGCTTTTCTCAGTGATACAGTGATGACTGGGCTTTTCTCAGTGATACAGTGTTGTCTGGGCGACTCTCAGTGATACAGTGATGACTGAGTGACTCTCAGTGATACAGTGATGACTGGGCGATTCTCAGTGGTACAGTGATGACTGGGCTTTTCTCAGTGATACAGTGATGACTGTGTGACTCTCAGTGATACAGAGATGACTTGGTGACTCTCAGTGATACAGAGTTGACTGGGCAAATCTCAGTGAAACAGAGATGACAGAGTTTCTCAGTGATATCGTGATGAGTGGGCTTTTCTCAGTGATACAGAGATGACTGGGCTTTTCTCAGTGAAACAGTGATGACTGTGTGACTCTCAGTGATACAGAGATGACTCGGTGACACTCAATGGTACAGTTATGACTGGGTGACTCTCAGTGATACAGTGATGACTGGGTGAATCTAAGTGATACATTGATGACTGGGATTTTCTCAGTGATACAGAGATGATTAGGCAACTCTCAATGATTCAGTGATGACTCTGCGATTCTCAGTGATACATTGATGACTGGGCTTTTCTGAGTGATACAGGGATGACTGGGTGACTCTCACTTATACAGTGAAGACTGGGCAATTCTCAGTGATACAGAGATGACTGGGCGACTCTCATGGATACAGTGATGACTGGTTGAATCTCAGCGATACAGTGATGAATGTGCGATTCACAGTGATACAGTGATGACTGGGTGACTTTCAGTGATACAGTGATGACTGTACGACACTCTCAGTGAAACAGTGATGACTGTGCGACTCTCAGTGATACACTGATGACTGTGCCATTCTCAGTGACACACTGATGACTCTGCTTTTCTGAGTGATACAGTGATGACTGTGCGATTATCAGTGATACACTGATGACTGGGCTTTTCTCAATGATACAGAGATGACTGGGCGACTGTCAATGATTCAGTGTTGATTGGGCTTTCCTCAGTGATACAGTGATGACTGGCTGACTTTCAGTGTTACAGTGATGACAGGGTTACTTTCAGTGATACATCGATGACTGTGTGACTCTCAGTGATACTGTGATGACTAGTCAACTCTCAGTGATACAATGATGACTGTGCGATTCTCAGTGACACAGTGATGACTGGGTGACTCTCAGTGATATTTTAATGACTGTGCACCTCTCAGTGATACAGTGATGACTGGGTGACTCTCAGTGATACATTGATGACTGGGCTTATCTCAGTCATACATTGATGACTGGGTGACTCTCACTGGTACAGTGATGACTGGGCTTTTCTCAGTGATACAGATAGGACTGGGTGACTCTCACTGGTACAGTGATGAATGTGTGACGCTCAGTGATATAGAGATGACTGGGTGACTCTCAGTGATATTTTAATGACTGTGTGCCTCTCAGTGATACAGTGATGACTGGGTGACTCTCAGTGATACATTGATGACTGGGCTTATCTCAGTCATACATTGATGACTGGGTGACTCTCACTGGTACATTGATGACTGAGCTTTTCTCCGTGATACACTGATGACTGGGTGATTCACAGTGATACAGAGATTACTGGTCGACTTTTCGTGACACAGTGATGACTTGACAACATTCAGTGATACAGAGATGACTGGGCCACTGTCAATGGTACACTGATGATTAGGATTTTCTCAGTGATACAGAGATGACTGGGCTTTTCTCAGTGTTATACTGATGATTGTGTGACTCTCAATATTGCAGTGATGACTGAGCAGCTCTCAGGGATACGGTGATGACTGGGCTTTTCTCAGTGATACATTGATGACTGGGTGACTCTCACTCGTACAGTCATGACTGGGCTTTACTCAGTGATACAGAGTTGACTGGGTGACTCTAAGTGATACAGAGATGACTGGGCTTTTCTCAGTGACACAGAGATGACTGGGCTTTTCTCAGTGATACAGTGATGACTGTGCGACATTCAGTGATACAGTGATGACTGGGCTTTTCTCAGTGATACAGAGATGACTGGGCGACTCAGTGATACAGTGATGATTGGGTGACTCTCAATTTTACAGTGAATACGGGGCTACTCTCAGTGATACAGAGATAACTGGGCTTTTCTAAGTGATACCGTGATGACTGGGCGACTCTCAGTGATACAGAGATGACTGGGTGACACTCAGTGATACTGTGATGACTGGGATTTTCTCAGTGAGACAGAGATGAAAGGGCAACTCTCAATGATTCAGTGATGACTGGGTGACTCACGGTGATACACAGATGAAAGGGTGACTCTCAATGATACAGTGATGATAGGACTTTCCTCAATTATATAGTGATGACTGGGTGCCTCTCACTGGTACCGAGATGACTGGGATTTTCTCAGTGATACAGAGATGACTAGGCTTTTTTCAGTGATACAGTGATGACTGGGTGACTCTCAGTGATACAGTGATGACTGGCTTACTCTCAGTAGTGCAGAGATGACTGGGCAAAGCTCAGTGGTACAGTGATGACTGGGCGACTCTCGTTGATACAGTGATGACTGTGCAATTCTCAGTGATACAGTGATGACTGGGCGATTCTCAGTGTTACAGTGATGACTGGGCGATTCTCAGTGATACAGAGATGACTGGGCAACTCGCAATGATACAGTGAAGACTTGTTGACTCTCAGTGGTAGAGAGATGACTGGTCTTTTCTCACTGATACAGAGATGACTGGGCGACTCTCAGTGATACAGTGATGCCTGGGCTTTTCTCAGTGATGACTTGGTGAGACTCAGTGGTACACTGATGACTGTGCGATTCTCAGTGATACAGTGATGACTGGGTCACCTTCAGTGATACAGTGATGACTGGGTCACCTTCAGTGATACAGTGATGACTGTGCGATTCTCAGTGATACAGTGATGACTGTGCGATTCTCAGTGATACAGTGATGACTGGGGGATTCTCAGTGATACGGAGATGACTGTGCGATTCTCAGTGATACAGTGATGATTGGGTGACTCTCTCAGTAAAACAGTGATGACTGTGCGACTCTCAGTGTTACAGTGATGACTGGGCGATTCTCAGTGTTACAGTGATGACTGGGCGATTCTCAGTGATACAGAGATGACTGGGCAACTCGCAATGATACAGTGAAGACTTGTTGACTCTCAGTGGTAGAGAGATGACTGGTCCTTTCTCACTGATACAGAGATGACTGGGCGACTCTCAGTGATACAGTGATGCCTGGGCTTTTCTCAGTGATGACTTGGTGAGACTCAGTGGTACACTGATGACTGTGCGATTCTCAGTGATACAGTGATGACTGGGTCACCTTCAGTGATACAGTCATGACTGTGCGATTCTCAGTGATACAGTGATGACTGTGCGATTCTCAGTGATACAGTGATGATTGGGGGATTCTCAGTGATACGGAGATGACTGGGCGACTCAGTGATACAGTGATGATTGGGTGACTCTCTCAGTAAAACAGTGATGACTGTGCGACTCTCAGTGATACAGTGATAACTGGGCCATTCTCAATGACCATTGATGTCTGGGCTTTTCTCAGTGATACATTGATGATTGGGCTTTTTTTCAGTGATACAGTGATGACTGGGCTTTTCTCAGTGATACAGTGATGAATGTGCGATTCACAATGATACATTGATGACTGGGTGACTTTCAGTAATACAGTGATGACTAGGTTTTTCTCCGTGATACAGAGAATACTGGGCGACCTTCAGTGATACAGTGATGACTGGGCTTTTCTCAGTGATACAGTGATAACTGAGAGATTCTCAGTGATACAGAGATGACGGTGCTATTCTCAGTGATACAGTGATGACTGGGGTTTTCTCAGTTGTACAGTGATGACTGGGTGACTTTCAGTGATAGAGAGATGACTGGGCGACACTCAATGGTTCAGTGATGACTGGGTGACTCTCAGTGATACACTGATGACTGCGCTTTTCTCAGTGATACAGTGATGACTGGGCGATTCTCAGTGACACATTGATGACTGCGCTTTTCTCAGTGATCCAGTGATGACTGTGCGATCATCAGTAATACAGTGATGTCTGTGTGACTCTCAGTGATACACTGATGACTGGGCTTTTCTCAGTGATACAGTGATGACTGCGCTTTTCTCAGTGATACAGTGATGTCTGTGTGACTCTCAGTGATACACTGATGACTGGGCTTTTCTCAGTGATACAATGATGACTGAGTGACTCTCAGTGATACAGTGATGACTGGGCGATTCTCAGTGGTACAGTGATGACTGGGCTTTTCTCAGTGATACAGTGGTGACTGGTAGAGTCTCAGTGATACAGAAATGACTTGGCGACTCTCAGTGATACAGAGTTGACTGGGCGAATCTCAGTGAAACAGAGATGACAGGGTTTCTCAGTGATATCGTGATGAGTGGGCTTTTCTCAGTGATACAGAGATGACTGGGCTTTTCTCAGTGAACCAGTGATGACTTTGTGACTCTCAGTGATACAGAGATGACTCGGTGACACTCAGTGGTACAGTTATGACTGGGTGACTCTCAGTGATACAGAGATGTCTGGGCTTTTCTCAGTGATACGGAGATGACTGGGCTTTTCTCAGTGATACAGAGATGAATGGGCTTTTCTCAGTGATACAGAGATGACTGGGCTTTTCTCAGTGATATAGTGATGATTGGGTGACTCTCAATATTACAGTGATGACTGAGCGACTCTCAGGGATACAGTGATGACTGGGCTTTTCTCAGTGATGCAGTGATGACACGGTGACTCTCAGTGATACAGAGATGACTGGGTCACTCTCAGTGATACATTGATGGCTGGGCTTTTCTCAATGATACACAGATGACTGGGCAACTCGCAATGATACAGTTATGATTGGGTGACTCTCAGTGGTACAGAGATGACTGGGCTTTTCTCAGTGATACAGAGATGACTGGGCAACTCGCAATGATACAGTTATGATTCGATGACTCTCAAATTTACATTGATGACGTGGCGACTCTGAGTGATACAGTGATGATTGGGCTTTTGTAAGTGATACCGTGATGACTGGGCGACTCTCAGTGATACCGAGATGACTGGGCTTTTCTCAGTGATACAGTGATGACTGTGCGACATTCAGTGATACCGTGATGACTGGGTTTTTCTCAGTGATGACTGTGTGACTCTCAGTGATGACTGTGTGACTCTCAGTGATACACAGATGAATGGGTGGCTCTCAATGATACAGTGATGATTGGACTTTTCTCAGTGATATAGTGATGACTGGGTGACTCTCAGTGATACAGAGATGACTGGGCTTTTGCAGTGATACAGTGATGACTGTGCGATATTCAGTGATACAGTGATGACTGGTTATTTCTCAGTGATGACTGTGTGACTCTCACTGATAGAGTGATGACTCTGCGATTCTCTGTGAAACAGTGATGACTGTGAGACTCTGTTACAGTGTTGACTGGGCGATTCTCGGTGATACACAGATGACTGGGTGACTCAGTGTTACAGTGATGATTGGGTGACTCTCAGTGATACAGTGATGACTGGGCTTTTCTCAGTGATACAGAGATGACTGCGCAACTCGCAGTGATACAGTGATGACTGGCTGACTCGCAGAGGTACAGAGATGACTGGGCTTTTCTCAGTGATATAGTGATGATTGGGTGACTCTCAATTTTACAGTGATGATGGGGCGACTCTCAGTGATACAGTGATGACTGCGTGACTCTCAGTGATACAGTGATGACTGGGATTTTCTCAGTGAGACAGAGATGATAGGGCAAATCCAATGATTCAGTGATGACTGGGTGACTCTCGGTGATACACAGATGAATGGGTGACTCTCAATGATACAGTGATGATTGGACTTTCCTCAATGACATAGTGATGACTGGGTGACTCTCACTGGTACAGAGATGACAGGGATTTTCTCAGTGATACAGAGATGACTGGGCTTTTTTCAGTGATACAGTGATGACTGGATGACTCTCAGTGATACGGAGATGATTGGGTGACTCTCAGTGATACAGTGATGACTTGCTGACTCTCAGTGGTGCAGAGATGACTGGGTGAAACTCAGTGGTACAGTGATGAGTGGGTGACAATCGTTGATACAGTGATGACTGGGCGATTCTCAGTGATACAGAGATGACTCGGCAACTCGCAAAGATACAGTGATGACTGGTTGACTCTCAGTGGTACAGAGATGACTGGTCTTTTCTCAGTGATACAAAGATTCTGGGAGTGTCTCAGTGATACAGTGATGCCTGGGCAAAACTCAGTGGTACAGTGATGACAGGGTGACTCTCGTTGATACAGTGATGACTGTGCGATTGTCAGTGATATAGTGATGAATGTAAGACTCTCAGTGTTACAGTGATGACTGGGCGATTCTCAGTGACACAGAGATGATTGGGTGACTCAGTGTTACAGTGATCATTGGGTTTCTCTCAGTGGTAGAGTGATGACTGGGCTTTTCTCAGTGATACAGAGATGGCTGGGCAACTCGGAATGATACAGTGATGACTGGTTGACTCTCAGTGGTACAGAGATGACTGGTCTTTTCTCAGTGATACAGAGATGACTGGGCGAGTTGCAGTGATACAGTGATGCCTGGGCTTCTCTCAGTGATGACTGGGTGACACTCAGTGATACAGGGATGACTGTGCGATTCTCAGTGATACAGTGATGACTTAGTGACACTCAGTGATACAGTGATGACTGACCGGTGCTCAGTGATACAGTGATGACTGGGTCACCTTCAGTGATACAGTCATGACTGTGCGATTCTCAGTGATACGGTGATGAATGTGCGATTCTCAGTGATACAGAGATGACGGCGCTATTCTCAGTGATACCGTGATGACTGGGGTTTTCTCAGTGGTACAGTGATGACTGAATGGCTTTCAGTAATGGAGAGATGACTGGGTGACACTCAGTGATTCAGTGATGACTGGGTGACTCTCAGTCATACAGTGATGACTGTGCGACTCTGAGTGATACAGTGATGACTGGGCGACTTTCGGTGATACATTGATGACTGGGCTTTTCTCTGTGATACAGAGATGACTGGGCCACTGTCAATGATACACTGATGATTAGGATTTTCTCACTGAAACAGTGGTGACTGGGTCACTCTCAATGGTACAGAGATGACTGGGTTTTCTGAGTGATATAGTGATGATTGGGTGACTCTCAATATTGCAGTGATGACTGAGCGACTCTCAGGGATACAGTGATGACGGGGCTTTTCTCAGTGATGCAGTGATGACTGGGAGACTCACAATGATACAGAGATGACACGGTGACTCTCAGTGATACAGAGATGACTGAGTCACTCTCAGTGATACTCTGATGACTGGGATTTTCTCAGTGAGACAGAGATGATAGGGCAAATCCAATGATTCAGTGATGACTGGGTGACTCTCGGTGATACACAGATGAATGGGTGACTCTCAATGATACAGTGATGATTGGACTTTCCTCAATGATATAGTGAAGACTGGGTGACTCTCACTGGTACAGAGATGACAGGGATTTTCTCAGTGATACAGAGATGACTGGGCTTTTTTCAGCGATACAGTGATGACTGGGTGACTCTCAGTGATACGGAGATGATTGGGTGACTCTCAGTGATACAGTGATGACTTGCTGACTCTCAGTGGTGCAGAGATGACTGGGCAACTCGCAAACATACAGTGATGACTGGTTGACTCTCAGTGGTACAGAGATGACTGGTCTTTTCTCAGTGATACAAAGATGACTGGGTGAGACTCAGTGATACAGTGATGCCTGGGTGACTCTCAGTGATTAAGTGATGACTGTGCGATTCTCAGTGATACCGTGATGACTGTGCGATTCTCAGTGATACAGTGATGACTGGGCAAAACTCAGTGATACAGTGATGACTGGGTGACTCTCGGTGATACAGTGATGACTGCGATTGTCAGTGATATAGTGATGAATGTAAGACTCTCAGTGTTACAGTGATGACTGGGGGATTCTCAGTGACACAGAGATGATTGGGTGACTCAGTGATACAGTGCTCATTGGGTTTCTCTCAGTGGTAGAGTGATGACTGGGCTTTTCTCAGTGATACAGAGATGGCTGGGCAACTCGGAACGATACAGTGATGACTGGTTGACTCTCAGTGGTACAGAGATGACTAGTCTTTTCTCAGTGATACAGAGATGACTGGACGAGTCGCAGTGATGCAGTGATGACTTGGTGACACTCAGTGATACAGTGATGCCTGGGCTTCACTCAGTGATGACTGGGTGACACTCAGTGATACAGTGATGACTGTGCGATTCTCAGTGATACAGTGATGACTTGGTGACACTCAGTGATACAGTGATGACTGACCGGTGCTCAGTGATACAGTGATGACAGGGCCACCTTCAGTGATACAGTCATGACTGTGTGATTCTCAGTGATACAGTGATGACTGTGCGATTCTCAGTGATACAGTGATGACTGAGCGATTCTCAGTGATACGGAGATGACTGGGCAACTCAGTGATACAGTGATGATTGGGTGACTCAGTGATACAGTGATGACTATGCGACTCTCTCAGTAAAACAGTGATGACTGTGCAACTCTCAGTGATAGAGTGATGACTGGGCCATTCTCAGTGACCCATTGATGACTGTGCTTTTCTAAGTGATACAGTGATGAATGTGCGATTCACAATGATACAGTGATGACTGGGCGACGTTCAGTGATACACTGATAACTGGGCTTTTCTCAGTGATACAGAGATAACTGGGCGACTGTAATTGATATAGTGTTGATTGGGCTTTGCTCAGTGATACAGTGATGACGGGCTGACTTTCAGTGTTACAGTGAAGACAGGATTACTTTCAGTGATACATCGATGACTGTGTGACTCTCAGTGATACAGTGATGACTGTGCTTTTCTCAGTGAGACAGTGATAACTGGGAGACTGAGTTACTGAAATGACGGGGCGAATCTCAGTGATACAGAGATGACTGGGCTTTTCTCAGTGATACAGTGGTGACAGGGCTTTTCTCATTAATACAGAGATGACTGGGCTGTTCTCAGTGATACAGTAATGACCGGGGTTTTCTCAGTGATACAGTGATGACTGGGTGACTCTCAGTGATAGAGAGAGGACTGGGCGACACTCAGTGGTTCAGTGATTACTGTGCGACGCTGAGTGATACAGTGATGACTGGGCGACTTTTAGTGATACATTGATGACTGGGCTTTTCTCAGTGATACAGAGATGACTGGGCCACTGTCAATGATACACTGATGATTAGGATTTTCTCAGTGAAACAGTGATGACTGGGTGACTCTCAGTGGTACAGAGATGACTGGGCTTTTCTCAGTGATATAGTGATGATTGGGTGAATCTCAATATTACAGTGATGACTGAGCAACTCTCAGTGATACAGTGATGACTGGGCGACTCTCAGTGATACAGAGATGACTGGGTGACTCTCAGTGATTCAGTGATGACTGTGCGAATCTCAGTGATACAGTGATGACTGGGTGACTCTCAGTGATTCAGTGATGATTGGACTATTCTCAGTGATACAGTGGTGACTGCGTGACTCTCAGTGATACATTGATGGCTGGGCTTTTTTCAGTGATACAGAGATGACTGGGCAACTCACAATGATACAGTGATGATTGGGTGACTCTCAAATTTACAGTGATGACGCGGCGACTCTGAGTGATACAGTGATGATTGGGCTTTTGTAAGGGATACCGTGATGACTGGGCGACTCTCAGTGATACAGAGATGATTGGACTTTTCTCAGTAATACAGTGATGACTGGCTGACTCTCAGTGGTGCAGAGATGACTGGGCAAAACTCAGTGGTACAGTGATGACTGGGTGACTCTCAGTGATACAGTGATGACTTGCAATTCTCAGTGATACAGTGATGACTGTGAGACTCTCGGTGTTACAGTGATGACTGGGCGATTCTCAGTGATACAGAGATGACTGGGCAACTAGCAATGATACAGTGAAGACTGGTTGACCCTCAGTGGTACAGAGATGACTGGTCTTTTCTCAGTGATACAGTGATGCCTGGACTTTTCTCAGTGATGACTGGGTGAGACTCAGTGGTACACTGATGACTGTGCGATTCTCAGTGATACAGCGATGACTGGGCAAATCTCAGTGATACAGTGATGCCTGGACTTTTCTCAGTGATGACTGGCTGACTCTCAGTGACACAGTGATGACTGTGCGATTGTCAGTGATACAGTGATGACTGTGAGACTCAGTGTTACAGTGATGAATGGGCGATTCTCAGTGGTACAGTGATGACTGGGTGACTCTCAGTGATACAGTGATGACTGTGTGACTCAGTGTTACAGTGATGAATGGGCGATTCTCAGTGATACAGTGATGACTGGGCAAATCTCAGTGGTACAGTGATGACTGGGTGACTCTCAGTGATACAGTGATGACTGTGCGATTGTCAGTGATACAGTGATGACTGTGTGACTCAGTGTTACAGTGATGAATGGGCGATTCTCAGTGACACAGAGATGATTGGGTGACTCAGTGATACAATGATGATTGGGTGACTCTCAATGTTACAATGGTGACTGTGCAACTCTCAGTGTTACAGTGATGACTGGGCATTTCTTAGTGATACAGAGATGTCTGGGCAAGTCGCAATGATACAGTGATGACTGGTTGAGTCTCAGTGGTACAGAGATGACTGTTCTTTTCTCATTGATACAGATATGACTAGGCGAGTCGCTGTGATACAGTGATGCCTGGGCTTTACTCAGTCATGACTGGGTGATACTCAGTGATACAGTGATGACTGGCTTACTCTCAGTAGTGCAGAGATGACTGGGCAAAGCTCAGTGGTACAGTGATGACTGGGCGACTCTCGTTGATACAGTGATGACTGTGCAATTCTCAGTGATACAGTGATGACTGGGTGATTCTCAGTGATACAGTGATGACTGGGCGACTCTCAGTGATACAGAGATGACTGGGCGACTCTCAGTGATACAGTGATGCCTGGGCTTTTCTCAGTGATGACTTGGTGAGACTCAGTGGTACACTGATGACTGTGCGATTCTCAGTGATACAGTGATGACTGGGTCACCTTCAGTGATACAGTGATGACTGGGTCACCTTCAGTGATACAGTGATGACTGTGCGATTCTCAGTGATACAGTGATGACTGTGCGATTCTCAGTGATACAGTGATGACTGGGGGATTCTCAGTGATACGGAGATGACTGTGCGATTCTCAGTGATACAGTGATGATTGGGTGACTCTCTCAGTAAAACAGTGATGACTGTGCGACTCTCAGTGTTACAGTGATGACTGGGCGATTCTCAGTGTTACAGTGATGACTGGGCGATTCTCAGTGATACAGAGATGACTGGGCAACTCGCAATGATACAGTGAAGACTTGTTGACTCTCAGTGGTAGAGAGATGACTGGTCCTTTCTCACTGATACAGAGATGACTGGGCGACTCTCAGTGATACAGTGATGCCTGGGCTTTTCTCAGTGATGACTTGGTGAGACTCAGTGGTACACTGATGACTGTGCGATTCTCAGTGATACAGTGATGACTGGGTCACCTTCAGTGATACAGTCATGACTGTGCGATTCTCAGTGATACAGTGATGACTGTGCGATTCTCAGTGATACAGTGATGATTGGGGGATTCTCAGTGATACGGAGATGACTGGGCGACTCAGTGATACAGTGATGATTGGGTGACTCTCTCAGTAAAACAGTGATGACTGTGCGACTCTCAGTGATACAGTGATAACTGGGCCATTCTCAATGACCATTGATGTCTGGGCTTTTCTCAGTGATACATTGATGATTGGGCTTTTTTTCAGTGATACAGTGATGACTGGGCTTTTCTCAGTGATACAGTGATGAATGTGCGATTCACAATGATACATTGATGACTGGGTGACTTTCAGTAATACAGTGATGACTAGGTTTTTCTCCGTGATACAGAGAATACTGGGCGACCTTCAGTGATACAGTGATGACTGGGCTTTTCTCAGTGATACAGTGATAACTGAGAGATTCTCAGTGATACAGAGATGACGGTGCTATTCTCAGTGATACAGTGATGACTGGGGTTTTCTCAGTTGTACAGTGATGACTGGGTGACTTTCAGTGATAGAGAGATGACTGGGCGACACTCAATGGTTCAGTGATGACTGGGTGACTCTCAGTGATACACTGATGACTGCGCTTTTCTCAGTGATACAGTGATGACTGGGCGATTCTCAGTGACACATTGATGACTGCGCTTTTCTCAGTGATCCAGTGATGACTGTGCGATCATCAGTAATACAGTGATGTCTGTGTGACTCTCAGTGATACACTGATGACTGGGCTTTTCTCAGTGATACAGTGATGACTGCGCTTTTCTCAGTGATACAGTGATGTCTGTGTGACTCTCAGTGATACACTGATGACTGGGCTTTTCTCAGTGATACAATGATGACTGAGTGACTCTCAGTGATACAGTGATGACTGGGCGATTCTCAGTGGTACAGTGATGACTGGGCTTTTCTCAGTGATACAGTGGTGACTGGTAGAGTCTCAGTGATACAGAAATGACTTGGCGACTCTCAGTGATACAGAGTTGACTGGGCGAATCTCAGTGAAACAGAGATGACAGGGTTTCTCAGTGATATCGTGATGAGTGGGCTTTTCTCAGTGATACAGAGATGACTGGGCTTTTCTCAGTGAACCAGTGATGACTTTGTGACTCTCAGTGATACAGAGATGACTCGGTGACACTCAGTGGTACAGTTATGACTGGGTGACTCTCAGTGATACAGAGATGTCTGGGCTTTTCTCAGTGATACGGAGATGACTGGGCTTTTCTCAGTGATACAGAGATGAATGGGCTTTTCTCAGTGATACAGAGATGACTGGGCTTTTCTCAGTGATATAGTGATGATTGGGTGACTCTCAATATTACAGTGATGACTGAGCGACTCTCAGGGATACAGTGATGACTGGGCTTTTCTCAGTGATGCAGTGATGACACGGTGACTCTCAGTGATACAGAGATGACTGGGTCACTCTCAGTGATACATTGATGGCTGGGCTTTTCTCAATGATACACAGATGACTGGGCAACTCGCAATGATACAGTTATGATTGGGTGACTCTCAGTGGTACAGAGATGACTGGGCTTTTCTCAGTGATACAGAGATGACTGGGCAACTCGCAATGATACAGTTATGATTCGATGACTCTCAAATTTACATTGATGACGTGGCGACTCTGAGTGATACAGTGATGATTGGGCTTTTGTAAGTGATACCGTGATGACTGGGCGACTCTCAGTGATACCGAGATGACTGGGCTTTTCTCAGTGATACAGTGATGACTGTGCGACATTCAGTGATACCGTGATGACTGGGTTTTTCTCAGTGATGACTGTGTGACTCTCAGTGATGACTGTGTGACTCTCAGTGATACACAGATGAATGGGTGGCTCTCAATGATACAGTGATGATTGGACTTTTCTCAGTGATATAGTGATGACTGGGTGACTCTCAGTGATACAGAGATGACTGGGCTTTTGCAGTGATACAGTGATGACTGTGCGATATTCAGTGATACAGTGATGACTGGTTATTTCTCAGTGATGACTGTGTGACTCTCACTGATAGAGTGATGACTCTGCGATTCTCTGTGAAACAGTGATGACTGTGAGACTCTGTTACAGTGTTGACTGGGCGATTCTCGGTGATACACAGATGACTGGGTGACTCAGTGTTACAGTGATGATTGGGTGACTCTCAGTGATACAGTGATGACTGGGCTTTTCTCAGTGATACAGAGATGACTGCGCAACTCGCAGTGATACAGTGATGACTGGCTGACTCGCAGAGGTACAGAGATGACTGGGCTTTTCTCAGTGATATAGTGATGATTGGGTGACTCTCAATTTTACAGTGATGATGGGGCGACTCTCAGTGATACAGTGATGACTGCGTGACTCTCAGTGATACAGTGATGACTGGGATTTTCTCAGTGAGACAGAGATGATAGGGCAAATCCAATGATTCAGTGATGACTGGGTGACTCTCGGTGATACACAGATGAATGGGTGACTCTCAATGATACAGTGATGATTGGACTTTCCTCAATGACATAGTGATGACTGGGTGACTCTCACTGGTACAGAGATGACAGGGATTTTCTCAGTGATACAGAGATGACTGGGCTTTTTTCAGTGATACAGTGATGACTGGATGACTCTCAGTGATACGGAGATGATTGGGTGACTCTCAGTGATACAGTGATGACTTGCTGACTCTCAGTGGTGCAGAGATGACTGGGTGAAACTCAGTGGTACAGTGATGAGTGGGTGACAATCGTTGATACAGTGATGACTGGGCGATTCTCAGTGATACAGAGATGACTCGGCAACTCGCAAAGATACAGTGATGACTGGTTGACTCTCAGTGGTACAGAGATGACTGGTCTTTTCTCAGTGATACAAAGATTCTGGGAGTGTCTCAGTGATACAGTGATGCCTGGGCAAAACTCAGTGGTACAGTGATGACAGGGTGACTCTCGTTGATACAGTGATGACTGTGCGATTGTCAGTGATATAGTGATGAATGTAAGACTCTCAGTGTTACAGTGATGACTGGGCGATTCTCAGTGACACAGAGATGATTGGGTGACTCAGTGTTACAGTGATCATTGGGTTTCTCTCAGTGGTAGAGTGATGACTGGGCTTTTCTCAGTGATACAGAGATGGCTGGGCAACTCGGAATGATACAGTGATGACTGGTTGACTCTCAGTGGTACAGAGATGACTGGTCTTTTCTCAGTGATACAGAGATGACTGGGCGAGTTGCAGTGATACAGTGATGCCTGGGCTTCTCTCAGTGATGACTGGGTGACACTCAGTGATACAGGGATGACTGTGCGATTCTCAGTGATACAGTGATGACTTAGTGACACTCAGTGATACAGTGATGACTGACCGGTGCTCAGTGATACAGTGATGACTGGGTCACCTTCAGTGATACAGTCATGACTGTGCGATTCTCAGTGATACGGTGATGAATGTGCGATTCTCAGTGATACAGAGATGACGGCGCTATTCTCAGTGATACCGTGATGACTGGGGTTTTCTCAGTGGTACAGTGATGACTGAATGGCTTTCAGTAATGGAGAGATGACTGGGTGACACTCAGTGATTCAGTGATGACTGGGTGACTCTCAGTCATACAGTGATGACTGTGCGACTCTGAGTGATACAGTGATGACTGGGCGACTTTCGGTGATACATTGATGACTGGGCTTTTCTCTGTGATACAGAGATGACTGGGCCACTGTCAATGATACACTGATGATTAGGATTTTCTCACTGAAACAGTGGTGACTGGGTCACTCTCAATGGTACAGAGATGACTGGGTTTTCTGAGTGATATAGTGATGATTGGGTGACTCTCAATATTGCAGTGATGACTGAGCGACTCTCAGGGATACAGTGATGACGGGGCTTTTCTCAGTGATGCAGTGATGACTGGGAGACTCACAATGATACAGAGATGACACGGTGACTCTCAGTGATACAGAGATGACTGAGTCACTCTCAGTGATACTCTGATGACTGGGATTTTCTCAGTGAGACAGAGATGATAGGGCAAATCCAATGATTCAGTGATGACTGGGTGACTCTCGGTGATACACAGATGAATGGGTGACTCTCAATGATACAGTGATGATTGGACTTTCCTCAATGATATAGTGAAGACTGGGTGACTCTCACTGGTACAGAGATGACAGGGATTTTCTCAGTGATACAGAGATGACTGGGCTTTTTTCAGCGATACAGTGATGACTGGGTGACTCTCAGTGATACGGAGATGATTGGGTGACTCTCAGTGATACAGTGATGACTTGCTGACTCTCAGTGGTGCAGAGATGACTGGGCAACTCGCAAACATACAGTGATGACTGGTTGACTCTCAGTGGTACAGAGATGACTGGTCTTTTCTCAGTGATACAAAGATGACTGGGTGAGACTCAGTGATACAGTGATGCCTGGGTGACTCTCAGTGATTAAGTGATGACTGTGCGATTCTCAGTGATACCGTGATGACTGTGCGATTCTCAGTGATACAGTGATGACTGGGCAAAACTCAGTGATACAGTGATGACTGGGTGACTCTCGGTGATACAGTGATGACTGCGATTGTCAGTGATATAGTGATGAATGTAAGACTCTCAGTGTTACAGTGATGACTGGGGGATTCTCAGTGACACAGAGATGATTGGGTGACTCAGTGATACAGTGCTCATTGGGTTTCTCTCAGTGGTAGAGTGATGACTGGGCTTTTCTCAGTGATACAGAGATGGCTGGGCAACTCGGAACGATACAGTGATGACTGGTTGACTCTCAGTGGTACAGAGATGACTAGTCTTTTCTCAGTGATACAGAGATGACTGGACGAGTCGCAGTGATGCAGTGATGACTTGGTGACACTCAGTGATACAGTGATGCCTGGGCTTCACTCAGTGATGACTGGGTGACACTCAGTGATACAGTGATGACTGTGCGATTCTCAGTGATACAGTGATGACTTGGTGACACTCAGTGATACAGTGATGACTGACCGGTGCTCAGTGATACAGTGATGACAGGGCCACCTTCAGTGATACAGTCATGACTGTGTGATTCTCAGTGATACAGTGATGACTGTGCGATTCTCAGTGATACAGTGATGACTGAGCGATTCTCAGTGATACGGAGATGACTGGGCAACTCAGTGATACAGTGATGATTGGGTGACTCAGTGATACAGTGATGACTATGCGACTCTCTCAGTAAAACAGTGATGACTGTGCAACTCTCAGTGATAGAGTGATGACTGGGCCATTCTCAGTGACCCATTGATGACTGTGCTTTTCTAAGTGATACAGTGATGAATGTGCGATTCACAATGATACAGTGATGACTGGGCGACGTTCAGTGATACACTGATAACTGGGCTTTTCTCAGTGATACAGAGATAACTGGGCGACTGTAATTGATATAGTGTTGATTGGGCTTTGCTCAGTGATACAGTGATGACGGGCTGACTTTCAGTGTTACAGTGAAGACAGGATTACTTTCAGTGATACATCGATGACTGTGTGACTCTCAGTGATACAGTGATGACTGTGCTTTTCTCAGTGAGACAGTGATAACTGGGAGACTGAGTTACTGAAATGACGGGGCGAATCTCAGTGATACAGAGATGACTGGGCTTTTCTCAGTGATACAGTGGTGACAGGGCTTTTCTCATTAATACAGAGATGACTGGGCTGTTCTCAGTGATACAGTAATGACCGGGGTTTTCTCAGTGATACAGTGATGACTGGGTGACTCTCAGTGATAGAGAGAGGACTGGGCGACACTCAGTGGTTCAGTGATTACTGTGCGACGCTGAGTGATACAGTGATGACTGGGCGACTTTTAGTGATACATTGATGACTGGGCTTTTCTCAGTGATACAGAGATGACTGGGCCACTGTCAATGATACACTGATGATTAGGATTTTCTCAGTGAAACAGTGATGACTGGGTGACTCTCAGTGGTACAGAGATGACTGGGCTTTTCTCAGTGATATAGTGATGATTGGGTGAATCTCAATATTACAGTGATGACTGAGCAACTCTCAGTGATACAGTGATGACTGGGCGACTCTCAGTGATACAGAGATGACTGGGTGACTCTCAGTGATTCAGTGATGACTGTGCGAATCTCAGTGATACAGTGATGACTGGGTGACTCTCAGTGATTCAGTGATGATTGGACTATTCTCAGTGATACAGTGGTGACTGCGTGACTCTCAGTGATACATTGATGGCTGGGCTTTTTTCAGTGATACAGAGATGACTGGGCAACTCACAATGATACAGTGATGATTGGGTGACTCTCAAATTTACAGTGATGACGCGGCGACTCTGAGTGATACAGTGATGATTGGGCTTTTGTAAGGGATACCGTGATGACTGGGCGACTCTCAGTGATACAGAGATGATTGGACTTTTCTCAGTAATACAGTGATGACTGGCTGACTCTCAGTGGTGCAGAGATGACTGGGCAAAACTCAGTGGTACAGTGATGACTGGGTGACTCTCAGTGATACAGTGATGACTTGCAATTCTCAGTGATACAGTGATGACTGTGAGACTCTCGGTGTTACAGTGATGACTGGGCGATTCTCAGTGATACAGAGATGACTGGGCAACTAGCAATGATACAGTGAAGACTGGTTGACCCTCAGTGGTACAGAGATGACTGGTCTTTTCTCAGTGATACAGTGATGCCTGGACTTTTCTCAGTGATGACTGGGTGAGACTCAGTGGTACACTGATGACTGTGCGATTCTCAGTGATACAGCGATGACTGGGCAAATCTCAGTGGTACAGTGATGACTGGCTGACTCTCAGTGACACAGTGATGACTGTGCGATTGTCAGTGATACAGTGATGACTGTGAGACTCAGTGTTACAGTGATGAATGGGCGATTCTCAGTGGTACAGTGATGACTGGGTGACTCTCAGTGATACAGTGATGACTGTGTGACTCAGTGTTACAGTGATGAATGGGCGATTCTCAGTGATACAGTGATGACTGGGCAAATCTCAGTGGTACAGTGATGACTGGGTGACTCTCAGTGATACAGTGATGACTGTGCGATTGTCAGTGATACAGTGATGACTGTGTGACTCAGTGTTACAGTGATGAATGGGCGATTCTCAGTGACACAGAGATGATTGGGTGACTCAGTGATACAATGATGATTGGGTGACTCTCAATGTTACAATGGTGACTGTGCAACTCTCAGTGGTAGAGTGATGACTGGGCATTTCTTAGTGATACAGAGATGTCTGGGCAACTCGCAATGATACAGTGATGACTGGTTGAGTCTCAGTGGTACAGAGATGACTGTTCTTTTCTCATTGATACAGATATGACTAGGCGAGTCGCTGTGATACAGTGATGCCTGGGCTTTACTCAGTCATGACTGGGTGATACTCAGTGATACAGTGATGACTGGGTGACACTCAGTGATACAGTGATGACTGGGTGGCACTCAGTGATACAGTGATGACTGGGTGGCACTCAGTGATACAGTGATGACTGACCGGTGCTCAGTGATACAGTGATGACTGGGTCATTTTCAGTGATACAGTGATGACTGGGCAATTCTCAGTGATGCGGAGATGACTGGGCGACTCAGTGATACAGTGATGATTGGGTGACTCAGTGATACAGTGATGAGTGTGCGACTCTCTCAGTAAAACAGTGATGAATGTCCGACTCTCAATGATACTATGATGACTGGGCCATTCTCAATGACACAGTGATGACTGGGCTTTTCTCAGTGATACAGTGATGACTGGGCTTTTCTCAGTGATACAGTGATGACTGGGCAACTCACAATGATACAGTGACGACTGGGTGACTCTCAGTGGTACAGAGATGACTGGGCTTTTCTCAGTGATACAGAGATGACTGGGCTACTCACAATGATACAGTGATGACTGGGTGACTCTCAAAATTACAGTGATGACGCGGTAACTCTGAGTGATACAGTGATGATTCAGCTTTTGTAAGTGATACCGTGATGACTGGGTGACTTTAAGTGATACAGAGATGACTGGGTGACTCTGAGTGATACAGTGATGACTGGGCGACTTTTAGTGATACATTGATGACTGGGCTTTTCTCAGTGATACAGAGATGACTGGGCAATTCTCAGTGATACAGTGATGACTGTGAGACTCTCGGTGTTACAGTGATGACTGGGCGATTCTCAGTGATACAGAGATGACTGGGCAACTAGCAATGATACAGTGAAGACTGGTTGACCCTCAGTGGTACAGAGATGACTGGTCTTTTCTCAGTGATACAGAGATGACTGGGCGAGTCTCAGTGATACAGTGATGCCTGGAATTTTCTCAGTGATGACTGGGTGAGACTCAGTGGTACACTGATGACTGTGCGATTCTCAGTGATACAGCGATGACTGTGCGATTCTCAGTGATACAGTGATGACTGGGCAAATCTCAGTGGTACAGTGATGACTGGGTGACTCTCAGTGATACAGTGATGACTGGGCAAATCTCAGTGGTACAGTGATGACTGGGTGACTCTCAGTGATACAGTGATGACTGTGCGATTGTCAGTGATACAGTGATGACTGTGTGACTCAGTGTTACAGTGATGAATGGGCGGTTCTCAGTGACACAGAGATGATTGGGTGACTCAGTGATACAATGATGATTGGGTGACTCTCAATGTTACAATGGTGACTGTGCAACTCTCAGTGGTAGAGTGATGACTGGGCATTTCTTAGTGATACAGAGATGTCTGGGCAAGTCGCAATGATACAGTGAAGACTGGTTGAGTCTCAGTGGTACAGAGATGACTGGTCTTTTCTCATTGATATAGTGAGGACTGGGCTTTTCTCAGTGATACAGAGATGACTGGGCAACTCACAATGATACAGTGATGACTGGGTGACTCTCGGTGATACAGAGATGATTGGACTTTTCTCAGTAATACAGTGATGACTGGCTGACTCTCAGTGGTGCAGAGATAACTGGGCAAAACTCAGTGGTACAGTGATGACTGTGCAATTCTCAGTGATACAGTGATGACTGTGAGACTCTCGGTGTTACAGTGATGACTGGGTGATTCTCAGTGATACAGAGATGACTGGGCAACTAGCAATGATACAGTGAAGACTGTTTGACCCTCAGTGGTACAGAGATGACTGGTCTTTTCTCAGTGATACAGTGATGCCTGGACTTTTCTCAGTGATGACTGGGTGAGACTCAGTGGTACACTGATGACTGTGCGATTCTCAGTGATACAGCGATGACTGGGCAAATCTCAGTGGTACAGTGATGACTGGGTGACTCTCAGTGATACAGTGATGACTGTGCGATTGTCAGTGATACAGTGATGACTGTGAGACTCAGTGTTACAGTGATGAATGGGCGATTCTCAGTGACACAGAGATGATTGGGTGACTCAGTGATACAATGATGATTGGGTGACTCTCAATGTTACAATGGTGACTGTGCAACTCTCAGTGGTAGAGTGATGACTGGGCATTTCTTAGTGATACAGAGATGTCTGGGCAACTCGCAATGATACAGTGAAGACTGGTTGAGTCTCAATGGTACAGAGATGACTGTTCTTTTCTCATTGATACAGATATGACTAGGCGAGTCGCAGTCATACAGTGATGCCTGGGCTTTACTCAGTCATGACTGGGTGACACTCAGTGATACAGTGATGACTGGGTGACACTCAGTGATACAGTGATGACTGGGTGACACTCAGTGATACAGTGATGACTGGGTAACTCTCAGTGATACAGTGATGACTGGGTGACACTCAGTGATACAGTGATGACTGTGCGATTCTCAGTGATACAGTGATGACTGGGTGACACTCAGTGATACAGTGATGACTGACCGGTGCTCAGCGATACAGTGATGACTGGGTCATTTCCAGTGATACAGTCATGATTGTGCGATTCTCAGTGATACAGTGATGACTGTGCGATTCTCAGTGATACAGTGATGACTGGACAATTCTCAGTGATACGGAGATGACTGGGCGACTCAGTGCTCCAGTGATGACTGGGTGACTTTCAGTGATACAGTGATGACTGGGTTTTTCTCAGTGATACAGAGATGACTGGCTGACTTTCAGTGTTACAGTGATGACAGGGGTACTTTCAGTGATACATCGATGACTGTGAGACTCTCAGAGATACAGTGATGACTCTGCTTTTCTCAGTGATACAGTGATGACTGGGAGACTCTGTGTTACTGAAATGACGGGGCGAATCTCAGTGATACAGAGATGACTGGGCTTTTATCAGTGAAACAGTGGTGACAGGGCTTTTCTCATTGATACAGAGATGACTGTGCTGTTCTCAGTGATACGGCGATGACTGGGGTTTTCTCAGTGATACAGTGATGACTGGGTGACTCTCAGTGATGGAGAGAGGACTGGGCGACACTCGGTGGTTCAGTGATGACTGGGTGACTCTCAGTCATACAGTGATGACTGGGCGACTTTTAGAGATACATTGATGACTGGGATTTTCTCAGTGATACAGAGATGACTGGGTCACTGTCAATGATACACTGATGATTAGGATTTTCTCAGTGAAACAGTGATGACTGGGTGACTCTCAGTGGTACAGAGATGACTTGGCTTTTCTCAGTGATATAGTGATGATTGGGTGACTCTCAATTTTACAGTGATGACTGAGCAAATCTCAGGGTTACAGTGATGACTGGGCTTTTCTCAGTGATACAGTGATGACCGGGAGACTCTCAGTGATACAGAGATGACACGGCGACTCTCAGTGATACAGAGATGACTGGGTGACTCTCAGTGATACAGAGATGACTGGGTGACTCTCAGTGATACAGAGATGACTGGGTGACTCTCAGTGATACATTGATGGCTGGGCTTTTCTCAGTGATACAGAGATGACTGGGCAACTCACAATGATACAGTGATGACTGGCTGACTCTCAGTGGTACAGAGATGACTGGGCTTTTCTCAGTGATACAGAGATGACTGGGCAACTCGCAATGATACAGTGATGATTGGGTGACTCTCAAATTTACAGTGAGGACACGGTGACTCTGAGTGATACAGTGATGATTTGGCTTTTGTAAGGGATACCGTGATGACTGGCCGACTCTCAGTGATACAGAGATGACTGGGTGACTCTCAGTGATACAATGATGAGTGGGCTTTTCTCAGTGATACAGAGATGACAGGGCAACTCTCAATGATTTAGTGATGACTGGGTGACTCTCCGTGATACACAGATGAATGGGTGGCTCTCAATGATACAGTGATGATTGGACATTTCTCGGTGATATAGTGATGGCTGGTTGACTCTCAGTGATACAGAGATGACTGGGCTTTTCTCAGTGATACAGTGATGACCGTGCGACATTCAGTGATACACTGATGACTTGGTTTTTCTCAGTGATGACTGTGTGACTCTCAGTGATAGAGTGATGACTGTGCGATTCTCTGTGTTACAGTGATGACTGTGAGACTCTGTGTTACAGTGATGACTGGGCGATTTTCATTGACACAGAGTTGACTGGGCGACTCAGTGTTACAGTGATGATTGGGTGACTCTCAGTGATATAGTGATGACTGCGTGAGACTCAGTGATACACTGATGACTGGGCTTATCTCAGTGATACAGAGATGACTGGGCAACTCGCAATGATACAGTGATGACTGGTTGACTCTCAGTGGTACAGAGATGACTTGGCTTTTCTCAATGATATAGTGATGATTGGGTGACTCTCAATTTTACAGTGATGACGGGGCGACTCTCAGTGGTACAGAGATGACAGGGCTTTTCTCAGTGATATAGTGATGATTGGGTGACTCTCAAATTTACAGTGATGACTGGCTGACTCTCAGGGGTGCAGAGATGATTGGGCAAAACTCAGTGGTACAGTGATGACTGGGTGACTCTCATTGATACAGTGATGACTGTGCGATTCTCAGTGATACAGTGATGAATGTGAGACTCTCAGTGTTACAGTGATGCCTGGGCTTTTCTCAGTGATGACTGGGTGAGACTCAGTGATACACTGATGACTGTGCGATTCTCAGTGATACAGTGATGACTGGGTGACTCTCAGTGATACTGTGATGACTTTGTGATTCTCAGTGATACAGTGATGACAGGGCAAAACTCAGTGGTACAGTGATGATTGGGTGAATCTCAGTGATACAGTGATGACGTTGCGATTGTTAGTGATACATTGATGACTGTGAGACTCTCAGTATTACAGTTATGACTGGGCGATTCTCAGTGACAAAGAGATGATTGGGTGACTCAGTAATACAGTGATGATTGGGTGACTCTAAGTGATACAATGGTTACTGTGCGACTCTCAGTGGTAGAGTGATGACTGGACTCTTCTCAGTGATACAGAGATGACTGGGCCAGTCTCAGTGATACAGTGATGCCTGGGCTTTTCTCAGTGATGACTGTGCGATTCTCAGTGATACAGTGATGACTGTGCGATTCTCAGTGATACAGTGATGACTGTGCGATTCTCAGTGATACAGTGATGACTGGGCAAAACTCAATGTACAGTGATGACTGGGTGACTCTCACTGATACAGTGATGACTGGGCTTTTCTCAGTGAAACAGTGTTGACTGGGCTTTTCGCAGTGATACAGTCATGACTGTGTGATTCTCAGTGATACATTGATGACTGGGGGGCACTCATTGACACAGTGAAGACTGCGTGACTCTCACCGATACAGCGAAGACTGGGTGATTCTCAGTGATACAGTGATGACTGGGTGACTCTCAGTGATACAGTGATGACTGGGTGACTCTCAGTGATACAGAGATGACTGGGCGACAATCAGTGATACAGTGATGACAGGGTTACTTGCAGTGATACACCGATGACTGTGTGACTCTCAGCGATACAGTGATGACTTGGCAACTCTCAGTGATTATACGATGACTGTGCGACTCTCTCAGTGATACTGTGATAATTGGGTGACTTTTAGTGATACAGTGATGACTGTGCGACTCTCAGTGATACACTGATGACTGGGCTTTTCTCAGTGATACAGAGATGACTGGGCGACTTTTAGTGACACAGTGATGACTGGGCAACATTCAGTGATGCAGAGATGACTGGGCCACTGTCAATGATACACTGATCATTAGGATTTTCTCATTGATATAGTGATGACTTGGTGACTCTCAGTGGTACAGAGATGACGGTGCTTTTCTCAGTGATACAGTGATGACTGGGAGATTCTCAGTGATACAGAGATGACTGGTCTTTTCTCAGTGATATTGTGATGATTGGGGGACTCTCAATATTGCAGTGATGACTGAGCGATTCTCAGGAACACTGTGATGACTGGGTGTTTCTCAGTGATTCAGTGATGACTGGGAGATTCTCAGTGATACAGAGATGACTGGGTGACTCTCAGTGACACAGTGATGACTGGGTGACGCTCAGTGAGACAATGATGAATGTGCGATTCACAATGATACAGTGATGACTGTGCAACTCTCAGTGATACAGTGATGACTGGGTGACTCTCACTGGTACAGTGATGATTGGGTGACTCTCAGCGGTACAGAGATGACTGGGCGACTTTCAGTGATACAGTGATGACTGGGCTTTTCTCAGTGATATAGTGATGACTGGGTGATTCTCAGTGATACAGAGATCACTGGGCTTTTTTTAGTGACAAAGTGATGACAGGGCAACATTCTGTGATACAGAGATGACTGGGCCATTGTCAATGATACACTGATGATTAGGATTTTCTCAGTGATACAATGATGAATGGATGACTCTCAGTGGTACAGAGATGACGGGGCTTTTCTCAGTGATATAGTGATGATTGGGTGACTCTCAATATTGCAGTGATGACCGAGTGACTCTCAGGGATACAGTGATGACTGGGTGACTCTCTGTGATACAGTGATGACTGGGCTTTTCTCAGTGATACAGAGATGACTGGGCGACTGTCTATAATACAGTGTTGATTGGGATTTCGTCATTGATACAGTGATGACTGGCTGACGTTCAGTGAATCATCGATGACTGGGCGACTCTCAGTGATACAGTGATGACTATGCGACTCTCTCAGTGATACAGTGATAACTGGGTGACTTTTAGTGATACAGTGATGACTGTGCGACTCTCACTGATACACTGATGACTGGGCGTTTCTCAGTGATACAATGGTGACTGATTGCCTCTCAGTGATACAGTGATGAGTATGTGATTGTCAGTGGTACAGTGATGACTGGGTGACCCTCAGTGAGACAGTGATGACTAAATGATTCTCAGTGACACAGTGATGACTGGGTGACTCTCAGTGATACAGAGATGACAAGGCGACACTCAGTGATACATTGATGACTGGGGTTTTCTCAGTCATACAGAGATGACTGGGTGACTCTCACTGGTACAGTGATGAGTGGGTGACTCTCAGTGGTAAAGAGATGACTGGGCGACTTTCAGTGATACATTGATGACTGGGCTTTTAACAGTCATACAGTGATGAATAGGTGATTCTCAGTGATACAGAGATAACTGGGACACTGTCAATGATACACGGATGATTAGGATTTTCTCAGTGATACAGTGATGACTGGGTGACTCTCAGTGGTACAGAGATGACGGGGCTTTTCTCAGTGATATAGTGATGATTGGGTGACTCTCAATATTGCAGTGATGACCGAGTGACTCTCAGGGATACAGTGATGACTGGGTGACTCTCTGTGATACAGTGATGACTGGGCTTTTCTCAGTGATACAGAGATGACTGGGCGACTGTCTATAATACAGTGTTGATTGGGATTTCGTCATTGATACAGTGATGACTGGCTGACGCTCAGTGATACATCGATGACTGGGCGACTCTCAGTGATACAGTGATGACTATGCGACTCTCTCAGTGATACAGTGATAACTGGGTGACTTTTAGTGATACAGTGATGACTGTGCGACTCTCACTGATACACTGATGACTGGGCGTTTCTCAGTGATACAATGGTGACTGATTGCCTCTCAGTGATACAGTGATGAGTATGTGATTGTCAGTGGTACAGTGATGACTGGGTGACCCTCAGTGAGACAGTGATGACTAAATGATTCTCAGTGACACAGTGATGACTGGGTGACTCTCAGTGATACAGAGATGACAAGGCGAAACTCAGTGATACATTGATGACTGGGGTTTTCTCAGTCATACAGAGATGACTGGGTGACTCTCACTGGTACAGTGATGAGTGGGTGACTCTCAGTGGTAAAGAGATGACTGGGCGACTTTCAGTGATACATTGATGACTGTTCTTTTCTCATTGATACAGATATGACTAGGCGAGTCGCTGTGATACAGTGATGCCTGGGCTTTACTCAGTCATGACTGGGTGACACTCAGTGATACAGTGATGACTGGGTAACTCTCAGTGATACAGTGATGACTGGGTGACACTCAGTGATACAGTGATGACTGTGCGATTCTCAGTGATACAGTGATGACTGGGTGGCACTCAGTGATACAGTGATGACTGACCGGTGCTCAGCGATACAGTGATGACTGGGTCATTTTCAGTGATACAGTGATGACTGGGCAATTCTCAGTGATGTGGAGATGACTGGGCGACTCAGTGATACAGTGATGATTGGGTGACTCAGTGATACAGTGATGAGTGTGCGACTCTCTCAGTAAAACAGTGATGAATGTCCGACTCTCAATGATACTATGATGACTGGGCCATTCTCAATGACACAGTGATGACTGGGCTTTTCTCAGTGATACAGTGATGACTGGGCTTTTCTCAGTGATACAGTGATGACTGGGCTTTTCTCAGTGATAGAGATGACTGGGCAACTCACAATGATACAGTGACGACTTGGTGACTCTCAGTGGTACAGAGATGACTGGGCTTTTCTCAGTGATACAGAGATGACTGGGCTACTCACAATGATACACTGATGACTGGGTGACTCTCAAAATTACAGTGATGACGTGGTAACTCTGAGTGATACAGTGATGATTCAGCTTTTGTAAGTGATACCGTGATGACTGGGTGACTTTAAGTGATACAGAGATGACTGGGTGACTCTGAGTGATACAGTGATGACTGGGCGACTTTTAGTGATACATTGATGACTGGGCTTTTCTCAGTGATACAGAGATGACTGGGCAATTCTCAGTGATACAGTGATGACTGTGAGACTCTCGGTGTTACAGTGATGACTGGGCGATTCTCAGTGATACAGAGATGACTGGGCAACTAGCAATGATACAGTGAAGACTGGTTGACCCTCAGTGGTACAGAGATGACTGGTCTTTTCTCAGTGATACAGAGATGACTGGGCGAGTCTCAGTGATACAGTGATGCCTGGACTTTTCTCAGTGATGACTGGGTGAGACTCAGTGGTACACTGATGACTGTGCGATTCTCAGTGATACAGCGATGACTGTGCGATTCTCAGTGATACAGTGATGACTGGGCAAATCTCAGTGGTACAGTGATGACTGGGTGACTCTCAGTGATACAGTGATGACTGTGCGATTGTCAGTGATACAGTGATGACTGTGTGACTCAGTGTTACAGTGATGAATGGGCGATTCTCAGTGACACAGAGATGATTGGGCGACTCAGTGATACAATGATGATTGGGTGATTCTCAATGTTACAATGGTGACTGTGCAACTCTCAGTGGTAGAGTGATGACTGGGCATTTCTTAGTGATACAGAGATGTCTGGGCAAGTCGCAATGATACAGTGAAGACTGGTTGAGTCTCAGTGGTACAGAGATGACTGGTCTTTTCTCATTGATACAGATATGACTGGGCGAGTCGCAGTCATGCAGTGATGCCTGGTCTTTACTCAGTCATGACTGGGTGACACTCAGTGATACAGTGATGACTGACCGGTGCTCAGTGATACAGTGATGACTGGGTGGCACTCAGTGAAACAGTGATGACTGACCGGTGGTCAGTGATACAGTGATGACTGGGCAATTCTCAGTAATACGGAGATGACTGGGTGACTCAGTGATACAGTGATGAGTGTGCGACTATCTCAGTAAAACAGTGATGAATGTCCGACTGTCAATGATACTATGATGACTGGGCCATTCTCAGTGACACATTGATGACTGGGCTTTTCTCAGTGATACAGTGATGACTGGGCTTTTCTCAGTGATATAGTGAGGACTGGGCTTTTCTCAGTGATACAGAGATTACTGGGCAACTCACAATGATACAGTGATGACTGGGTGACTCTCAGTGATACAGAGATGATTGGACTTTTCTCAGTAATACAGTGATGACTGGCTGACTCTCAGTGGTGCAGAGATAACTGGGCAAAACTCAGTGGTACAGTGATGACTGGGTGACTCTCAGTGATACAGTGATGACTGTGCAATTCTCAGTGATACAGTGATGACTGTGAGACTCTCGGTGTTACAGTGATGACTGGGCATTTCTTAGTGATACAGAGATGTCTGGGCAACTCGCAATGATACAGTGATGACTGGTTGAGTCTCAATGGTACAGAGATGACTGTTCTTTTCTCATTGATACAGATATGACTAGGCGAGTCGCAGTGATACAGTGATGCCTGGGCTTTACTCAGTCATGACTGGGTGACACTCAGTGATACAGTGATGACTGGGTAACTCTCAGTGATACAGTGATGACTGGGTGACACTCAGTGATACAGTGATGACTGTGCGATTCTCAGTGATACAGTGATGACTGGGTGACACTCAGTGATACAGTGATGACTGACCGGTGCTCAGCGATACAGTGATGACTGGGTCATTTCCAGTGATACAGTCATGATTGTGCGATTCTCAGTGATACAGTGATGACTGTGCGATTCTCAGTGATACAGTGATGACTGGACAATTCTCAGTGATACGGAGATGACTGGGCGACTCAGTGCTCCAGTGATGACTGGGTGACTTTCAGTGATACAGTGATGACTGGGTTTTTCTCAGTGATACAGAGATGACTGGCTGACTTTCAGTGTTACAGTGATGACAGGGGTACTTTCAGTGATACATCGATGACTGTGAGACTCTCAGAGATACAGTGATGACTCTGCTTTTCTCAGTGATACAGTGATGACTGGGAGACTCTGTGTTACTGAAATGACGGGGCGAATCTCAGTGATACAGAGATGACTGGGCTTTTATCAGTGAAACAGTGGTGACAGGGCTTTTCTCATTGATACAGAGATGACTGTGCTGTTCTCAGTGATACGGCGATGACTGGGGTTTTCTCAGTGATACAGTGATGACTGGGTGACTCTCAGTGATGGAGAGAGGACTGGGCGACACTCGGTGGTTCAGTGATGACTGGGTGACTCTCAGTCATACAGTGATGACTGGGCGACTTTTAGAGATACATTGATGACTGGGATTTTCTCAGTGATACAGAGATGACTGGGCCACTGTCAATGATACACTGATGATTAGGATTTTCTCAGTGAAACAGTGATGACTGGGTGACTCTCAGTGGTACAGAGATGACTTGGCTTTTCTCAGTGATATAGTGATGATTGGGTGACTCTCAATTTTACAGTGATGACTGAGCAAATCTCAGGGTTACAGTGATGACTGGGCTTTTCTCAGTGATACAGTGATGACCGGGAGACTCTCAGTGATACAGAGATGACACGGCGACTCTCAGTGATACAGAGATGACTGGGTGACTCTCAGTGATACAGAGATGACTGGGTGACTCTCAGTGATACAGAGATGACTGGGTGACTCTCAGTGATACATTGATGGCTGGGCTTTTCTCAGTGATACAGAGATGACTGGGCAACTCACAATGATACAGTGATGACTGGCTGACTCTCAGTGGTACAGAGATGACTGGGCTTTTCTCAGTGATACAGAGATGACTGGGCAACTCGCAATGATACAGTGATGATTGGGTGACTCTCAAATTTACAGTGAGGACACGGTGACTCTGAGTGATACAGTGATGATTTGGCTTTTGTAAGGGATACCGTGATGACTGGCCGACTCTCAGTGATACAGAGATGACTGGGTGACTCTCAGTGATACAATGATGAGTGGGCTTTTCTCAGTGATACAGAGATGACAGGGCAACTCTCAATGATTTAGTGATGACTGGGTGACTCTCCGTGATACACAGATGAATGGGTGGCTCTCAATGATACAGTGATGATTGGACATTTCTCGGTGATATAGTGATGGCTGGTTGACTCTCAGTGATACAGAGATGACTGGGCTTTTCTCAGTGATACAGTGATGACCGTGCGACATTCAGTGATACACTGATGACTTGGTTTTTCTCAGTGATGACTGTGTGACTCTCAGTGATAGAGTGATGACTGTGCGATTCTCTGTGTTACAGTGATGACTGTGAGACTCTGTGTTACAGTGATGACTGGGCGATTTTCATTGATACAGAGTTGACTGGGCGACTCAGTGTTACAGTGATGATTGGGTGACTCTCAGTGATATAGTGATGACTGCGTGAGACTCAGTGATACACTGATGACTGGGCTTATCTCAGTGATACAGAGATGACTGGGCAACTCGCAATGATACAGTGATGACTGGTTGACTCTCAGTGGTACAGAGATGACTTGGCTTTTCTCAATGATATAGTGATGATTGGGTGACTCTCAATTTTACAGTGATGACGGGGCGACTCTCAGTGGTACAGAGATGACAGGGCTTTTCTCAGTGATATAGTGATGATTGGGTGACTCTCAAATTTACAGTGATGACTGGCTGACTCTCAGGGGTGCAGAGATGATTGGGCAAAACTCAGTGGTACAGTGATGACTGGGTGACTCTCATTGATACAGTGATGACTGTGCGATTCTCAGTGATACAGTGATGACTGTGAGACTCTCAGTGTTACAGTGATGCCTGGGCTTTTCTCAGTGATGACTGGGTGAGACTCAGTGATACACTGATGACTGTGCGATTCTCAGTGATACAGTGATGACTGGGTGACTCTCAGTGATACTGTGATGACTTTGTGATTCTCAGTGATACAGTGATGACAGGGCAAAACTCAGTGGTACAGTGATGATTGGGTGAATCTCAGTGATACAGTGATGACGTTGCGATTGTTAGTGATACATTGATGACTGTGAGACTCTCAGTGTTACAGTTATGACTGGGCGATTCTCAGTGACAAAGAGATGATTGGGTGACTCAGTAATACAGTGATGATTGGGTGACTCTAAGTGATACAATGATTACTGTGCGACTCTCAGTGGTAGAGTGATGACTGGACTCTTCTCAGTGATACAGAGATGACTGGGCCAGTCTCAGTGATACAGTGATGCCTGGGCTTTTCTCAGTGATGACTGTGCGATTCTCAGTGATACAGTGATGACTGTGCGATTCTCAGTGATACAGTGATGACTGTGCGATTCTCAGTGATACAGTGATGACTGTGCGATTCTCAGTGATACAGTGATGATTGGGTGACTCTCAGTGATACAATGGTGACTGGGTGACTCGCAGTGGTAGAGTGATAACTGGGCGATTCTCAGTGACACAGAGATGATTGGGTGACTCAGTGATACAGTGATGATTGGGTGACTCTCAGTGATACAATGGTGACTGGGTGACTCGCAGTGGTAGAGTGATAACTGGGCTTTTCTCAGTGATACAGAGATGACTGGGCAACTCGCAATGAAACAGTGATGACTGGTTGACTCTCAGTGGTACAGAGGTGACTGGTCGTTTCTCAGTGATACAGAGATGACTGGGTGAGTCGCAATGATACAGTGATGCCTGGTCTTTTCTCAGTGATGACTGGGTGACACTCAGTGATACAGTGATGACTTGGCAACTCTCAGTGATTATACGATGACTGTGCGACTCTCTCAGTGATACTGTGATAATTGGGTGACTTTTAGTGATACAGTGATGACTGTGCGACTCTCAGTGATACACTGATGACTGGGCTTTTCTCAGTGATACAGAGATGACTGGGCGACTTTTAGTGACACAGTGATGACTGGGCAACATTCAGTGATGCAGAGATGACTGGGCCACTGTCAATGATACACTGATCATTAGGATTTTCTCATTGATATAGTGATGACTTGGTGACTCTCAGTGGTACAGAGATGACGGTGCTTTTCTCAGTGATACAGTGATGACTGGGAGATTCTCAGTGATACAGAGATGACTGGTCTTTTCTCAGTAATATTGTGATGATTGGGGGACTCTCAATATTGCAGTGATGACTGAGTGATTCTCATGGACACTGTGATGACTGGGTGTTTCTCAGTGATTCAGTGATGACTGGGAGATTCTCAGTGATACAGAGATGACTGGGTGACTCTCAGTGACACAGTGATGACTGGGTGACTCTCAGTGAGACAATGATGAATGTGCGATTCACAATGATACAGTGATGACTGTGCAACTCTCAGTGATACAGTGATGACTGTGCGACTCTCAGTGATACAGAGATGACTGGGTAACTCTCACTGGTACAGTGATGACTGGGCTTTTCTCAGTGATACAGAGATGACTGGGTGACTCTCACTGGTACAGTGATGATTGGGTGACTCTCAGTGGTACAGAGATGACTGGGCGACTTTCAGTGATACAGTGATGACTGGGCTTTTCTCAGTGATATAGTGATGACTGGGTGATTCTCAGTGATACAGAGATCACTGGGCATTTTTTAGTGACAAAGTGATGACAGGGCAACATTCAGTGATACAGAGATGACTGGGCCATTGTCAATGATACACTGATGATTAGGATTTTCTCAGTGATACAATGATGAATGGGTGACTCTCAGTGGTACAGAGATGACGGGGCTTTTCTCAGTGATATAGTGATGATTGGGTGACTCTCAATATTGCAGTGATGACCGAGTGACTCTCAGGGATACAGTGATGACTGGGTGACTCTCTGTGATACAGTGATGACTGGGCTTTTCTCAGTGATACATCGATGACTGGGCGACTCTCAGTGATACAGTGATGACTATGCGACTCTCTCAGTGATACAGTGATAACTGGGTGACTTTTAGTGATACAGTGATGACTGTGCGACTCTCACTGATACACTGATGACTGGGCGTTTCTCAGTGATACAATGGTGACTGATTGCCTCTCAGTGATACAGTGATGAGTATGTGATTGTCAGTGGTACAGTGATGACTGGGTGACCCTCAGTGAGACAGTGATGACTAAATGATTCTCAATGACACAGTGATGACTGGGTGACTCTCAGTGATACAGAGATGACAAGGCGACACTCAGTGATACATTGATGACTGGGGTTTTCTCAGTCATACAGAGATGACTGGGTGACTCTCACTGGTACAGTGATGCGTGGGTGACTCTCAGTGGTAAAGAGATGACTGGGCGATACATTGATGACTGGGCTTTTAACAGTCATACAGTGATGAATAGGTGATTCTCAGTGATACAGAGATGACTGGGACACTGTCAATGATACACTGATGATTAGGATTTTCTCAGTGATACAGTGATGACTTGGTGACTCTCAGTGGTACAGAGATGACGGGGCTTTTCTCAGTGACACAGTGATGACTGGGTGACTCTCAGTGATAAAATGATGAATGTGCGATTCAGAATGATACAGTGATGACTGGGTGTCTTTCAGTGATGCAGCGATGACTATGCGATTCTCTCAGTCAGACAGTGATGACTGTGCTACTCTCAGTGATACAGTGATAACTGGGCCATTCTCAGTGACACATTGATGACTGGGCTTTTCTCAGTGATACAGTGATGACTGTGCGATTATCAATGATACAGTGATGACTGGGTGACTATCTGTGATACAGTGATGACTGGGCTTTTCTCAGTGATACAGAGCTGACTGGGTGACTGTCAATGATACAGTGTTGATTGGGCGACACTCAGTGATACAGTGATGACAGGGTTACTTTCAGTGATACATCGATGACTGTGTGACTCTCAGTGATACAGTGATGACTGGCTGACTTTCAGTGTTACAGTGATGACTGGGCGACACTCAGTGATACAGTGATGACTTGGCGACTCTCAGTGATAATATGATGACTCTGCAACTCTCAGTGATACAGTGATGACTGTGCGACTCTCTTAGTGATACTGTGATAATTGGGTGACTTTTATTTATACAGTGATGACTGTGCAACTCTCAGTGATACAGTGGTGACTGGGCGATTCTCAGTGACACATTGATGACTGCGCTTTTCTCAGTGATCCAGTGATGACTGTGTGATTATCAGTAATACAGTGATGTCTGTGTGACTCTCAGTGATACACTGATGACTGGGCTTTTCTTAGTGATACAATGATGACTGAGTGACTCTCAGTGGTAGAGTGATGACTGGGTGACCCTCAGTGATACAGTGATGGCTGAACGGTTCTCAGTGGCACAGTGACAACTGGGTGACTTTCAGTGATACTTTGATGACTTTGTGACTCTCAATATTAGAATGATGACTGAGCGACTCTCAGGGATACAGTGATGACTGGGCTTTTCTCAGTGATACAGTGATGAGTGGGCTTTTCTCAGTGATACAGTGATGACTGGGTGACTCTCAGTGATACAGAGATGACAAGGCGACAGTCAGTGATACATTGATGAATGGGGTTTTCTCAGTCATACAGAGATGACTGGGTGACTCTCAGTGATACAGTGATGACTGGGTGACTTTCAGTGATACAGTGATAACTTGGCGATTTCCAGTGGTACAGAGATGACTGGGCTCTTCTCATTGATACAGTGACGACTGGGTGACTCTCAGTGATACATTGAAGACTAGGATTTTCTCAGTGATACAGAGATGACTGGGCAACTCGCAATGAAACAGTGATGACTGGGTGACTCTTAGTGGTACAGAAATGACTGCGTGAGTCTCAGTGATACAGTGATGGCTGGGCTTTTCTCAGTGATGACTAGGTGATTCTCAGTGATACAGTGATGACTGCGCGGTTCTCAGTGATACAGTGATGAGTGGGTCACTTTCAGTGATACAGTGATGACTGTGCAACTCTCAGTGATACAGTGATGACTGGGTGACTCTCAGTCATTCAGTGATCACTGGGCCATTCTCAGTGACACAGTGTTGATTCAGCTTTCCTCAGTAATACAGTGATGACTAGGCAACTCGCAATGATACAGAGATGACTTAGTGACTCTCACTGATACAGTGAAGACTGGGCAATTCTCAGTGATACATAGATGACTGGGAACTGGCAACGATACACTGATGACTGGGTGACTCTTAGCGGTACAGAGATGACCTGGCGAGTCTCAGTGATACAGTGATGACTGGGCTTTTCTCAGTGATGACTGGGTGAATCTCAGTGATACAGTGATGACTGTGCGATTCTCAGTGATACATTGATGACTGGGCTTTTCTCAGTGATTCAGTGATAACTGGGTGACTCTCAGTGATACATTGATGACTGGGTGACTCTTAGTGGTACAGAGATGACCTGGCGAGTCTCAGTGATACAGTGATGACTGCCTGACTCTCACTGAACCAGTGTTGACTGGGGCCTCTAACTCATACATTGATGACTGGGCGATTCATAGTGATACAGAGATGACTGGGTGACTCTCAGTGATAAAATGATGAATGTGCGATTCAGAATGATACAGTGATGACTGGGTGACTTTCAGTGATACAGCGATGACTGTGCGATTCTCTCAGTCAGACAGTGATGACTGTGCTACTCTCAGTGATATAGTGATAACTGGGCCATTCTCAGTGACACATTGATGACTGGGCTTTTCTAAGTGATACAGTGATGACTGTGCGATTATCAATGATACAGTGATGACTGGGTGACTATCTGTGATACAGTGATGACTTGGCGACTCTCAGTGATAATATGATGACTGTGCAACTCTCAGTTATACAGTGATGACTGGGCGATTCTCAGTGACACATTGATGACTGGGCTTTTCTCAGTGATCCAGTGATGACTGTGTGATTATCAGTAATACAGTGATGTCTGTGTGACTCTCAGTGATACACTGATGACTGGGCTTTTCTTAGTGATACAGTGATGACTGAGTGACTCTCAGTGGTAGAGTGATGACTGGGTGACCCTCAGTGATACAGTGATGGCTGAACGGTTCTCAGTGACACAGTGATAACTGGGTGACTTTCAGTGATACTTTGATGACTTTGTGACTCTCAATATTAGAATGATGACTGAGCGACTCTCAGGGATACAGTGATGACTGGGCTTTTCTCAGTGATACAGTGATGAGTGGGATTTTGTCAGTGATACAGAGATGACTATGCAACTCTCATTGATTCAGTGATGACTGAGCGATTCTCAGTGATACATTGATGGCTGGGTGACTCTCAGTGATAAATTTAAGACTGGGCGATTCTCAGTGATACAGAGATGACTGGGCGACTCTGTGATACAGTGATGATTGGGTGAGTCTCAGTGATACAGTGATGACTTGGCGATTCTCAGTGGTACAGAGATGACTGGGCTTTTCTCAGTCATACATTGATGACTGGGTGACTCTCACTGGTACAGTGATGAGTGCGTGACTCTCAGTGGTACAGAGATGACTGCGCGACTTTCAGTGATAAATTGATGACTGGGCTTTTCTCAGTGATACAAAGATGACTGGGCCACTGTCAATGATACACTGATGATTAGGATTTTTTCAGTTAAACAGTGATGAGTGGGTGACTCTCAGTGGTACAGAGATGACGGGGCTTTTCTCAGTGATATAGTGATGATTGGGTGACGCTCAATAGTACAATGATGACTGAGCGACTCTCAGGGATACAGTGATGACTGGGCTTTTCTCAGTGATACAGTGATGACTGGGAGACTCTCAGTGATACAGAGATGAATTGCCGACTCTCAGCGATACATTGATGACTGGGCTTTTCCCAGTCATACATTGATGACTGGGTGACTCTGACTGGTACAGTGATGAGTGGGTGACTCTCACTGGTACAGTGATGAGTGGGTGACTCTCAGTGGTACAGAGATGACTGTGCAACTTTCAGTGATACATTGATGTCTGGGCTTTTCTCAGAGATACAGTGATGACTGGGCGACTTTCAGTGATACATTGATGGCTGGGCTTTTCTTAGTAATACAGTGATGACTGGGCGAATTTCTGTGATACAGTGATGACTGGGCTTTTCTCAGTGATATAGTGATGAATGGGTGATTCTCAGTGATACAGAGATCACTGGGCGACTTTTAGTGACACAGTGATGACTGGGCAACATTCAGTGATACAGAGATGACTGGGCCATTGTCAATGATACACTGATGATTAGGATTTTCTCAGTGATACAGTGATGACTGGGTGACTCTCAGTGGTACAGAGATGACTGGGCTTTTCTCAGTGACATAGTGATAATTGGGTGACTCTCAATATTGCAGTGATGACCGAGTGACTCTCAGAGATACAGTGATGACTGGGCTTTTCTCGGTGATAGAGTGATGACTGGGAGATTCTCAGCGATACAGAGATGACTTGGCGTCTCTCAGTGATACAGTGATAACTGTGCTTTCCTCAGTGATACAGTGATGAGTGGGAGACTCACAGTGTTACAGAGATGACTGGGCGAATCGCAGTGTTACTGAAATGACTGGGCAAATCTCAGTGATAGAGAGATGACTTGGCTTTTCTCAGTGATACAGTGTTGACAGCGCTTTTATCATTGATACAGAGATGACTGGACTTTTCTCAGTGATACAGTGATGACTGGGGTTTTCTCAGTGATACAGTGATGATTGGTTGACTCTCAGTGATACAGAGATGACTAGGCGACACTCAGTGGTTCAGTGATGACTGGGTGACTCTCAGTGATACAGTAATGAATGTGCGTCTCTGAGTGATACAATGATGACTGGGTGACTTTCAGTGATACATTGATGACTGGGCTTTTCTCAGTTATAAAAAGATGACCGGCCCACTGTCAATGATACACTGATGATTAGGATTTTCTCAGTGAAGCAGTGATGACTGGTTGACTCTCAGTGGTACAGAGTTGACGGGGCTTTTCTCAGTGATATAGTGATGATAGGGTGACTCTCAATATTACAATGATGACTGAGCGACTCTCAGGGTTACAGTAATGACTGGGCTTTTCTCAGTGATACAGTGATGACTGGGAGACTCTCAGTGATACAGAGATGAATTGCCAACTCTCAGTGATACAGTGATAACTGTGCTTCCCTCAGTGATACAGTGATGAGTGGGAGACTCACAGTGTTACAGAGATGACTGGGCGATTCGCAGTGATACAGAGATGACTGGACGAATCTCAGTGATATCGAGATGTCTGGGCTTTTCTCAGTGATACAGAGATGACTGGGCTTTTCTCAGTGATACAGAGATGACTGGGCTTTTCTCAGTGATACAGAGATGTCTGGGCTTTTCTCAGTGATACAGTGATGAGTGGGCTTTTCTAAGTGATACAGTGATGACTGGGTGACTCTCTGTGGTACAGTGATGACCTGGTGTCTCTCAGTGATACAGTGATGACTGGGCTTTTTCCAGTGATACATTGATGACTGGGTGACTCTCAGTGATACATTGATGACTGGGCTTTTCTCAGTGATACAGAGATGACTGGGTTTCTCTCACTAATACAGTGAAGACTGGGCCATTCTCAGTAATACAGAGATGACTGGGCGACTCTCAGTGATACAGTGTTGATTGGGTGACTCTCAATGATACAGTGATGACTTGGCGATTCTCAGTGGTACAGAGATGACTGGGCTTTTCTCAGAGATACAGTGATGACAGGGTGACTCTCAATGATACAGTGATGACTGAATGGTTCTCAGTGACACAGTGATGACTGGGTGACTCTCAGTGATACATTGATGACTGGGATTTTCTCAATGATACAGAGATGACTGGGCGAATCTCAGTGATACAGAGGTGTCTGGGCTTTTTTCAGTGATACAGAGATGACTGGGCTTTTCTCAGTGATACAGAGATGACTGGGCCTTTCTCAGTGATACAGAGATGACTGGGCTTTTCTCAGTGATACAGAGATGACTTTGCTTTTCTCACTGATACAGAGATGACTGGGCCTTTCTCAGTGATACAGTGATGAGTGGGTTTTTCTCAGTGATACAGAGATGACTGGGTGACTCTCAGTGATACAGAGATGACTAGGCGACACTCAGTGATACATTGATGACTGGGGTATTCTCAGTCATACAGAGATGACTGGGTGACTCTCACCGATACAGTGAGGACTGGGCGATTCTCAGTGATACAGTGATGAGTGGGTTTTTCTCAGTGATACAGAGATGACTGGGTGACTCTCAGTGACACAGAGATGACTAGGCGACACTCAGTGATACATTGATGACTGAGGTTTTCTCAGTCATACAGAGATGACTGGGTGACTCTCACTGATACAGTGAGGACTGGGCGATTCTCAGAGATACAGAGATGACTGGGCAACTCTCATTGATACAGTGATGACTGGGTGACACTCAGTGATACATTGATGACTGGGATTTTCTCAGTGATACAGAGAAGACTAGCAACTAGCAATGATACAGTGATGACTGGGTGACTCTTAGTGGTACAAGAATGTCTGGGCGAGTCTCAGTGATACAGCGATGACTGGGCTTTTCTCAGTGATGACTAGGTGATTCTCAGTGATACATTGATGACTGAGCGGTTCTCAGTGATACAGTGATGATTGGGTCACTTTCAGTGATACAGTGATCACTGTGCAACTTTCAGTGATACATTGATGACTGGGCTTTTCTCAGTCATACATTGATGACTGGGTGACTCTCACTGGTACAGTGATGAGTGGGTGACTCTCACTGGTACAGTGATGAGTGGGTGACTCTCAGTGGTACAGAGATGACTGTGCAACTTTCAGTGATACATTGATGTCTGGGCTTTTCTCAGTGATACAGTGATGACTGGGCGAATTTCAATGATACAGTGATGACTGGGCTTTTCTCAGTGATATAGTGATGAATGGGTGATTCTCAGTGATACAGAGATCACTGGGCGACTTGTAGTGACAGTGATGACTGGGCAACATTCAGTGATACAGAGATGACTGGGCCATTGTCAATGATACACTGATGATTAGGATTTTCTCAGTGATACAATGATGACTGGGTGACTCTCAGTGGTACAGAGATGACTGGGCTTTTCTCAGTGATATAGTGATGATTGGGTGACTCTCAATATTGCAGTGATGACCGAGTGACTCTCAGGGATACAGTGATGACTGGGCTTTTCTCGGTGATAGAGTGATGACTGGGAGATTCTCAGTGATACAGAGATGAATTGCCGACTCTCAGCGATACATTGATGACTGGGCTTTTCCCAGTCATACATTGATGACTGGGTGACTCTGACTGGTACAGTGATGAGTGGGTGACTCTCACTGGTACAGTGATGAGTGGGTGACTCTCAGTGGTACAGAGATGACTGTGCAACTTTCAGTGATACATTGATGTCTGGGCTTTTCTCAGAGATACAGTGATGACTGGGCGACTTTCAGTGATACATTGATGGCTGGGCTTTTCTTAGTAATACAGTGATGACTGGGCGAATTTCTGTGATACAGTGATGACTGGGCTTTTCTCAGTGATATAGTGATGAATGGGTGATTCTCAGTGATACAGAGATCACTGGGCGACTTTTAGTGACACAGTGATGACTGGGCAACATTCAGTGATACAGAGATGACTGGGCCATTGTCAATGATACACTGATGATTAGGATTTTCTCAGTGATACAGTGATGACTGGGTGACTCTCAGTGGTACAGAGATGACTGGGCTTTTCTCAGTGACATAGTGATAATTGGGTGACTCTCAATATTGCAGTGATGACCGAGTGACTCTCAGAGATACAGTGATGACTGGGCTTTTCTCGGTGATAGAGTGATGACTGGGAGATTCTCAGCGATACAGAGATGACTTGGCGTCTCTCAGTGATACAGTGATAACTGTGCTTTCCTCAGTGATACAGTGATGAGTGGGAGACTCACAGTGTTACAGAGATGACTGGGCGAATCGCAGTGTTACTGAAATGACTGGGCAAATCTCAGTGATAGAGAGATGACTTGGCTTTTCTCAGTGATACAGTGTTGACAGCGCTTTTATCATTGATACAGAGATGACTGGACTTTTCTCAGTGATACAGTGATGACTGGGGTTTTCTCAGTGATACAGTGATGATTGGTTGACTCTCAGTGATACAGAGATGACTAGGCGACACTCAGTGGTTCAGTGATGACTGGGTGACTCTCAGTGATACAGTAATGAATGTGCGTCTCTGAGTGATACAATGATGACTGGGTGACTTTCAGTGATACATTGATGACTGGGCTTTTCTCAGTTATAAAAAGATGACCGGCCCACTGTCAATGATACACTGATGATTAGGATTTTCTCAGTGAAGCAGTGATGACTGGTTGACTCTCAGTGGTACAGAGTTGACGGGGCTTTTCTCAGTGATATAGTGATGATAGGGTGACTCTCAATATTACAATGATGACTGAGCGACTCTCAGGGTTACAGTAATGACTGGGCTTTTCTCAGTGATACAGTGATGACTGGGAGACTCTCAGTGATACAGAGATGAATTGCCAACTCTCAGTGATACAGTGATAACTGTGCTTCCCTCAGTGATACAGTGATGAGTGGGAGACTCACAGTGTTACAGAGATGACTGGGCGATTCGCAGTGATACAGAGATGACTGGACGAATCTCAGTGATATCGAGATGTCTGGGCTTTTCTCAGTGATACAGAGATGACTGGGCTTTTCTCAGTGATACAGAGATGACTGGGCTTTTCTCAGTGATACAGAGATGTCTGGGCTTTTCTCAGTGATACAGTGATGAGTGGGCTTTTCTAAGTGATACAGTGATGACTGGGTGACTCTCTGTGGTACAGTGATGACCTGGTGTCTCTCAGTGATACAGTGATGACTGGGCTTTTTCCAGTGATACATTGATGACTGGGTGACTCTCAGTGATACATTGATGACTGGGCTTTTCTCAGTGATACAGAGATGACTGGGTTTCTCTCACTAATACAGTGAAGACTGGGCCATTCTCAGTAATACAGAGATGACTGGGCGACTCTCAGTGATACAGTGTTGATTGGGTGACTCTCAATGATACAGTGATGACTTGGCGATTCTCAGTGGTACAGAGATGACTGGGCTTTTCTCAGAGATACAGTGATGACAGGGTGACTCTCAATGATACAGTGATGACTGAATGGTTCTCAGTGACACAGTGATGACTGGGTGACTCTCAGTGATACATTGATGACTGGGATTTTCTCAATGATACAGAGATGACTGGGCGAATCTCAGTGATACAGAGGTGTCTGGGCTTTTTTCAGTGATACAGAGATGACTGGGCTTTTCTCAGTGATACAGAGATGACTGGGCCTTTCTCAGTGATACAGAGATGACTGGGCTTTTCTCAGTGATACAGAGATGACTTTGCTTTTCTCACTGATACAGAGATGACTGGGCCTTTCTCAGTGATACAGTGATGAGTGGGTTTTTCTCAGTGATACAGAGATGACTGGGTGACTCTCAGTGATACAGAGATGACTAGGCGACACTCAGTGATACATTGATGACTGGGGTATTCTCAGTCATACAGAGATGACTGGGTGACTCTCACCGATACAGTGAGGACTGGGCGATTCTCAGTGATACAGTGATGAGTGGGTTTTTCTCAGTGATACAGAGATGACTGGGTGACTCTCAGTGACACAGAGATGACTAGGCGACACTCAGTGATACATTGATGACTGAGGTTTTCTCAGTCATACAGAGATGACTGGGTGACTCTCACTGATACAGTGAGGACTGGGCGATTCTCAGAGATACAGAGATGACTGGGCAACTCTCATTGATACAGTGATGACTGGGTGACACTCAGTGATACATTGATGACTGGGATTTTCTCAGTGATACAGAGAAGACTAGCAACTAGCAATGATACAGTGATGACTGGGTGACTCTTAGTGGTACAAGAATGTCTGGGCGAGTCTCAGTGATACAGCGATGACTGGGCTTTTCTCAGTGATGACTAGGTGATTCTCAGTGATACATTGATGACTGAGCGGTTCTCAGTGATACAGTGATGATTGGGTCACTTTCAGTGATACAGTGATCACTGTGCAACTTTCAGTGATACATTGATGACTGGGCTTTTCTCAGTCATACATTGATGACTGGGTGACTCTCACTGGTACAGTGATGAGTGGGTGACTCTCACTGGTACAGTGATGAGTGGGTGACTCTCAGTGGTACAGAGATGACTGTGCAACTTTCAGTGATACATTGATGTCTGGGCTTTTCTCAGTGATACAGTGATGACTGGGCGAATTTCAATGATACAGTGATGACTGGGCTTTTCTCAGTGATATAGTGATGAATGGGTGATTCTCAGTGATACAGAGATCACTGGGCGACTTGTAGTGACAGTGATGACTGGGCAACATTCAGTGATACAGAGATGACTGGGCCATTGTCAATGATACACTGATGATTAGGATTTTCTCAGTGATACAATGATGACTGGGTGACTCTCAGTGGTACAGAGATGACTGGGCTTTTCTCAGTGATATAGTGATGATTGGGTGACTCTCAATATTGCAGTGATGACCGAGTGACTCTCAGGGATACAGTGATGACTGGGCTTTTCTCGGTGATAGAGTGATGACTGGGAGATTCTCAGCGATACAGAGATGACTTGGCATCTCAGTGATACAGTGATGACGGTGCTTTTCTCAGCGATACAGTGATGACTGGGAGACTCTGAGTGATACAGAGATGAATTGCCGACTCTCAGTGATACAGTGATAACTGTGCTTTCCTCAGTGATACAGTGATGAGTGGGAGACTCACAGTGTTACTGAAATGACTGGGCAAATCTCAGTGATAGAGAGATGACTGGACTTTTCTCAGTGATACAGTGATGACTGGGGTTTTCTCAGTGATACAGTGATGATTGGTTGACTCTCAGTGATACAGAGATGACTGGGCGACACTCAGTGGTTCAGTGATGACTGGGTGACTCTCAGTGATACAGTAATGACTGTGCGACACTGAGTGATACAGTGATGACTGGGCGACTTTCAGTGATACATTGATGACTGGGCTTTTCTCAGTGATACAAAGATGACCAGGCCACTGTCAATGATACACTGATGATTAGGATTTTCTCAGTGAAACAGTGATGACTGGGTGACTCTCAGTGGTACAGAGATGACGGGACTTTTCTCAGTGATATAGTGATGATAGGGTGACTCTCAATATTACAATGATGACTGAGCGACTCTCAGGGTTACAGTAATGACTGGGCTTTTCTCAGTGATACAGTGATGACTGGGAGACTCTCAGTGATACAGAGATGAATTGCCGACTCTCAGTGATACAGTGATAACTGTGCTTCCCTCAGTGATACAGTGATGAGTGGGAGACTCACAGTGTTACAGAGATGACTGGGCGAATCGCAGTGATACAGAGATGACTGGCTTTTCTCAGTGATACAGAGATGTCTGGGCTTTTCTCAGTGATACGGAGATGACTGGGCTTTTCTCAGTGATACAGAGAAGACTGGGCTTTTCTCAGTGATACAGAGATGACTGGGCTTTTCTCAGTGATACAGAGATGACTGGGTTTTCTCAGTGATACAGAGATGACTGGGCTTTTCTCAGTGATACAGAGATGACTGGGCTTTTCTCAGTGATACATTGATGACTGGGCTTTTCTCAGTGATACAGTGATGACTGGGCTTTTCTCAGTGATACAGTGATGACCTGGTGTCTCTCAGTGATACAGTGATGCCTGGACTTTTTTCAGTGATACAGAGATGACTAGGCAACTCTCACTAATACAGTGTAGACTGGGCGATTCTCAGTGATACAGTGATGACTGGGTGACTCTCAGTGATACATTGATGTCTGGGATTTTCTCAATGATACAGAGATGACTGGGCGAATCTCAGTGATACAGAGGTGTCTGGGCTTTTTTCAGTGATACGGAGATGACTGGGCTTTTCTCAGTGATACAGAGATGACTGGGCTTTTCTCAGTGATACAGTGATGACTGGGTGACTCTCAGTGATACAGAGAGGACTAGGCGACACTCAGTGATACATTGATGACTGGGGTTTTCTCAGTCATGCAGAATGACTGGGTGACTCTCACTGATACAGTGAGGGCTGGGCGATTCTCAGTGATACACAGATGACTGGGCAACTCTCAGTGATACAGTGCTGATTGGTAACTCTCAGTGATACATTGATGACTGGGATTTTCTCAGTGATACAGTGATGACTGGGTGACTCTTAGTGGTACAGGAATGACTGGGCGAGTCTCAGTGATACAATGATGACTGGGCTTTTCTCAGTGATGACTAGGTGATTCTCAGTGATACAGTGATGACTGAGCGGTTCTCAGGAATACAGTGATGACTGGGTCACTTTCAGTGATACAGTGATCACTGTGCAACGCTCAGTGATACAGTGATGACTGGGCAACTCGCAATGATACAGCGATGGCTGGTTGACTCTCAGTGGTACAGAGATGACTGGGAATTTCTCAGTGATACAGAGATAACCAGCTGACTCTGTGATGGAGAGATCACTGGGCAACATTCAGAGATACAATGATTACTAGGTGACATTCAGTAATATAGTGATGTCTGTGTGACTCTCAATGATACAGTGATGACTGGGTGACTCTCAGTGACACAGTGATGACTGGGTGATTCTCAGTGATACAGTGATGATTGTGCGATTCTCAGTGATACAGTGATAACTGGGTGACTCTCAGTGATACAGTGATGATTGTGCGACTCCCTCAGTGCTACAGTGATGACTGTGCGACTCTCAGTGATACAGTGATGACTGCGCGGTTCTCAGTGATACAGTGATGAGTGGGTCACTTTCAGTGATACAGTGATGACTGTGCAACTCTCAGTGATACAGTGATGACTGGGTGACTCTCAGTCATTCAGTGATCACTGGGCCATTCTCAGTGACACAGTGTTGATTCAGCTTTCCTCAGTAATACAGTGATGACTAGGCAACTCGCAATGATACAGAGATGACTTAGTGACTCTCACTGATACAGTGAAGACTGGGCAATTCTCAGTGATACATAGATGACTGGGAACTGGCAACGATACACTGATGACTGGGTGACTCTTAGCGGTACAGAGATGACCTGGCGAGTCTCAGTGATACAGTGATGACTGGGCTTTTCTCAGTGATGACTGGGTGAATCTCAGTGATACAGTGATGACTGTGCGATTCTCAGTGATACATTGATGACTGGGCTTTTCTCAGTGATTCAGTGATAACTGGGTGACTCTCAGTGATACATTGATGACTGGGTGACTCTTAGTGGTACAGAGATGACCTGGCGAGTCTCAGTGATACAGTGATGACTGCCTGACTCTCACTGAACCAGTGTTGACTGGGGCCTCTAACTCATACATTGATGACTGGGCGATTCATAGTGATACAGAGATGACTGGGTGACTCTCAGTGATAAAATGATGAATGTGCGATTCAGAATGATACAGTGATGACTGGGTGACTTTCAGTGATACAGCGATGACTGTGCGATTCTCTCAGTCAGACAGTGATGACTGTGCTACTCTCAGTGATATAGTGATAACTGGGCCATTCTCAGTGACACATTGATGACTGGGCTTTTCTAAGTGATACAGTGATGACTGTGTGATTATCAGTAATACAGTGATGTCTGTGTGACTCTCAGTGATACACTGATGACTGGGCTTTTCTTAGTGATACAGTGATGACTGAGTGACTCTCAGTGGTAGAGTGATGACTGGGTGACCCTCAGTGATACAGTGATGGCTGAACGGTTCTCAGTGACACAGTGATAACTGGGTGACTTTCAGTGATACTTTGATGACTTTGTGACTCTCAATATTAGAATGATGACTGAGCGACTCTCAGGGATACAGTGATGACTGGGCTTTTCTCAGTGATACAGTGATGAGTGGGATTTTGTCAGTGATACAGAGATGACTATGCAACTCTCATTGATTCAGTGATGACTGAGCGATTCTCAGTGATACATTGATGGCTGGGTGACTCTCAGTGATAAATTTAAGACTGGGCGATTCTCAGTGATACAGAGATGATTGTGCGATTCTCAGTGATACAGTGATAACTGGGTGACTCTCAGTGATACAGTGATGATTGTGCGACTCCCTCAGTGCTACAGTGATGACTGTGCGACTCTCAGTGATACAGTGATGACTGGGCCAATGTCAATGCTATTCTGATGATGAGGCTTTTCTCAGTGATACAGTGATGACTGGGTGACTCTCAGTGATACAGTGATGACTGGGTTACTCTCAGTGATGCAGACATGACTGGGCCACTGTCAATGATACACTGATGATTCAGCTAATCTCAGTGAAACAGTGATGCCTGGGTGCGTCTCATTGGTACAGAGATGACTGGGCTTTTTTCAGTGATATAGTGATCATTGGGTGACTCCCAATGATTCAGTAATGACTGGGCAACTGTCAATGATTCAGTGATGACTGGGTGACTCTCAGTGATACACAGATGAATGGGTGACTCTCAATGATACAGTGATGATTGGACTTTTCTCAGTGATGTAGTGATGACTGGGTGACTCTCACTGGTACAGAGATGACTAGGATTTTCTCAGTGATACAGTCATGACTCGGTGACTCTCGGTGATACATGGATGACTGGGCAACATTCCGTGATACAGTGATGACTGGGTGACTCTCAGTGATACAGTGATTACTGGGTGACACTCAGTGATACAGAGATGTCCGAGTGACTCTCAGTGACACGGTGATGACTTGGTGACTCTCAGTGAAACAGTGATGACTGGGTGACTCTCAGTGAAACAGTGATGACTATGTGACATTGATTGATACAGTGATGACTGGCTAACTTTCAGTGATGCAGAGATGACCATGCAAAACTCAATGGTACTGTGATGACTGGGTGACTATCAGTGATACAGTGAAGACTGTGAGACTCTCAGTGATACAGTGATGACAGGGCGATTCTCAGTGATAGAGAGATGACTGGACGACTCAGTGATATGGTGATGATTGGGAGACTCAGTGATACAATGGTGACTGTGCGACTCTCAGAGATACAAAGATGACTGGGCAATTCTCAGTGATACAGTGTTGACTGGCTGACTCTCAGTGATACATTGATGACTGGGCTTTTCTCACTGATACAGTGATGACTGGGCAACTCGCAATGATACAGTGAAGACTGGGTGACTCTCAATGGTACAGAGATGACTGGGCTTTTCTCAGTGATACAGTGATGACTGGCTGACTCTAAGTGATACATTGATGACTGGGCTTTTCTAAGAGATACAGAGATGACTGGGCGAGTCTCAGTGATACAGAGATGACTGGCCTTTTCTCAGTGATGACTGGGTGACACTCAGTGATAAAATGATGACTTAGCGGTTCTCAGTGATACAGTGATGACTGGTACACTGGCAGTGACACAGTGATGACTGTGCAATTCTCAGTGATATAGGGATGAGTGTGTGATTTTCAGTGATACAGTGATGACTGGGACACTGGCAGTGACTCAGTGATGACTGTGCGATTCTCAGTGATACAGTGATCAATGTGCGACTCTCAGTGATACAGTGATGACTGGGCCATTCTCAGTGACACAGTGTTGATTGGCCTTTCCTCAGTGATACAGTGATGACTGCGCAACTCGCAATGATACAGTGATGACTGGCTGACTCTCAGTGGTACAGAGATGACTGGGCTTTTCTCAGTGATATAGTGACGATTTGGTGACTCTCAATATTGCAGCGATGACTGAGCGACTCTCAGGGATACAGTGATCACAGGGCTTTTCTCAGTGATACAGTGATGGCTGGGAGACTCACAGTGATATAGAGATGACTTGGCGACTCTCAGTGATACAGTGATGACTGTGCTTTTCTCAGTGATACAGTGATGACTGGGAGACTCTCAGTGATGCAGTGATGACTGGGCGACATGCAGTTATACAGTGATGACTGGGCTTTTCTCAATGATACAGTGATGACTGGGCTTTTCTCATAGACACAGAGATGACTTGGCTTTTCTCAGTGATACAGTGATGACTGGGTGACTCTCAGTGATATAGAGATGATTGGGCAACATTCAGTGATAAGGTGGTGACTGGGTGACACTGAGTGATACAGTGATGACTGGGCTTTTCTCAGTGATACAATGATGACTGAGTGACTCTCAGGGATACAGTGATGACTGGGCTTTTCTCAGTGATACAGTGATGACTGGGAGACTCACAGTGTTACAGAGATGACTTTGCGACTCTCAGTGATGACTGTGCTTTTCTCAGTGATACAGTGATGACTGGGAGACTCACAGTATTACAGAGATGACTGGGCGATTCTCAGTGATACAGAGATGACTGGGCGAACCTCAGTGAAACAGAGATGACAGGGCCTTTCTCATTGATACCGTGATGAGTGGACTTTTCTCAGTGATACAGAGATGACTGGGCTTTTCTCAGTGAAACAGTGATGACTGGGCTTTTCTCATAGACACAGAGATGACTTGGCTTTTCTCAGTGATACAGTGATGACTGGGTGACTCTCAGTGATATAGAGATGATTGGGCAACATTCAGTGATAAGGTGGTGACTGGGTGACACTGAGTGATACAGTGATGACTCGGTGACACTCAGTGGTACAGTTATGACTGGGTGACTCTCAGTAATACAGTGATGACTGGGTGACTCTAAGTGATACATTGATGACTGGGATTTTCTCAGTGATACAGAGATGATTAGGCAACTCTCAATGATTCAGTGAGGACTGTGCGATTCTCAGTGATACTTTGATGACTGGGTGACTCTCCGTGATACATTGATAACTGAGCTTTTCTGAGTGATACAGAGATGACTGGGTGACTCTCACTGATGCAGTGAAGACTGGGCGATTCTCAGTGATACAGAGATGACTGGACGACTCTCAGGGATACAGTGATGACTGGGTGACTCTCAGCGATACAGTGATGAATGTGTGATTCACAGTGATACAGTGATGACTGTGCAACTCTCAGTGATACAGTGATGACTGTGTGACTCTCAGTGATACAGTGATGACTGTGCGACTCTCAGTGATACAGTGATGACTGTGCGACACTCTCAGTGATACAGTGATAATTGGGTGACTTTTAGTGATACAGTGATGACTGTGTGACTCTGTGATACAGTGATGACTGGGCTTTTCTCAGTGATACAATGATGACTGAGTGACTCTCAGTGATACAGTGATGACTGAGCGACTCTCAGTGATACAGTGATGACTGTGCGACTCTCAGTGATACAGTGATGACTGTGCGACTCTCAGTGATACAGTGATGACTGTGCGACTCTCAGTGATACAGTGATGACTGTGCGACTCTCTCAGTGATAAAATGATAATCGGGTGACTTTTAGTGATACAGTGATGACTGTGCGACTCTCAGTGATACAGTGATGACTGGGACATTCTCAGTGACACACTGATGACTGGGCTTTTCTGAGTGATACAGAGATGACTGGGCCATTCTCAGTGACACACTGCTGACTGGGCTTTTCTCAGTGATACAGAGATGACTGGGTGACTGTCAATGATTCAGTGTTGATTGGGCTTTCCTCAGTGATACAGTGATGACCAGCTGACTTTTAGTGTTACAGTGATGACGGTTGCTTTCAGTGATACATCGATGACTGTGTGATTCTCAGTGATACAGTGATTACTGAGCAACTCTCAGTGTTAGTGATGACTATGCGATTCTCTCAGTGACACTGTGATAATTGAGTGCATTTTAGTGATACAGTGATGAATGTGCGACTCTGTGATACACTGATGACTGGGCGATTCTCAGTGACTCATTGATGACTGGGAGACTCTGAGTGGTACTTTGATGACTGGGCTTTTCTCAGTCATACATTGATGACTGGGTGACTCTCACTGGTAAAGTGATGACTGGGCTTTTCTCAGTGATACAGATATGACTGGGTGACTCTCACTGGTACAGTGATGAGTGGGTGACGCTCAGTGGTACAGAGATGACTGGGCGACTTTCAGTGATACATTGATGACTGGGCTTTTCTCAGTGATACAGAGATGACTGGGCGACTTTCAGTGATACAGTGATGACTGGGCTTTTCTCCGTGATACAGTGATGACTGGGTGATTCACAGTGATACAGAGATTACTGGGTGACTTTTAGTGACACAGTGATGACTTGGCAACATTCAGTGATACAGAGATGACTGGGCCACTGTCAATGGTACACTGATGATTAGGATTTTCTCAGTGAAACAGTGATGACTGGGTGACTCTCAGGGATACAGTGATGAATGGGCTTTTCTCAGTGATACAGTGATGACTGGGAGATTCTCAGTGATACAGAGATGACTGGCCTTTTCTCAGTGTTATAGTGATGATTGGGTGACTCTCAATATTGCAGTGATGACTGAGCGACTCTCAGGGATACAGTGATGACTGGGCTTTTCTCAGTGATACACTGATGACTGGCAGATTCTCAGTGATACAGAGGTGACTGGGTGACTCTCAGTGACACAGTGATGACTGGGTGACTCTCAGTGACACAGTGATGACTGCGTGACTCTCAGTGACACAGTGATGAATGTGCAATTCACAATGATACAGTGATGACTGGTTGACTTTCAGTGATACATTGATGACTGGGCTTTTCTCAGTGATACAGAGATGACTGGCCGACTGTCAGTGATACATCTCAGTGACACAGTGATGACTGGGCGATGCTCAGTGACACATTGATGACTACGCCTTTCTCTGTGATCCAGTGATGACTGTGCGATCATCAGTAATACAGTGATGTCTGTGCGACTCTCATTGATACACTGATGATGGGATTTTCTCAGTGATACAATGATGACTGAGTGACTCTCAGTGTTACAGTGATGACTGGGTGACTCTCAGTGATATGGTGATGACTGAACGATTCTCAGTGACACAGTGATGAATGGGTGACTTTCAGTAATACTCTGATGACTGTGCGACTCAGTGATACAGTGATGACTGGGCTTTTCTCAGTCATACATTGATGACTGGGTGACTCTCACTGGTACAGTCATGACTGGGCTTTTCTCAGTGATACAGAGATGACCGGGCGACTTTCTGTGATACACTGATGACTGGGCAACATTCAGTGATACAGAGATGACTGGTCCATTGTCAATGATACACTGATGATTAGGATTTTCTCAGTGATACAGTGATGACTGGGTGACTCTCAGTGGTGCAGAGATGACTGGACTTGTATCAGTGATATAGAGATGATTGGATGACTCTCAATATTGCAGTGATGACAGAGCTACTCTCAGGGATACAGTGATGACTGGGTTTTTCTCAGTGATACAGTGATGACTGAGAGATTCTCAGTGATACAGAGATGACTGGGCTATTCACAGTGATACAGTGATGACTGGGTGACTTTCAGTGGTTCAATGATGACTGGGTGACTCTGAGATATACAGTGATGACTGGGCGACTTTCAGTGATACATAGCTGAGTTGGCTTTTCTCAGTGATACAGAGATGACTGGGCCACTGTCAATGATACACTGATGATTAGGAGTTTCTCACTGAAACTGTGATGACTGGGTCACTCTCAATGGTACAGAGATGACTGGGTTTTCTCAGTGATATAGTGATGATTGGGTGACTCTCAATATTACAGTGATGACTGAACGACTCTCAGGGTTACAGTGATGACGGGGCTTTTCTCAGTGATGCAGTGATGACTGGGAGACTCTCAGTGATACAGAGATGTCTTGGTGACTCTCAGTGATACAGTGATGACTGGCGACTCTCAGTGATACAGTGATGACACGGCGACTCTCAGTGATACAGAGATGACTGGGTGACTCTCAGTGATTCAGTGATGGCTGTGCTTTTCTCAGTGATACAGAGATGACTGGGCAACTCGCAATGATACAGTTATGATTGGGTGACTCTCAAATTTACATTGATGACGCGGCGACTCTGAGTGATACAGTGATGATTGGGCTTTTGTAAGTGATACCGTGATGACTGTGCGACTCTCAGTGATGCATTGATGACTGGGCTTTTCTCAGTGATACAGTGATGACTGTGCGACATTCAGTGATACAGTGATGACTGGGTTTTTCTCAGTGATGACTGTGTCACTCTCAGTGATACACAGATGAATGGGTGGCTCTCAATGATACAGAGATGACTGGGCTTTTCTCAGTGATACAGTGATGACTGTGCAACATTTAGTGATACAGTGATGACTGGGTTTTTCTCAGTGATGACTGTGTGACTCTCAGTGATACAGTGATGACTGTGAGACTCGGTGTTACAGTGATGACTGGGCAATTCTCAGTGATACAGAGATGACTGGGTGACGCAGTGATACAGTGATGATTGGGTGACTCTCAGTGATACAGTGATGACTGCGTGAGTCTCATTGATACACTGATGACTGGGCTTTTCTCAGTGATACAGAGATGACTGGGCAACTCGCAATGATACAGTGATGAGTGGCTGACTCTCAATGGTACAGTGATGATTGGACATTCCTCAATGATATAGTGATGACTGGAAGACTCTCACTGGTAGAGAGATGACAGGGATTTTCTCAGTGATACAGAGATGACTGGGCTTTTTTCAGTGATACAGTGATGACTGGGTGACTCTCAGTGATACAGAGATGACTGGGCGGCATTCAGTGATACAGTGATGACTGGCTGACTCTCAGTGGTGCTGAGATGACTGGGCAAAACTCAGTGGTACAGTGATGACTGGCTGATCTCGTTGACACAGTGATGACTGTGCGATTCTCAGTGATACAGTAATGACTGTGAGACTCTCAGTGTTACAGTGATGACTGGGTGATTTTCAGTGATACAGAGATGACTGGGCAACTCGCAAAGATACAGTGATGACTGGTTGACTCTCTGTGGTACTGAGATGACTGGGCTTTTCTCAGTGATGACTGGGTGAGACTCAGTGAAACAGTGATGACTGTGTGATTCTCAGTGATACAGTGATGACTGGGCAAAACTCAGTGGTACAGTGATGACTGGGTGACTCTCGGTGATACAGTGCTGACTGTGCGATTGTCAGTGATATAGTGATGAATGTGAGACTCTCAGTGTTACGGTGATGAATGGGCGATTCTCAGTGACACAGAGATGATTGGGTGACTCAGAGATACAATGATCATTGGGTGACTCTCAGTGGTAGAGTGATGACTGGGCTTTTCACAGTGATACAGAGATGGCTGGGAAACTCGCAATGATACAGTGATGATTGGTTGACTCTCAGTGGTACAGAGATGACTGGTCTTTTCTCAGAGATACAGTGATGACTGTGTGATTCTCAGTGATACAGTGATGACTGGGTGACACTCAGTGATATAGTGATGACTGACCGGTGCTCAGTGATACAGTGATGGCTGGGTCACTTTCAGTGATAAAGTCATGACTGTGCGATTCTCAGTGATACAGTGATGACTGAGCGATTCTCAGTGATACGGAGATGACTGGGCGAATCAGAGATACAGTGATGATTGGGTGACTCAGTGATACAGTGATGACTGAGTAACTCTCTGTGATACAGTGATGACTGGGCTTTTCTCAGTGATACAGAGATGACTGGGCGACTATCTGTGATACAGTGATGACTTTGCGACTCTCAGTGATAATATGATGACTGGGCGACTCTCAGTGATACAGTGATGACTGGGCGACTCTGTCAGTGATACAGTGATGACTATGTGATTCTCAGTGATACAGTGATGACTGAACGATTCTCAGTGACACAGTGATGACTGGTCACTTTCAGTGATACAGAGAAAACTGGGTGACTTTCCGTAATACAGTGGTGACTGTGTGTCTCTCAGAGATACAGTGATGACTGGGTGACTTTCAGTGATACTTTAATGACTGTGCGACTCTCAGTGATACAGTGATGACTGGGTGACCCTCAGTGATTCATTGAAGATTGGGCATTCTCAGTCATACATTGAAGACTGGGTGTCTCTCACTGGTACAGTGATGACTGGGCTTTTCTGAATGATACAGAGATGACTGGGTGACTTTCAATGATACAGTGATGACTGGGCTTTTCTCAGTGATGCTATGAAGACTGGCTGATTCTCAGTAATACAGAGATCACTGGGCCACTGTCAATGATAAACTGATGGTTAGGACTCTGTCAGTGATACAGTGATGACTGGGCGACACTCAGTGGTTCAGTAATGACTGGGTGACTCTCAGTGATATAGTGATCATTGGGTGACTCTCAATATTACAGTGATGACTGAGCGACTTTCAGTGACACAGTGATGACTGGGCTTTTCTCAGTGATACAGAGATGACTGGGCTTTTCTCAGTGATACAGAGATGACTGGGTTTTTCTCATTGAAACAGTGATGACTGGGCTTTTCCCAGTGGTACAGAGATAACTGGGCTTTTCTCAGTGATACAGAGATGACTGGGTGACTCTCACCGATACAGTGAAGACTGGGCGATTCTCAGTGACACAGTGATGACTGGGTGACTCTCAGTTATGCAGAGATGACTGGGCATTTCTCAGTGATATAGTGATGATTGTCTAACTGCCAATATTGCAGTGATGACTTAGCGACTCTCAGTGATACAGTGATGACTGGGCTTTTCTCAGTGATACAGTGATGACTGTGCGACTCTCAGTGATACAGTGACGACTGGGCTTGTCTCAGTCATAAATTGATGACTGGGTGTCTCGCACTGGTACAGTGATGACTGGGCTTTTCACAGTGATACAGAGATGACTGGGCGACGTTCAGTGAAACAGTGATGACTGGTCTTTTCTCAGTAATACAGAGATAACTGGGCGACTTTCAGTGATACAGTGATGACTGGGCTTTTCTCAGTGATGCTATGAAGAATGGCTGATTCTCAGTAATACAGAGATCACTGGGCCACTGTCAATTATAAACTGATGGTTAGGATTTTCTCAGTGATACAGTGATGACTAGGCGACACTCAGTGGTTCAGTAATGACTGGGTGAATCTCAGTGATATAGTGATCATTGGGTGACTCAATATTACAGCGACTTTCAGTGACACAGTGATGACTGGGCTTTTCTCAGTGATACAGAGATAACTGGGCTTTTCTCAGTGATACAGAGATGACTGGGTGACTCTCACCGATACAGTGAAGACTGGGCAATTCTCAGTGACACAGTGATGACTGGGTGACTCTCAGTTATGCAGAGATGACTGGGCATTTCTCAGTGATATAGTGATGATTGTCTAAATGCCAATATTGCAGTGATGACTTAGCGACTCTCAGTGATACAGTGATGACTGGGCTTTTCTCAGTGATACAGGGATGACTGTGCGACTCTCAGTGATACAGTGATGACTGGGCTTTTCTCAGTCATAAATTGATGACTGGGTGTCTCTCACTGGTACAGTGATGACTGGGCTTTTCTCAGTGATACAGAGATGACTGGGCGACTTTCAGTGATACAGTGATGACTGGGCTTTTCTCAGTGATACAGTGATGACTGTGTGATTCTCAGTGATACAGAGATCACTGGGCGACTTTTAGTGACACAGTGATGACTGGGTAACATTCAGTGATACAGAGATGACTGGGCCACTATCAATCATACACTGATGATTAGGATTTTCTCAGTGATACAGAAATGACTGGGCGACACTCAGTGGTTCAGTGATGACTGGGTGACTCTCAGTGATACATTGATGACTGGGCGACTCTGAGTGATACAATGATGACTGGGCAACTCTGAGTGATACAGTGATGACTGGGTGACTCTCAGTGATACATTGATGACAGGGCTTTTTTCAATGATATAGTGATCATTGGGTGGCTCTCAATATTACAGTGATGACTGAGCGACTCTCAGTGATACAGTGATGACTGTGGTTTTCTCAGTGATACAGTGCTGACTGGGAGACTCGCAGTGTTACAGAGATGACTTGGCGAATCTCAGTGATACAGAGATGACTGACCTTTCTCAGTGATAAAGTGATGACTGGGCTTTTCTCAGTGATACAGAGATGACTGGGCGAATCTCAGTGATACAGAGATGACTGGGCTTTTCTCAGTGATACAGAGATGACTGGGTGACTCTCACTGATACAGTGAAGACTGGGCGATTCTCAGTGATACAGTGATGACTGAGCAACTCTCAGTGATACAGTGATGACTTCGTGACTCTCAGTGATACAGAGATGACTGGGCGACACTCAGTGATACAGTGATGACCTGGTGACTCTCAGTGATACAGTGATTTCTGGGTGACTCTAAGTGATACATTGATGAGTGGGATTATCTCAGTGATACCAAGATGACTAGGCAACTCTCAATGATTCAGTGATGACTGTGCAATTCTCAGTGATACATTGCTGACTGGGAGACTCAGTGTTACAGAGATGACTTGGCGAATCTCAGTGATACAGAGATGACTGGGCCTTCCTCAGTGATACAGTGATGAGTGGGCTTGTCTCAGTGATACAGAGATGACTGGGCTTTTCTCAGTGAAACAGTGATGACTGGACCTTCCTCATTGATACAGTGATGAGTGGGCTTGTCTCAGTGATACAGAGATAACTGGGCTTTTCTCAGTAATACAGAGATGACTGGGTGACTCTCACCGATACAGTGAAGACTGGGCGATTCTCAGTGATGCAGTGATCACTGGGGCACACTCACTGACACAGTGATGACTGCGTGACTCTCAGTGAGACAGTGATGACTGGGTGACTCTCAGTGATACAGAGATGAATGTGCAATTCACAGTGATACAGTGATTACTGGGTGACTTCCAGTGATAAAGTTATGACTGTGCGACTCTCTCAGTGATACAGTGATGACTGGGCCATTCTCAGTGACACATTGATGATGGGCTTTTCTCAGTGATAATGTGATGACTGTGCGATTATCAGTGATACAGTGATGACTGGGTGAATCTCTGTGATGCAGTGATGACTGGGCTTTTCTCAGTGATACAGAGATCACTGGCTGATTTTCAGTTTTACAGTGATGACAGGGTTACTTTCAGTGATACACTGATGACTAGGCTTTTCTCAGTAATACAATGATGACTGAGTGACTCTCAGTGATGACTGTGTGATTCTCAGTGGTACAGTGTTGACTGGGTGACCCTCTGTGATACAGTGATGGCTGAATGATTCTCAGTTACATAGTGATGACTGGGTGATTCTCAGTGATACATTGATGACTGGGTGACTCTCACTGGTACAGTGATGAGTGCGTGACTCTTAGTGGTACAGAGATGACTGCGCGACTTTCAATGATAAAGTGATGACTGTGCGACGCTCTCAGTAAAACAGTGATGACTGGGCTTTTCTCAGTGATAATGTGATGACTGTGCGATTATCAGTGATACAGTAATGACTGGGCTTTTCTCAGTAATATGGAGATGACTGGGCGACTGTCAATAATACAGTCTTGATTGGGCTTTCCTCATTGATACAGTGATGACTGGCTGATTTTCAGTTTTACAGTGATGACAGGGTTACTTTCAGTGATACATCGATGACTGTGTGACGTGACACTCAATGATACAGTGATGACTTGGCGACACTCAGTGATACAGTGATGACTGTCCGACACTCTCAGTGATACTGTGATAATTGTGTGACTTTTAGTGATACAGTGATGACTCGGCGATTCTCAGTGACACATTGATGACTGCGCTTTTCTCAGTGTTACAGTGATGACTGTGCGATTATCAGTAATACATTGATGTCTGTGCGACTCTCAGTGATACACTGATGACTGGGCTTTTCTCAGTGATCAAATGATGACTGACTGACTCTCAGTGATACAGTGATGACTGTGTGATTCTCAGTGGTACAGCGATGACTGGGTGACCCTCAGTGACACAGTGATGACTGGGTAACTTTCAGTGATACTTTGATGACTGGGCTTTTCTCAGTCATACATTGATGACTGGGTGACACTCACTGGTACAGTGATGACTGGGCTTTTCTCAGTGATACAGAGATGACTGGGTGACTCTCACTGGTACAGTGATGAGTGGGTGACTCTCAGTGGTACAGAGAATACTGGGCGACTTTCAGTGATACATTGATGACTGGGCTTTTCTCAGTGATAAAGAGATGACTGGGCGACTTTAAGTGATGCAGTGATGACTGGGCTTTTCTCAGTCATACAGTAATGACTGGGTGATTCTCAGTGATACAGAGATCACTGGGCGAATATTAGTGACACTGTGATGACTGGGCAACATTCAGCGATACAGAGATGACTGGGCCACTGTCAAGGATACACTGATGATTGGGATTTTCTCAGTGATACAGTGATGACTGGGTGACTCTCAGTGATACAGTGATGACTGGGCGACTTTCAGTGATACAGTGTTGACTGTACGACTCTCTCAGTCAAACAGTGATGACTGTGCGACTCTCAGTGATACAGTGATAACTGGGCCATACTCAGTGACACATTGATGACTGGGCTTTTCTCAGTGATGCAGTGATTAGTGTGCGATTATCAGTGATACAGTGATGACTGGGTGACTATCTGTGATGCAGTGATGACTGGGCTTTTCTCAGTGACACAGAGATGACTGGGCGACTGTCAATGATACAGTGATGACTGGGCTTTCCTCAGTGTTACAGTGATGACAGTCTGACTTTGTTTGTTACAGTGATGACAGGGTTACTTTCAGTGATGCATCGATGACTGTGTGACTCTCAGTGACACAGTGATGACTGGGATTTTCTCAGTGATACAGTGATGACAGGGACACTCTCAGTGATACAGTGATGACTGTGCTTTTCTCAGTGATACCGTGCTGACTGGGAGACTCACAGTGTTACAGAGATGGCTTGGCGAATCTCAGTGATACAGAGATGGCTGGGCCTTTCTCAGTGATACTGTGATGACTGGGCTTTTCTCAGTGAAGCAGTGATGACTGGGTGACTCTCAGTGATACAGAGATAACTGGGCTTTTCTCAGTGATACAGAGATGACTGGGTGACTCTCACCGATATAGTGAAGACTGGCCGATTCTCAGTAATACAGTGATTACTGGGTGACTCTAAGTGATACATTGATGACTGGGATTTTCTCAGTGGTACAGAGATGACTAGGCAAATCTCAATGATTCAGTGATGACTGTGCGATTCTCAGTGATACATTGCTGACTGGGAGACTCTCAGTGATACAGAGATGAATGTGAAATTCACAGTGATACAGTGATTACTGGGTGACTTCCAGTGATAAAGTTATGACTGTGCGACTCTTTCAGTAATACAGTGATGACTGTGCGACTCTCAGTGATACAGTGATGACTGGGCCATTCTCAGTGACACATTGCTGATGGGCTTTTCTCAGTGATAATGTGATGACTGTGCGATTATCAGTGATACAGTGATGACTGGGTGACTCTCTGCGATACAGTGATGAATGGGCCATTCTCAGTGACACATTGATGACTGTGCTTTTCTCAGTGATACAGTGATGACTGTGCGATTATCAGTGATACAGTGATGACTGGGTGACTCTCTGTGATACAGTGATGACTGGGCTTTTTTCAGTGATACAGGGATGACTGGGCAACTGTCAATGATTCAGTGTTCATTGGGTTTTCCTCAGTGATACAGTGATGACTGGCTGACTTTCAGTGTTACAGTGATGACTGTGCGACTCTCAGTGATACAGTGATGACTGGGCGACTCTCAGTGATACAGTGATGACTGTGCGACTCTCAGTGATACACTGATGACTGGGCTTTTCTCAGTGATAAAATATTGACTGAGTGACTCTCAGTGATACAGTGATGACTGGGTGACCCTCAGTGATACAGTGATGACTGGGCTTTTCTCAGTGATACAGTGATGACTTGGCGACTCTGAGTGATAATATGATGACTGTGCGACTCTCAGTGATACAGTGATGACTTGGAGACTCTGAGTGATAATATGATGACTGTGCGATTCTCAGTGATACAGTGATGACTTGGCGACTCTGTGTGATAATATGATGACTGTGCGACTCTCAGTGATACAGTGATGACTGGGTGACCCTCAGTGATACAGTGATGACTGAACGATTCTCAGTGACACAGTGATAACTGGGTGACTTTCAGTGACACTTTGATGACTGTGTGAATCAAAATATTACAATGATGACTATAATGGTCACTTTCAGTGATACAGTGATCACTGTGCAACTCTGAGTAATACAGAGATGACTGTGCGATTCTCAGTGATACAGTGATGACTCGGTGACTCTCAGTGATACTGTGATGACTGGGAATTTCTCAGTGATACAGAGATAACCGGTTGACTCTCTGTGATACAGAGATCACTGGGCAACATTCAGAGATACAATGATTGCGAGGTGACTTTCAGAAATACAGTGATGTCTGTGTGACTGTCAGTTATACAGTGATGACTGGGTGACTCTCAGTGACACAGTGATGACTGGGTGACTCTCAGTGATACAGTGATGATTGTGTGATTTTCAGTGATACAGTGATGACTGGGTGAATTTCAGTGATACAGTGATGACTGTGTGACTCTCAGTGATACAGTGATGATTGTGTCACTCTCAGTGACACAGTGATGACTGTGCGACTCCCTCAGTGATACAGTGATGACTGTGCGACTCTCAGTGATACAGTGATGACTGGGCCTCTGTCAATGATATACTGATGATTAGGCTTTTCTCAGTGATACAGTGATGACTGGGTGACTCTCAGTGATACGAGATGACTGCGCTTTTCTCAGTGATACAGTGATGACTGGCTGACTCTCAGTGATACATTGATGACTGGGCTTTTCTCAGTGATACAGAGATGACTGGGCAACTCGAAATTATACAGTGATGTCTGAGTGACTCTCAATGGTACAGAGATGACTTGGCGTTTCTCAGTGATACAGAGATGACTGGGTGATTCTCAGTGATACAGTGATGACTAGTCTTTTCTCAGTGATGACTGGGTGACACTCAGTGATACAATGATGACTGTGCGATTCTCAGTGATACAGGGATCAATGTGCGACTCTCAGTGATACAGTGATGACTGGGCCATTCTCAGTGACACAGTGTTGATTGGCCTTTCCTCAGTGATACAGTGATGACTGCACAACTCGCAATGATACAGTGATGACTGGGCAACATTCAGTGATACAGACATTACTGGGTGATTTTCAGTTATCCAGTGATGTCTTTGCGACTCTCATTGTTACAGTGATGACTTTGTGACTCTCACTGATACAGTGATGAGTGGGCCATTCTCAGTGATAAAGTGATCACTGGGCTTTTCTCAGTGATACAGTGATGACTGGGCGACTTTCAGTGATACATTGATGACTGGGTGAATTTCAGTGATACAAAGATGACCGGGCCACGATCAATGATGCACTGATGATTAGGATTTTCTCAGTGAAACAGTGATGACTGGGTGACTCTCAGTGGTACAGAGATGACGGGGCTTTTCTCAGTGATACAGTGATAATTGCATGACTCTCAATATTACAATGATGACTGCGTGACTGTCAGGGATACAGTGATGACTGGGCTTTTCTCAGTGATACAGTGATGACTGGGAGACTCTCAGTGATACAGAGATGAATTGCCAACTCTCAGTGATACAGTGATGACTGTGCTTTTCTCAGTGATACAGTGATGAGTGGGAGATTCAGTGTTACAGAGATGACTGGGCGAATCGCAGTGATACAGAGATGTCTGGGCTTTTCTCAGTGATACGGAGATGACTGGGCTTTTCTCAGTGATAGAGAGATGACTGGCTTTTCTCAGTGATACAGATATGACTGGGCTTTTCTCAGTGATACAGTGATGAGTGGGCTTTTCTCAGTGATACAGTGATGAGTGGGCTTTTCTCAGTGATACAGTGATGACTGGGTGACTCTCAGTGATACAGGGATGACTGGGCGACACTCAGTGATACATTGATGACTGGGCTTTTCTCAGTGATACAGAGATGACTGGGTGACTCTCAATGATACAGAGATGTCTGGGATTTTCTCAGTGATACGGAGATGACTGGCTTTTCTCAGTGATACAGAGATGACTGGCTTTTCTCAGTGATACAGAGATGACTGGGCGATTCTCAGTAATACAGAGATGACTGGGCGACTCTCTGTGATACAGTGATGATTGGGTGACTCTCAGTGATACAGTGATGACTTGGCGATTCTCAGTGGTACAGAGATCACTGGGCTTTTCTCAGTGATACAGTGATGACTGGGTGACTCTCAATGATACATTGATAACTGTGATTTTCTCAGTGATACAGAGATGACTGGGAACTGGCAAAGATACAGTGATGACTGGGTGACTCTTAGTGGTACAGAGATGACTTCGTGAGTTTCAGTGATACAGCGTTGACTGGGCTTTTCTCAGTGATGACTAGGTGACTCTCAGTGATACCGTGATGACTGGGCGGTTCTCAGTGATACCGTGATGACTGGGTCACTTTCAGTGATACAGTGATCACTGTGCAACTCTCAGTGATACAGTGATGACTGTGCGATTCTCCGTGATACAGTGATGAATGGGTGAATCTCAGTGATTCAGTGATGACTGGGCCATTCTCAGAGACACAGTGTTGATTGTGCTTTCCTCAGTGATACAGAGATGACTGGGTGACTCACTGATACAGTGAAGACTGTGCGATTCTCATTGATACAGAGATGACTGGAACTGGCAACGATACACTGATGACTGGGTGACTCTTAGTGGTACAGAGATGAATGTGTGATTCTCAGTGATACATTGATGACTGGGTGACTCTCACTGATACATTGATAACTGTGCTTTTCTCAGTCATTCAGAGATGACTGGGTGATTCTCACTGATACAGTGAGGCATTGGGTGACTCTCAGTGATACAGTGATGACTGTGCGATTTTCAGTGATACAATGATGACTGGGCTTTTCTCAGTCATGCAGAGATGACTGGGTGACTCTCACTGATACAGTGAAGACTGGGCGATTCTCAGTGATACAGAGATGACTGGAACTGGCAACGAAACACTGATGACTGGGTGACTCTCAGTGGTACAGAGATGACTGTGCGATTCTCAGTGATACATTGATGACTGGGCGACTCTCACTGATACATTGATAACTGTGCTTTTCTCAGTCATTCAGAGATGACTGGGTGACTCTCACTGATACAGTGAGGCATTGGGTGACTCTCAGTGATACAGGGATGACTGGGCGACACTCAGTGATACATTGATGACTTGGCTTTTCTCAGTGATACAGAGATGATTGGGTGACTCTCACTGATACAGAGAAGACTGGGCGATTCTCAGTGATAGATTGATGACTGGCATTTTCTCAGTGATACAGAGATGACTGGGCAACTCGCAATGATACAGTGATGACTGGGTGACTCTTAGTGGTACAGAAATGACTGGGCGAGTCTCAGTGATATAGTGATGACTGGGCTTTTCTCAGTGATGACTAGATGATTCTCAGTGATACAGTGATGACTGGGATTTTCTCTGTGATGACTGAGTGACTCTCAGTGATAAACTAATGACTGAATGGTTCTCCGTGATACAGTGAAGACTGGGTCACTTCCAGTGATACAGTGATCACTGTGCAACTCTCAGTAATACAGAGATGACTGTGCGATTCTCAGTGATACAGTGATGACTCGGTGACTCTCAGTGATACAGTGATGACTGGGAATTTCTCAGTGATACAGAGATAACCGGTTGACTCTCTGTGATACAGAGATCACTGGGCAACATTCAGAGATACAATGATTGCGAGGTGACTTTCAGAAATACAGTGATGTCTGTGTGACTGTCAGTGACACAGTGATGACTGGGTGACTATCAGTGACACAGTGATGACTGGGTGACTCTCAGTGATACAGTGATGACTGGGTGAATTTCAGTGATACAGTGATGACTGGGTGAATTTCAGTGATACAGTGATGACTGTGTGACTCTCAGTGATACAGTGATGATTGTGTCACTCTCAGTGACACAGTGATGACTGTGCGACTCCCTCAGTGATACAGTGATGACTGTGCGACTCTCAGTGATACAGTGATGACTGGGCCTCTGTCAATGATATACTGATGATTAGGCTTTTCTCAGTGATACAGTGATGACTGGGCTTTTCTCAGTGATACAGTGATGACTGGGAGACTCTCAGTGATACAGAGATGAATTGCCGACTCTCAGTGATACAGTGATGACTGTGCTTTTCTCAGTGATACAGTGATGAGTGGGAGACTCACAGTGTTACAGAGATGACTGGGCGAATCGCAGTGATACAGAGATGACTGGGCGAATCTCAATGATACAGAGATGTCTGGGCTTTTCTCAGTGATACGGAGATGACTGGGCTTTTCTCAGTGATACAGAGATGACTGGCTTTTCTCAGTGATACAGATATGACTGGGCTTTTCCCAGTGATACAGTGATGAGTGGGCTTTTCTCAGTGATACAGTGATGAGTGGGCTTTTCTCAGTGATACAGTGATGACTGGGTGACTCTCAGTGATACAGGGATGACTGTGCGACACTCAGTGATACATTGATGACTGGGCTTTTCTCAGTGATACAGAGATGACTGGGTGACTCTCAATGATACAGAGATGTCTGGGCTTTTCTCAGTGATACGGAGATGGCTGGGCTTTTCTCAGTGATACAGAGATGACTGGTTTTTCTCAGTGATACAGAGATGACTGGGCTTTTCTCAGTGATACAGAGATGACTGGGCGATTCTCAGTAATACAGAGATGACTGGGCGACTCTCTGTGATACAGTGATGATTGGGTGACTCTCAGTGATACAGTGATGACTTGGCGATTCTCAGTGGTACAGAGATCACTGGGCTTTTCTCAGTGATACAGTGATGACTGGATGACTCTCAATGATACATTGATAACTGTGATTTTCTCAGTGATACAGAGATGACTGGGAACTGGCAAAGATACAGTGATGACTGGGTGACTCTTAGTGGTACAGAGATGACCTCGTGAGTTTCAGTGATACAGTGTTGACTGGGCTTTTCTCAGTGATGACTAGGTGACTCTCAGTGATACAGTGATGACTGGGCGGTTCTCAGTGATACCGTGATGACTGGGTCACTTTCAGTGATACAGTGATCACTGTGCAACTCTCAGTGATACAGTGATGACTGTGCGATTCTCCGTGATACAGTGATGAATGGGTGAATCTCAGTGATTCAGTGATGACTGGGCCATTCTCAGAGACACAGTGTTGATTGTGCTTTCCTCAGTGATACAGTGATGACTGTGCGATTCTCAGTGATACAATGATGATTGGGCTTTTCTCAGTCATGCAGAGATGACTGGGTGACTCTCACTGATACAGTGATGACTGTGCGATTCTCAGTGATACAATGATGACTGGGCTTTTCTCAGTCATGCAGAGATGACTGGGTGACTCTCACTGATACAGTGAAGACTGGGCGATTCTCAGTGATACAGAGATGACTGGAACTGGCAACGAAACACTGATGACTGGGTGACTCTCAGTGGTACAGAGATGACTGTGCGATTCTCAGTGATACATTGATGACTGGGCGACTCTCACTGATACATTGATAACTGTGCTTTTATCAGTCATTCAGAGATGACTGGGTGACTCTCACTGATACAGTGAGGCATTGGGTGACTCTCAGTGATACAGGGATGACTGGGCGACACTCAGTGATACATTGATGACTGGGCTTTTCTCAGTGATACAGAGATGATTGGGTGACTCTCACTGATACAGAGAAGACTGGGCGATTCTCAATGATAGATTGATGACTGGCATTTTCTCAGTGATACAGAGATGACTGGGCAACTCGCAATGATACAGTGATGACTGGGTGACTCTTAGTGGTACAGAAATGACTGGGCGAGTCTCAGTGATATAGTGATGACTGGGCTTTTCTCAGTGATGACTAGATGATTCTCAGTGATACAGTGATGACTGGGATTTTCTCTGTGATGACTGAGTGACTCTCAGTGATAAACTAATGACTGAGTGGTTCTCCGTGATACAGTGAAGACTGGGTCACTTCCAGTGATACAGTGATCACTGTGCAACTCTCAGTAATACAGAGATGACTGTGCGATTCTCAGTGATACAGTGATGACTCGGTGACTCTCAGTGATACAGTGATGACTGGGAATTTCTCAGTGATACAGAGATAACCGGTTGACTCTCTGTGATACAGATATCACTGGGCAACATTCAGAGATACAATGATTGCGAGGTGACTTTCAGAAATACAGTGATGTCTGTGTGACTGTCAGTGACACAGTGATGACTGGGTGACTATCAGTGACACAGTGATGACTGGGTGACTCTCAGTGATACAGTGATGACTGGGTGAATTTCAGTGATACAGTGATGACTGGGTGAATTTCAGTGATACAGTGATGACTGTGTGACTCTCAGTGATACAGTGATGATTGTGTCACTCTCAGTGACACAGTGATGACTGTGCGACTCCCTCAGTGATACAGTGATGACTGTGCGACTCTCAGTGATACAGTGATGACTGGGCCTCTGTCAATGATATACTGATGATTAGGCTTTTCTCAGTGATACAGTGATGACTGGGCTTTTCTCAGTGATACAGTGATGACTGGGAGACTCTCAGTGATACAGAGATGAATTGCCGACTCTCAGTGATACAGTGATGACTGTGCTTTTCTCAGTGATACAGTGATGAGTGGAAGACTCACAGTGTTACAGAGATGACTGGGCGAATCGCAGTGATACAGAGATGACTGGGCGAATCTCAATGATACAGAGATGTCTGGGCTTTTCTCAGTGATACGGAGATGACTGGGCTTTTCTCAGTGATACAGAGATGACTGGCTTTTCTCAGTGATACAGATATGACTGGGCTTTTCCCAGTGATACAGTGATGAGTGGGCTTTTCTCAGTGATACAGTGATGAGTGGGCTTTTCTCAGTGATACAGTGATGACTGGGTGACTCTCAGTGATACAGGGATGACTGTGCGACACTCAGTGATACATTGATGACTGGGCTTTTCTCAGTGATACAGAGATGACTGGGTGACTCTCAATGATACAGAGATGTCTGGGCTTTTCTCAGTGATACGGAGATGGCTGGGCTTTTCTCAGTGATACAGAGATGACTGGTTTTTCTCAGTGATACAGAGATGACTGGGCTTTTCTCAGTGATACAGAGATGACTGGGCGATTCTCAGTAATACAGAGATGACTGGGCGACTCTCTGTGATACAGTGATGATTGGGTGACTCTCAGTGATACAGTGATGACTTGGCGATTCTCAGTGGTACAGAGATCACTGGGCTTTTCTCAGTGATACAGTGATGACTGGGTGACTCTCAATGATACATTGATAACTGTGATTTTCTCAGTGATACAGAGATGACTGGGAACTGGCAAAGATACAGTGATGACTGGGTGACTCTTAGTGGTACAGAGATGACTTCGTGAGTTTCAGTGATACAGTGTTGACTGGGCTTTTCTCAGTGATGACTAGGTGACTCTCAGTGATACCGTGATGACTGGGCGGTTCTCAGTGATACCGTGATGACTGGGTCACTTTCAGTGATACAGTGATCACTGTGCAACTCTCAGTGATACAGTGATGACTGTGCGATTCTCCGTGATACAGTGATGAATGGGTGAATCTCAGTGATTCAGTGATGACTGGGCCATTCTCAGAGACACAGTGTTGATTGTGCTTTCCTCAGTGATACAGTGATGACTAGGCGACTCGCAATGATACAGTGATGACTGTGCGATTCTCAGTGATACAATGATGACTGGGCTTTTCTCAGTCATACAGAGATGACTGGGTGACTCACTGATACAGAGATAACCGGTTGACTCTCTGTGATACAGAGATCACTGGGCAACATTCAGAGATACAATGATTGCGAGGTGACTTTCAGAAATACAGTGATGTCTCTGTGACTGTCAGTGACACAGTGATGACTGGGTGACTCTCAGTGACACAGTGATGACTGGGTGACTCTCAGTGATACAGTGATGATTGTGTGATTTTCAGTGATACAGTGATGACTGGGTGAATTTCAGTGATACAGTGATGACTGTGTGACTCTCAGTGATACAGTGATGATTGTGTCACTCTCAGTGACACAGTGATGACTGTGTGACTCCCTCAGTGATACAGTGATGACTGTGTGACTCTCAGTGATACAGTGATGTCTGGGCCTCTGTCAATGATATACTGATGATTAGGCTTTTCTCAGTGATACAGTGATGACTGGGCTTTTCTCAGTGATACAGTGACGACTGGGAGACTCTCAGTGATACAGAGATGAATTGCCGACTCTCAGTGATACAGTGATGACTGTGCTTTTCTCAGTGATACAGTGATGAGTGGGAGACTCACAGTGTTACAGAGATGACTGGGCGAATCGCAGTGATATAGAGATGACTGGGCGAATCTCAATGATACAGAGATGTCTGGGCTTTTCTCAGTGATACGGAGATGACTGGGCTTTTCTCAGTGATACAGAGATGACTGGCTTTTCTCAGTGATACAGATATGACTGGGCTTTTCTCAGTGATACAGTGATGAGTGGGCTTTTCTCAGTGATACAGTGATGAGTGGGCTTTTCTCAGTGATACAGTGATGACTGGGTGACTCTCAGTGATACAGGGATGACTGTGCGACACTCAGTGATACATTGATGACTGGGCTTTTCTCAGTGATACAGAGATGACTGGGTGACTCTCAATGATACAGAGATGTCTGGGCTTTTCTCAGTGATACGGAGATGACTGAGCTTTTCTCAGTGATACAGAGATGACTGGCTTTTCTCAGTGATACAGAGATGACTGGGCTTTTCTCAGTGATACAGAGATGACTGGGCGATTCTCAGTAATACAGAGATGACTGGGCGACTCTCTGTGATACAGTGATGATTGGGTGACTCTCAGTGATACAGTGATGACTTGGCGATTCTCAGTGGTACAGAGATCACTGGGCTTTTCTCAGTGATACAGTGATGACTGGATGACTCTCAATGATACATTGATAACTGTGATTTTCTCAGTGATACAGAGATGACTGGGAACTGGCAAAGATACAGTGATGACTGGGTGACTCTTAGTGGTACAGAGATGACCTCGTGAGTTTCAGTGATACAGTGTTGACTGGGCTTTTCTCAGTGATGACTAGGTGACTCTCAGTGATACAGTGATGACTGGGCGGTTCTCAGTGATACCGTGATGACTGGGTCACTTTCAGTGATACAGTGATCACTGTGCAACTCTCAGTGATACAGTGATGACTGTGCGATTCTCCGTGATACAGTGATGAATGGGTGAATCTCAGTGATTCAGTGATGACTGGGCCATTCTCAGAGACACAGTGTTGATTGTGCTTTCCTCAGTGATACAGTGATGACTAGGCGACTCGCAATGATACAGTGATGACTGTGCGATTCTCAGTGATACAATGATGACTGGGCATTTCTCAGTCATACAGAGATGACTGGGTGACTCACTGATACAGTGAAGACTGGGCGATTCTCAGTGATACAGAGATGACTGGAACTGGCAACGATACACTGATGACTGTGTGACTCTCAGTGGTACAGAGATGACTGTGCGATTCTCAGTGATACATTGATGACTGGGTGACTCTCACTGATACATTGATAACTGTGCTTTTCTCAGTCATTCAGAGATGACTGGGTGACTCTCACTGATACAGTGAGGCATTGGGTGACTCTCAGTGATACAGGGATGACTGGGCGACACTCAGTGATACATTGATGACTTGGCTTTTCTCAGTGATACAGAGATGATTGGGTGACTCTCACTGATACAGAGAAGACTGGGCGATTCTCAGTGATAGATTGATGACTGGCATTTTCTCAGTGATACAGCGATGACTGGGCAAATCTCAATGATACAGTGATGACTGGGTGACTCTCAGTGATACACAGATGACTGGGTGACTCTCAACGAAACAGTGATGATTGGACTTATCTCAGTGATATAGTGATGACTGGGTGACTCTCACTGGTACAGAGATGACTGGGCTTTCTCAGTGATACAGTGACGAATGGGCTTTTCTCAGTGATATAGTGATGACTGGGCTTTTCTCAGTGAGACAGAGATGACTGGGCGACTGTCAATGATACTGTGTTGATGGTGCTCTCCTCAGTGATACAGTGATGACTGGGATTTTCTCAGTGTTACAGTGATGACTTGGCAACTCTCAGTGACACAGTGATGACTGGGTCACTTTCAGTGATACAATGATGACTGGGCGACTCTCAGTGATACAGTGATGACTGGGCGACTCTCAGTGATACAGTGATGACTGGGCGAATCTCAGTGATACAGTGATGACTGGGCGACTCTCAGTGATACAGTGATGACTGGGCGACTCTCAGTGATACAGTGATGACTGGGCGACTCTCAGTGATACAGTGATGACTGGCCTTTTCCCAGTGATACAGTGATGACTGGGAGACTCTCAGTGATACAGAGATCACTGGGCAACATTCAGTGATACAGTGATTACTGGGTGACTCTCAGTGAAACTGTGATGGCTGGGGGGCTCTCAGTGATAGATTGATGAATGCGCGATTCTCAGAAATACAGTGATGGCTGGTTGACTCTCAGTGATACAGTGAATACTGGGCGATTTTCAGTGATACACAGATAACTGCGTGACTTTCTGTGATACAGTAATGACTGTGTGACTCTCAGAGATACTGTAATGACGGGGTGACTTTCAGTGATACATTGATGAGTGTGCGACTCTCTGTGATGCAGTGATGACTGGGTCACTTTCTGTGATACAGTGATGACTATGCAACTCTCAGTGATACAGTGATGAATGGGCTTTTCTCAGTGATACAGTGATGACTGGGTTACTTTCAATGATACAGTGATGATTGGGTTACTTTCAGTGATGCAGTGATGACTGTGTGACTCTCAGTGATACAGTGATGACTGGTTGACTCTCAGTGATACACAGATGACTGGGTGACTCTTAACGAAACAGTGATGATTGGACTTTTCTCAGTGTTACAGTGATGACTGGGCTTTTCTCAGTGATACTGTGACGACTGGGCTTTTCTCAGCGATACAGTGATGATTGGGCTTTTCTCAGCGATACAGTGATGACTGGGCTTTTCTCAGTGATACAGAGATGACTGGGATTTTCTCAGTGATACAGTGATGACTGGCTGACTTTCAGTGATACACTGATGACTGTGCGACTCTCAGTGACACAGTGATGACTGGGCGACTCTCAGTGACACAGTGATGACTGTGCGACTCTCTCAGTGATACAGTGATGACTTGGCGACTCTCAGTGATACAGTGATGACTCGGCGACTCTCAGTGATACAGTGATGACTGGGTGATTCACAGTGATACAGAGATTACTGGGCGACTTTTATTGATACAGTGATGTTTGTGCAACATTCAGTGATACTGTGATGACTGGGTGACTCTCATTGATTCGGTGATGACTTGGTGACTCTCAGTGATACAGAGATGACTGGGCCACTGTGAATGATACAGTGATGATTAGGCTTTTCTCAGTGATACAGTGATGACTCGGTGACTCTCAGTGATACAGTGATGACTGGGCAACTCACAATGATACTGTGATGGCTGGGAGACTCTCAGTTGTACAGAGATGACTGGGCGACTCTCAGTGATACAGTGATGACTGGGCAACATTCAGTGATACAGAGATGATGGGGCTTTTCTCAGTGACACAGTGATGATTCGGCCACTCTCAGTGATACAGAGATGACTGTGCAACTCTCTCAGTGATACAGTGATGACTGTGCGACTCTCAGTGTTACAGTGATGACTGTGCGACTCTCAGTGTTACAGTTATGACTGGGCTTTCCTCAGTGATGCAGAGATGACTGGGCAACTCGCAATGATACAGTGATGACTGGGAGACTCTCAGCTGTACAGAGATGACTGGGCTTTTCTCAGTGATACAGTGATGACTGGGAGACATTCAGTGATACAGTGATGACTTGGTGACTCTCAGTGATACAGTGATGGCTTTGCGTCCCTGAGTGATACAGTGATGACCGGGCGATTCTCAATGATACAGAGATGACTGGGCCTTTCTCAGTGATACAGTGAAGACTGTGCGAGTCTCAGTGTTACAGTGATGACTGGGCGATTCTCAGTGATACAGATATGATTGGACTATTCTCAGCGATACAGTGATGACTGGATGACTCCCAGTGATACATTGATGACTGGGCTTGCCTCAGTAATACAGAGATGACTGGGCAACTCACAATGATACTGTGATGACTGGGAGACTCTCAGTTGTACAGAGATGACTGGGCGAATCTAAGTGATACAGAGATGACTGGGCGACTCTCAGTGATACAGTGATGATTGGGAGACATTCAGTGATACAGTGATGACTGGGTTACTCTCAGTGATACAGTGATGACTGTGCGATTCTCAATGATACAGAGGTGACTGGGCTTTTCTCAGTGATACAGTGATGACTGGCTGATTCTCAGTGACACAGTGATGACTGGGCGACTGTCAATGATACAGTGCTGACTAGGCTTTCCTCAGTGATACAGAGATAACTGGGAAACTCACAGTGATACATTGATGAAAGGGCTGTTCTCAGTTATACAGTGATGACTGGGTGACTTTAAGTAATACAGTGATGTCTGTGCGACTCTCAGTGACACAGTGATGGCTTGGTGACTCTCAGTGACACAGTGATGACTGTGCGATTCTCAGTGATACTGTGATGACTGGGCAACTCTCAGTGATACAGTGATGACTGGGTGACTTTCAGTTATACAGTGATGAACATGCAACTCTCAGTAATACAGATTGGGCGATTCTCAGTGATACAGACATCACTGCTCGACTTTTGGTGATACAGTGATGACTGGGCAACATTCAGTGATACAGTGATAACTGGGTTATTTTCAGTGGTACTGTGATGACTGGGTGACTCTGAGTGATACAGTGATGACTGGGCTTTTATCAGTGATACATTGATGCCTGGCTGATTCTCAGTGATACAGTTATGACAGTGCGATTATCAGTGATACAGTGATCAATGTGCGACTCTCAGTTATACAGTGATGACTGGGCGATTCTCAGTAATACAGAGATGACTGGGCTTTACTCAATGATACAGTGATGACTGGGTCACTCTCAGTGATACAGTGATGACTGTGCACCTCTGAATGATATAGTAATCACTGGGCGATTCTCAATGATACAGAGATGACTGGGCTTTTCTCAGTGATACAGTGATGACTGGGTGATTCTCAGGGATACAGTGATGACTGTGCAATTATCAGTGATACAGTGATGACTGGGCAACTCGCAATGGTACAGTGATGATTGGGTCACTCTGTGGTATTGAGATGACTGGGGTTTTCTCAATGATACAGAGATATCTGGGCAACTCTCAGTGATACAGTGATGACTGGGCTTTTCTGAGTGATACAGAGATAACTGGGCGATTCTCAGTGATACAGTGATGATTGGGCTTTTCTCATTGATACAGTGATGACTGGGTGACTCTCAGTGCTACTGAGATGATTGGGCTTTTCTCAGTGATACAGGAATAACTGTGCAACTCTCAGTGATACAGTAATGACTGGGCTTTTCTCAGTGATACAGAGATAACTGGGCGACTATCAGTGATACAGTGATGACTGGGTGACTTTCAGTGATACAGTGATGACTGTGCGATTCTCATTAATACAGTGATATCTGGGCGATTCTCAATGATACAGACATCACTGCTCGACTTTTGGTTATACAGTGATGACTGGGCAACATTCAGTGATACAGTGATAACTGGGTGATTCTCAGTGATACTGTGATGACTTGGTGACTTTCAGTTATACAGTGATGACAGTGCCACTCTCAGTAATACAGTGAGGATTGGGCGATTCTCAGTGATACAGACATCACTGCTCGTCTTTTGGTGATACAGTGATGACTGTGCAACATTCAGTGATACAGTGATAACTGGATGATTCTCAGTGATACAGTGATGACTGGGTGACTCTGAGTGATACAGTGATGACTGGGCTTTTATCAGTGATACAGTGACGAATGGGCAATTCTCAGTGATATAATGATGACTGGGCTTTTCTCAGTGATACAGTGATGACTGGCTGACTTTCAGTGTTACAGTGATCACTGGGATACTTTTAGTTATACATTGATGACTGAGCGAGTCTCCCTGATATAGTGATGACTGGGCGACTCTCAGTGATACAGTGATGACTGGGCAACTCTCAGTGATACAGTGATGACTGGGCGACTCTCAGTGATACAGGGATGTCTGGGTGACTCTCAGTGATACAGTGATGACTGGACGACTCTCAGTTAAACAGTGATGACGGAGTGACTCCCAGTGATACTGTGATGACTGGGTGATTCTCAGTGGTACAGTAAGCACTGGGTGACCCACAGTGATAAAGTGATTACTGATCGAACTTCAGCGATACAGCAATGACTGGGTCACTTTCAGTGCTTCAATGATGACTGTGAAACGCGCAGTGATACAGTGATGACTGTGCGATTCCCTGTGATACAGTGATGACTGGCTGACTCTCAGTGATACAATGATGATGGGGCTTTCCTCAGTGATACAGTGATCACTGGGATACTTTCAGTTATACAGTGATGACTGTGCAACTCTCATTGATATGGTGATGACCGGGCGACTCTCAGTGATACAGTGATGACTGGGCGACTCTCAGTGATACAGCGATGTATTCGCAACTCTCAGTGATACAGTGATGACTCGGCGACTCTCAGTGATACAGAGATAACTGGGTGACTTTCTGTAATACAGTGATGACTGTGCGACTCTCAGACATAAAGTGATGACTGGGTGACTCTCAGTGATACAGCGATGACTGGGCAACTCTCAATGATACAGTGATCACTGGGTGATTCTCAGTGATACAGTGATGACTGGGTGACTCTGAGTGATACAGTGACGAATGGGCTTTTCTCAGTGATATAGTGATGACTGGGCTTTTCTCAGTGATACAGAGATGACTGGGATTTTCACAGTGATGCAGTGATGACTGGCTGACTTTCAGTGTTACAGTGATCACTGGGATACTTTTAGTTATACATTGATGACTGAGTGAGTCTCCCTGATATAGTGATGACTGGGCGACTCTCAGTGATACAGTGATGACTGGGCGACTCTCAGTGATACAGTGATGACTGGGCGACTCTCAGTGATACCGTGATGACTGGGCGACTCTCAGTGATACAGTGATGAATGTGCGACTCTCAGTGATACAGTGATGACTGGGCGATTCTCAGTAATACAGAGATGACTGGGCTTTACTCAGTGATAGAGTGATGACTGGGTGACTCTCAGTGATACAGTGATGACTGTGCGCCTCTGAGTGATACAGAGATAACTGGGCGAGTATCAGTGATACAGTGATGACTGGGTGACTTTCAGTGATACAGTGATGACCATACGATTCTCATTAATACAGTGATGTCTGTGCGATTCTCAATGATACAGATATCACTGCTTGACTTTTGGTTATACAGTGATGACTGGGCAACATTCAGAGATACAGTGATAACTGGGTGACACTCAGTGATACAGAGATGACTGGGCGATTCTCAGTGATACAGACAGAGATGACTGGGCTTTTCTCAGTGATACAGTGATGACTGGGTGACTCTCAGTGATACAGTGATCAATGTGCGACTCTCAGTGATACAGTGATGACTGGGCGATTCTCAGTGATACAGAGATGATTGGACTTTTCTCAGTGATACAGTGATGACTGGATGACTGTCACTGATGCATTGATGACTGGGTTTTTCTCAGTAATACAGAGATGACTGGGCAACTCACAATGATACTGTGATGACTGGGAGACGAGAGTAGGAAATTGAGAAATTGTACAGAGATGACTGGGCGACTCTCAGTGATACAGAGATGACTGGGCTTTTCTCAGAGATACAGTGAAGACTGAGAGACATTCAGTTATACAGTGATGACTGGGTGATTCTCAGAGATACAGTGATGACTGGGTGACACTCAGTGGTACAGTGATGACTGGGTGACTCTCAGTGTTACAGTTATGACTGGGCTTTTCTCAGTGATGTAGAGATGACTGGGCAACTCGCAATGATACTGTGATGACTGGGAGGCGCTCAGATGTACAGAGATGACTTGGCTTTTCTCAGTTATACAGTGATGACTGGATGACACTCAATGTTTCAGTGATGACTTGGTGACTCTCAGTGATACAGTGATGACTGTGCGTCCCTGAGTGATACAGTGATGACCGGGCGATTCTCAATGATACAGAGATGACTGGGCCTTTCTCAGTGATGACTGTGTGACTCTCAGTGATACAGAGATGATTGGATTATTCTCAGCAATACGGTGATGACTGGATGACTCCTGGTGATACATTGATGACTGGGCTTTTCTCAGTAATACAGAGATGACTGGGCAACTCACAATGATACTGTGATGACTGAGAGACTCTCAGTTGTACAGTGATGACCGGGCAATTCTCAATGATTCAGAGATGACTGGGCCTTTCTCAGTGATACAGTGATGACTGGGCGATTCTCAGTGATACAGAGATGATTGGACTATTCTCAGCGATACGGTGATGACTGGATGACTCCCGGTGATACAGAGATGACTGGGCAACTCACAATGATACTGTGATGACTGGGAGACTCTCAGTTGTACAGAGATGACTGGGCGAATCTCAGTGATACAGAGATGACTGGGCTTTTCTCAGTGATACAGTGATGATTGGGAGACATTCAGTGATACAGTGATGACTGGGTGACTCTCGGAGATACAGAGATGCCTGGGCGACACTCAGTGGTACAGTGATGACTGGGTGACTCTCAGTGATACAGTGATGACTGGGCGATTCTCAATGATACAGAGATGACTGGGCTTTTCTCAGTGATACAGAGATAACTGGGCAACTCTCAGTGACCCAGTGATGGCTGGGTGACTCTCAGTGATACAGTGATGTCTGTGCGATTCTCAGTGATACAGTGATGACTTGGTGACTTTCAGTTATACGGTGATGACCGTGCGACTCTCAGTAATACAGTGAGGATTGGGCGATTCTCAGTGATACAGACATCACTGCTCGTCTTTTGGTGATACAGTGATGACTGGGCAACATTCAGTGATACAGTGATAACTGGGTGATTCTCAGTGATACATTGATGCCTGGGTGAATCTCAGTGATAGAGAGATGCCTGGGCGACTCTCAGTGATACAGGGATGACTGGGTGATTCTCAGTGATAGAGAGATGCCTGGGCGACTCTCAGTGATACAGGGATGACTGGGTGATTCTCAATGATACAGTGATGACTGCCGACTCTCAGTGATACAGGGATGACTGGGCAATTCTCAGTAATACAGAGATGATTGGGCTTTTCTCAGTGATACAGTGATGACTGGGTGACTCTCAGTGATACAGTGATGACTGTGCGCCTCTGAGTGATACAGTGATCACTGGGCGATTCTCAAGGATACAGAGATGACTGGGCTTTTATCAGTGATACAGTGATGACTGGGTGATTCTCAGTGATACAGTGATGACTGTGCGATTATCAGTGATACAGTGATCAATGTGCGACTCTCAGTGATATAGTGATGACTAGGCCATTCTCAGTGACATAGCGATGACTGGGTGACTGTCAATGATACAGTGCTCATTGGGCTTTTCTCAGTGATACAGTGATGACTGTGCGACTCTGTGTTGCAGTGATGACTGTGCGACTCTCAGTGTTACAGTTATGACTGGGCGATTCTCAGTGATACAGAATTGACTGGACTATTCTCACTGATACAGTGATGACTGGGAGACATTCAGTGATACAATGATGACTGGGTGACTCTCAGAGATACAGAGATGGCTGGGTGACACTCAGTGATACAGTGATGACTGGGCGATTCTCAGTGATACAGAGATGACTGGGCTTTTCTCAGTGATACAGTGATTACTGGGAGACAATCATTGAAACAGTGATGACTGGGTGACTCTCAGAGATACAGAGATGACTGTGCAACATTCAGTGATACAGTGATTACTGGGTGACTTTAAGTAATACAGTGGTGTCTCTGCGACTCTCAGTGATACAGTGATGACTGGATGACTTTCAGTGATACAGTGATGATTGTGCGACTCTCAGTAATACAGTCATGACTGGGCGATTCTCAATGATACAGACATCACTGCTCGACTTTTGGTGATGCAGTGATGACTGGGCAACGTTCAGTGATACAGTGATAACTGGGTGAGAATTAGTGATACAGTGATAACTGGGTGAGAATTAGTGATACAGTGATGACTGGGTGACTCTCAGTGATACAGTGATGACTTTGCAAATCTGTGTGATACAGTGATGACTGGGTGACTCTGAGTGATACCATGATGACTGGGCAATTCTCAGTGATACAGTGATGACTGGGGTTTTCTCAGTGATACAGTGATGACCGGGCGATTCTCACTGATACAGTGATGACTGGGTCACTTTCAGTGATACAGTGATCACTGTGCAACTCTCAGTGATACAGTGATGGCTGGGTGATTCTCAGTGACAGAGTGATGACTGGGCGACTGTCATTGATACAGTGCTGATTGGGCTTTACTCAGTGGTACAGTAATGACTGGGAAATTCGCAATGATACAGTGAAGACTGGGTGACTCTCAGTGGTACTGAGATGACTGGGCTTTTCTGAGTGATACAGAGATAACTGGGCAATTCGCAGTGATACAGTGATGACTAGGCTTTTCTCAGTGATTCAGTGATGACTGGGTGACTTTAAGTAATACAGTGATGTCTGTGCGACTCTCAGTGATACTGTCATGACTGGGTGACTTTCAGTCATACAGTGATGACTGGGCGACTCTCAGTAATACAGTGATGACTGGGCGATTCTCAGTGATACAGACATCACTGCTCGACTTTTGGTGATGCAGTGATGATTGGGCAACATTCAGTGATACAGTGATAACTGGGTGACTATTAGTGATACAGTGATGACTGGGCGACTCTCAGTGATACAGTGATGACTGGGCGATTCTCAGTGATACAGAGTTGACTGGGTAACTCTCAGAGATACAGTGAAGGCTGTGCAATTCTCAGTGATACAGTGATGACTGTGAGACTCTCAGTGATACATTGATGACCGGGTGATTCTCACTGATACAGTGATGACTGGGTGACTTTAGGTGATACAGTGATGACTGGGTGACTCTCAGTGATACAGTGATGGCTGGGTGATTCTCAGTGACAGAGTGATGACTGGGCGACTGTCAATGATACAGTGCTGATTGGGCTTTACTCAGTGGTACAGTAATGACTGGGAAATTCGCATTGATACAGTGATGACTGGGTGACTCTCAGTGGTACTGAGATGACTGGGCTTTTCTGAGTGATACAGAGATAACTGGGCAATTCGCAGTGATACAGTGATGACTAGGCTTTTCTCAGTTATACAGTGATGACTTTAAGTAATACAGTGATGTCTGTGCGACTCTCAGTGACACAGTGATGACTGGGTGACTTTCAGTCATACAGCGATGACTGGGTGACTTTCAATGATACAGTGATGACTGTGCGACTCTCAGTAAGACAGTGATGACTGGGCGACTCTCAGTAAGACAGTGATGACTGGGCGATTCTCAGTGATACAGACATCACTGCTCGATGGTGATGCAGTGATGGCTGGGCAACATTCAGTGATACAGTGATAACTGGGTGACAATTAGTGATACAGTGATGACTGGGCGACTCTCAGTGATACAGTGATGACAGGGCGATTCTCAGTGAGACAGAGATGACTGGGTAACTCTCAGTGATACAGTGATGTCTGTGCAATTCTCAGTGATACAGTGATGACTGTGAGACTCTCATTGATACATTGATGACCGGGTGATTCTCACTGATACAGTGATGACTGGGTGACTTTAGGTGATACAGTGATGACTGGGTGACTCTCAGTGATACAGTGATGACTGGGTGACTTTCAGTGATACAGTGATGACTGGGTGACTCTCAGTGATACAGTGATGACTGGGCTTTTCTCAGTGATACAGTGATGACTGGGAGACTCTCAGTGATAGAGGGATGACTGGGCGATTCTCAGTAATACAGAGATGATTGGGCTTTTCTCAGTGATACAGTGATGACTGGGTGACTCTCAGTGATACAGTGATGACTGGGCTTTTCTCAGTGATACAGTGATGACTGGGCGACTCTCAGTGATACAGGGATGACTGGGCGATTCTCAGTAATACAGAGATGATTGGGCTTTTCTCAGTGATACAGTGATGACTGGGTGACTCTCAGTGATACAGTGATGACTTTGCGCTTCTGAGTGATACAGTGATCACTGGGCGATTCTCAATGATAGAGATGACTGGGTGATTCTCAGTGATACAGGGATGACTGTGCGATTATCAGTGATACAGTGATCAATGTGCGACTCTCAGTGATACAGTGATGACTGGGCCATTCTCAGTGACATAGCGATGACTGGGTGACTGTCAATGATACAGTGCTCATTGGGCTTTTCTCAGTGATACAGTGATGACTGTGCGACTCTGTGTTGCAGTGATGACTGTGCGACTCTCAGTGTTACAGTTATGACTGGGCGATTCTCAGTAATAGAGATGACTGGTTGATTCTCAGTGATACAGTGATGAATGTGCGATTATCAGTGATACAGTGATCAATGTGCGACTCTCAGTGATACAGTGATGACTAGGCCATTCTCAGTGACATAGCGATGACTGGGTGACTGTCAATGATACAGTGCTCATTGGGCTTTTCTCAGTGATACAGTGATGACTGTGCGACTCTGTGTTGCAGTGATGACTGTGCGACTCTCAGTGTTACAGTTATGACTGGGCGATTCTCAGTGATACAGAATTGACTGGACTATTCTCACTGATACAGTGATGACTGGGAGACATTCAGTGATACAATGATGACTGGGTGACTCTCAGAGATACAGAGATGGCTGGGTGACACTCAGTGATACAGTGATGACTGGGCGATTCTCAGTGATACAGAGATGACTGGGCTTTTCTCAGTGATACAGTGATTACTGGGAGACAATCAGTGAAACAGTGATGACTGGGTGACTCTCAGAGATACAGAGATGGATGGGCGACACTCAGTGGTACAGTGATGACTGGGTGACTCTCAGTGATACAGTGATGACTGAGTGACTCTCAGTGACACAGTGATGGTGGGTGACTCTCAGTGATACAGAGATGACTGGACTTTTCTCAGTGATACAGTGATGACTGGGAGACATTCAGTGATACAGTGATGACTGGGTGACTCTCAGAGATACAGAGATGGCTGGGCGACACTCAGTGTTACAGTTAAGACTGGGCAACATTCAGTGATACAGTGATGACTGGGAGACATTCAGTGAAACAGTGATGACTGGGTGACTCTCAGAGATACAGAGATGGCTGGGCGACACTCAGTGGTACAGTAATAACTGGGTGACTCTCAGTGATACAATGATGACTGTGCGACTCTGAGTGATACAGTGATGACTGGGCGATTCTCAATGATACAGAGATGACTGGGCTTTTCTCAGTGATACAGTGATGACTGGGTGATTCTCAGGGATACAGAGATGACTGGGAGACATTCAGTGATACAGTGATGACTGGGTGACTCTCAGTGATGCAGAGATGACTGGGCCACTGTTAATGATACACCGATGATTAGGCTTTTCTCGGTGATATAGTGATGATTGGGTGACTCTGAATATTACAGTGATGACTGGGCAACTCTCAGGGATACAGTGATGACTGTGCTTTTCTCAGTGATACAGTGATGACTGGGAGACTCTCAGTGATACAGAGATGACTGGGCAACTCTCAGTGATACAGAGATTACTGGGCTTTTCTCAGTGATACTGTCATGATTGGGCCACTCTCATTGAAACAGAGATGACAGTGCGTCTCTCTCAGTGATACAGTGATGACTGTGTGACTATACCTTTTACAGTGCTGACTGGGCGATTCACAGTGATACAGTGATGACTGGACTTTTCTCAGTGATACAGAGATGACTGGGCAACTCACAATGATACTGTGATGACTGGGAGACTCTCAGTTGTACAGAGATGACTGGGCGACCCTCAGTGATAAAGAGATGACTGGGCTTTTTTCAGTGATACAGGGATGACTGGGCAACATTCAGTGATACAGTGATGACTGGGCGACATTCAGTGATACTGTGATGTCTGGGTGACTCTCAGTGATACAGAGATGACTGGGTTTTTCTCAGTGATACAGTGATGACTGGTCGATTCTCAGTGATACAGACATCACTGCTCGACTTTTGGTGATACAGTGATGACTGGGCAACATTCAGTGATAACTGGGTGACACCCAGTGATACAGTGATGACTGGCGATTCTCAGTGATACAGAGATGACTGAGCTTTTCTCAGTGATACAGTGATGACTGGGTGACTCTCAGTAATACAGTGATGACTGTGTGATTCTCAGTGATACAAATAATGCTATGAGACTCTCAGTGATACAGTGATGACTGGGTGACTTTCAGTGATACATTGATGACTGTGCAACTCTCAGTGATACAGTGATGACTGGACTTTTCTCAGTGATGCAGAGATGATTGGGTCACTCTCAGTGATGCAGAGATGACTGTGTGACTCTCTCAGTGATACAGTGATGACTGCGTGACTCTCAGTGTTACAGTGATGACTGGGCAATCTCAGTGATACAGAGATGACTGGGCGACTGTCAATGATACAGTGATGACTGGGTGATTCTCAGTGCCACTGAGATGACTGGGCTTTTCTCAGTGATACAGAGAAAACTGGGCGACTCTCAGTGATACAGTAATGACTGGGCTTTTCTCAGTGATACAGTGATGACTGGGTGAATCTCAGTGATACAGTGATGACTGGGTGATTTTCAGTGATACAGTGATGACTGGGTGACTCTCAGTGATACAGTGATGACTGGGTGACTCTCTGTGATACATTGATGACTGGGCATTTCTCAGTGATACAGTGATGACTGTGTCACTCTCACTAATACAGTGATGACTCGGCGATTCTCAGTGATACTGAGATCACTGCTCGACCTTTCGTGATACAGTGATGACTGGGCATCTTTCTGTGATACAGTGATAACTGGGTGACTCTCAGTGATTCAGTGATGACTGGGCCACTGTTAATGATACACTGATGATTAGGCTTTTCTCAGTGATACAGTGATGACTGGGTGACTCTCAGTGGTACAGAGATGATTGGGCTTTTCTCAGTGATGTAGTGATGATTGGGTGACTCTCAATATTACAGTGATGGCTAGGCGACTCAGTAATACAATGATGACTCTCAGTGATACAGTGATAACTGGGCTTTTCTCAGCGATACAGAGATAACTGGGCGACTCTCAGTGATACAGTAATGACTGGGCTTTTCTCATTAATACAGTGATGACTGGGTGTCTTTAGGTGATACAGTGATGACTGGGTGACTCTCAGTGATACAGTGGTGACTGGGCATTTCTCAGTCATACAGTGATGACTGGGCTTTTCTCATTGATACAGTGATGACTGGGTGACTCTCAGTGATACAGAGATCACTGGGAAACATTCAGTGATACAGTGATTACTGGGTGACTTTAGGAAATACAGTGATGACCGAGTGACTCTCAGTGATACAGAGATGACTGGGTGACTCTCAGTGACACATTGATGACTTGGCTTTTCTCAGTGATACAGAGATGACTGGGCAACTCACAATGATACTGTGATGACTGGAAGACTCTCAGTTGTACAGAGCTAACTGGGCGACCCTCAGGGATAAAGAGATGACTGGGCTTTTATCAGTGATACAGTGATGGAAGGGTGATTCTCAGTGATAGATTGATGACTGGGCTTTTCTCAGTGATGCCGAGATAACTAGGAGACTCTCAGTTGTATAGAGATGACTGGGCAACTCTCAGCGATACAATGATGACTGGGTGACTCTCAGAGGTACAAAGATTACTGGGCTTTTCTCAGTGATATAGTGATGATTGGGTGACTCTCAATATTACAGTGATGACTGGGCGACTCTCAGGGATACAGTGATGACTGGACTTCTCTCAGTGATACAGTGATGACTGGGAGACTCTCAGTTATACAGAGATGACTTGGCGACTCTCAGTGATACAGTGATGACTGGGCGACATTCATTGATATAGTGATGAGTGGGTGACTCTCAGTGATACAGAGATGACTGAGCGACACTCAGTGATACAGTGATGACTGGGCGATTCTCAGTTGTACAGTGATGACTGGGGGATTCTCGGTGATAGAGAGGTGACTGGTTGACTCTCAGGGATACAGTGATGACTGTGTGTTTCTTAGTAATACAGTGATGACTGTGAGACTCTCAGTGATACAGTGATGACTGGGCGATTCTCTGTGATACAGTGATGACTGGGGGATTCTCGGTGATAGAGAGATGACAGGACTTTTCTCAGTGATACAGTGATGACTGGGTGACTCTCAGTGATACATTGATGACTGGGCTTTTCTCGGTGATACAGAGATGACTGGGTGAGTCTCAGTGATACAGTGATGACTGGGTGACACTCAGTGATACAGTGATGACTATGTGATACTCAGTGATACAGTGATGACTGGGGGATTCTCGGTGATAGAGAGATGACTGGGCTTTTCTCGGTGATACAGAGATGACTGGGTGAGTCTCAGTGATACAGTGATGACTGGGTGACACTCAGTGATACATTGATGACTGGGCTTTTCTCGGTGATACAGAGATGACTGGGTGAGTCTCAGTGATACAGTGATGAGTGGGTGACACTCAGTGATACAGTGATGACTGTGTGATACTCAGTGATACAGTGATGACTGGGTCACTTTCAGTGATACAGTGATGTCTGTGCCACTCTCAATGATATAGTATTGACTGTGCGATTCTCAGTGATACAGTGATCAACGTGAGACTCTCAGTGACACAGAGATAACTGGGCTTTTCTCAGTGATATAGAGATGACTGGGCAACTGTCAATGATACAGTGCAGATTGGGCTTTCCTCAGTGATACAGTGATGGCTGGGCAACTCGCAATGATACAGTGATGTCTGGGTGACTCTCAGTGGTACTGAGATGACTGGGCTTTTCTCAGTGATACAGAGATAACTGCGCGACTCTCAGTGATACAGTGATGACTGGGCTTTTCTCATTGATACAGTGATGACTGGGTGACTCTCAGTGATACAGTGATGAATGGGCTTTTCTCAGTGATACAGTGATGACTGGGTTTCTTTCAGTGATACAGTGATGATTGTGCGACTCTCAGTGATACAGTGATGACTTGGAAACTCTCAGTGATACAGTGATGCATGGGCGACTCTCAGTGACACAGTGATGAGTGTGCGACTCTCTCAGTGATACAGTGATGACTGTGCGACTCTCAGTGATACAGTGATGACTGGGCATTTCTCAGTAATACAGTGTTGACTGGGCTTTTCTCAGTGATACATTGAGGACTGGGCTTTTTTCAGTGATACAGAGATGACTGGGTGACTCTCAGTGATACAGTCGTGACTGGGCTTTTCTCAGTGATACAGTGATGACTGGGTGACTTTCAGTAATATAGTGATGACTGTGCGACTCTCAGAGATACAGTGATGACTGTGCGACTCTCAGTGATGCAGCGATGACTGGGCATTTCTCAGTAATACAGCGTTGACTGGGCTTTTCTCAGTGATACAGTGAGGACTGGGCTTTTTCAGTGATACAGAGATGACTGGGTGACTCTCTGTGATACAATGATGAATGGGCTTTTCTCAGTGATACAGTGATGACTGTGCGACTCTCAGTGATACAGTGATGACTTGGCAACTCTCAGTGATACAGTGATGAGTGTGCACCTCTCTCAGTGATACAGTGATGACTGGGTTACTCTCAGTGATAGAGTGATGACTGGGTGACTCTCAGTGATACAATGATGTCTGGGCTTTTCTCAGTGATATCATGATGACTGGGTGACTCTCACTGGTACAGTGATGTCTGGGCTTTTCTCAGTGATATAGTGAGGACTGGGTGACTCTCAGTGAAACAGGGATCACTGGGCAACATTCAGTGATACAGTGATTGCTGGGTGACTTTCAGTAATACAGTGATTTCTGTGCGACTCTCAGTGATACAGTGATGACTGTGTGACTCTCAGTGATACAGTGAACACTGGGTGACTCTCAATGATACAGTGATGACTGTGCGACTCTCAGTAATACAGTGATGACTGGGCGATTCTCAGTGATACAGTGATCAATGTGAGACTTTCAGTGATACAATGATACACGGAGAAGACTGGGCTTTTCGCAGTGATATAGACATGACTGGGCGACTGTCAATGATAAAGTGCTGATTGGGCTTTCCTCAGTGATACAGTGATCACTGGGCAACTCGCAATGTTACAGTTATATCTGGGTGACTCTCAGTGATACAGTGATGACTGGGCTTTTCTCATTGATACAGTGAAGTCTTTGCGACTCTCAGTGATACAGTGATGACTGGGTGACTCTCAGTGATACAGTGATGACTGGGTGAATGTCAGTGATGCAGAGATCACTGGGAAACATTCAGTGATACAGTGATTACTGGGTAACTTTCAGTATTACAGTGATGACTGTGCGACTCTCAGTATTACAGTGATGACTGTGCGACTCTCAGTATTACAGTGATGACTGGGTGACTCTCAGTGATACAGTGATGACTGGGCTTTCCTCAGTGAAATAGTGATGATTGGGTGTCTCTCAATATAACAGTGAGGACTGGGTGACTCTCAGGGATACAGTGATGATTGGGCTTTTCTCAGTGATACAGTGACGACTGGGCGACATTCAGTAATAGAGTGATGACTGGGTGACTCTCAGGGATACGGTGATGATTGGGCTTTTCTCAGTGATACAGTGACGACAGGGCGACATTCAGTAATAGAGTGATGACTGGGCGACTCACAGTGATACAGTGATGACTGGGTGACTCTCAGTGATACAGTGATGACTGAGTGACTCTCAGTGACACAGTGATGGTGGGTGACTCTCAGTGATACAGAGATGACTGGGCTTTTATCAGTGATTCAGTAATGACTGGGCGACATTCAGTGATAGAGTGATGACTGGGAGACTCTCAGTGATACATTCATGAATTGGCAACTCTGAGTGATACAGTGATGACTGTGCTTTTCTCAGTGATACAGTGATGACTGTCCGATGGTCAGTTATACAGTGATGACTGGATGACCCTCAGTTATACAGTGATCACTGGGTGACTCTCAGTGATACAGAGATGATGGGCGATTCTCAGTGATACAGTGGTGACTGGGCTGTTCTCAGCTATGACTGGGTGACTTCAATGATACAGTAATGACTGTGCAATTCTCATGTAATACAGTGATGACTGGGCCATTCTCAGTGACACAGTGATTACGGGGCTTTTCTCAGTGATACAGAGATGACTGGGCGACTGTCAATGATACAGTGTTGATTGGGCTTTCTGCAGTGATACAGTGATGACTGGGTGACTCTCAGTGATACAGCGATAAATGGGCAACTCTCACTGATGCAGTGATGACTCGGCTTTTCTCATTGAAACAGTGATGAATATGTCACTCCCAGTAATACAGAGATCACTGGGCAACATTCAGTGATACAGTGATTACTGGGTGACTCTCAGTGATACAGTGATGACTGCTCAATTCTCAGTGATACAGTGATGACAGGGTGACTTTCAGTGATACAGTGATGTCTGTGCGACTCTCAAAGATACAGTTGATGACTGTGCGACTCTCAGTGATGCAGTGATGACTCAGCATTTCTTAGTAATACAGTGATGTCTGTGTGACTCTCAGTTATACAGAGATGACAGGGCTTTTCTCAGTGATACAGTGATGACTGGGTGACATTCAGTGATACTGTGATGACTTGGTGACTCTGCGAGATACAGTAATGACTGTGCGGTTCTCAGTGATACCGTGATGACTGTGAGACTCTCAGTGATACAGTGATGACTGGGCGATTCTCAGTGATACAGAGATGACTGGGCGACTCTCACTGACACAGTGATGATTGGGTGACTCTCAGTGATAGAGTGATGACTGGGCGATTCACAGTGATACAGAGATGACTGGACTTCTCTCAGTGAGACAGTGATGACTGGGTGACTCTCAGTGATACGTTGATGACTGGGCTTTTATCAGTGATACAGCGATGACTGGGTGACTCTCAGTGATACAGTGATGACTGTGCGACACTCAGTGATACAGTGATGACTGGGTGACCCTCAGTGATACCTTGAGAACTGTGCGACTCTCAGGGATACAGTGATGACTCGACGATTCTCAGTGATACAGAGATGACTGGGCTCTTCCCAGTGATACAGAGATGACTGGGCGAATCTCAGTGATACAGTGATTGCTGGGCTTTTCTCAGTGATACAGTGATGACTGGGTGAATCTCAGTGATGCAGTGGTGCCTGGGTCACTTTCAGTGATACAGTAATGACTGTGCAACTCTCAATGATATAGTGATGACTGTGTGATTCTCAGTGATACAGAGATGACTGGGTGATTTTCAGTGACACAGTGATTACTGGGCTTTTCTCAGTGATACAGAGATGACTGGGCAACTCACAATGATACAGAGATAACTGGGCGACTCTCACTGATGCAGTGATGACTGGGCTTTTCTAATTGATAAAGTGATGAATGGGTCACTCCCAGTAATACAGAGATCACTGGGCAACATTCAGTGATACACTGATTACTGGGTGACTCTCAGTGATACAGTAATGACTGCGCAATTCTCAATGATACAGTGATGACTGGGTGACTCTCAGTGATACAGTGATGCCTGTGTGATTCTCAGTGGTACAGTGAGGAATGTGTGACTCTCAGTATAACAGTGATGACTGTCCGATTCTCAGTGATACAGAGATAACTGTGTGACTTTCTGTGATACAGTGATGACTGCGCAATTCTCAGTGATCCAGTGATGACTGGGCGACTTTCAGTAATACACTGATGACTGTGCGACTCTCAGAGATACAGTGATGACTGTGCGACTCTCTGTGATGCAGTGATGACTGGGGATTTCTTAGTAATACAGTGACGTCTGTGCGACTCTCAGTGATATAGTGATGACTGTGCGACTCTCAGTAATACAGTGATGACTGTGCGATTCTCAGTGATACAGTGATGACTGGGCATTTCTCAGTAATACAGTGTTGACTGGGCTTTTATCAGTGATACAGTGACGACTGGGTGACTCACAGTGATACAGTGACGACTGAGCGATTCTCAGTGAGACAGTGATGTCTGGGTCACTTCTATTGATACAGTGATGACTGTGTAACTCTAGGTGATACAGTGATGACTGTGCAATTCTAAGTTATACAGTGATGACTGGGCTATTTTCAGTGATACAGTGATGACTGGGTGACTCTCAGTGATACAGTGATGAATGGGCTTTTCTCAGTGATACAGTGATGATTGGGTTACTTTTAGTGATACAGTGATGACTGTGCAACTCTCAGTGATACAGTGATGACTTGGCGACTCCCAGTGATACAGTGTTGACTGGGCGACTCTCAGTGATACAGTGATGACTGTGCAACTCTCAGTGATACAGTGATGACTTGGCGACTCCCAGTGATACAGTGTTGACTGGGCGACTCTCAGTGATACTGTGATGAGTGTGCGACTCTCTCAGTGATACAGTGATGACTGGGTGACTCTCAGTGATACAGAGATGACTGGTCTTTTCTCAGTGATACAGTGATGACTGGGTGACTCTCACTGGTACAGCGATGACAGGGCTTTTCTCAGTGATACAATGATGACTGGGTGACTCCCAGTGATACATTGATGACTGGGCTTTTCTTAGTGATACAGAGATTACTGGGGAACTCTCAATGATACAATCATCACTGGGTGACTCTCAGCGATAAACAGATGAGTGGGTGACTCTCAATGTTACAGTGATGATTGGACTTTTCTCAGTGATATAGTGATGACTGGGTGACTGTCAGTGGTACAGAGATGACTGGGTGACTCTCAGTGTTACAGAGATGACTGCTTGACTCTCAGTGATACAGAGATGAATGGGCGATATTCAGTGATACAGTGATGATGTGTGACTCTCATGATACAGAGATGACTTGGCGACACTCATTTGTACAGTGATGACTGTGCGACTCTCAGTGATAATGTCATGATTGGGCGATTCTCGGTGATGCAGAGATTACTGGGCATTTCTCAGTGATACAGTGATGACTGGGTGACTCTCAGTGATACAGTGATGACTGTGTGATTCTCAGCGATACAGTCATTACTGGGTGACTCTCAGTGATACAGTGATGACTGTGTGATTCTCAGCGATACAGTCATTACTGGGTGACTCTCAGTGATACAGTGATGAATGTGTGACTCTCAGTGATACAGTGATAACTGGGCGATTCTCAGTGATACAGTGATGACTGGGTGACTCTCAGTGATACAGTGATGCCTGTGTGATTCTCAGTGGTACAGTGAGGACCGTGTGACTCACAGTGATACAGTGATTACTGAGCCATTCTCAGTGATACAGTGATAACTGGGTCACTTTCAGTAATACAGTGATGACTGTGCAATTATCAATGATACAGTGATGACTGTGCGATTCTCAGTAATACAGCGATGACTGGGATTTTTCAGTGATACAGAGATGCCTGGGTTACTATCAGTGATGCAGTGATGATTGGGTTACTTTCAGTGATACAGTGATGACTGGGCGACTCTCAGTGATACAGTGATGACTGGGCGAATCTCAATGATACAGTGATGACTGGGCGACTCTCTCAGTGATTCAGTGATGTCTGGGTGACATTCAGTGATACAGTGTTGACTGTGTGACTCTCATTGATACACTGATGACTGGGCTTTTCTCAGTGATACAATGATGACTGGCGACAGTCAGTTGTACAGTGACGACTGGGTGACTCTCAGTGATACAGAGATGACTGGGCTTTTCTCAGTGATACAGAGATGACTGGGCTTTTCTCAGTGATACAGTAATGACTGGGAAACTCACAGTGATACCGTGATGGCTGAATGATTCTCAGTGATACATAGATGACTGGGTCACTTTCAGCGATACAGTGATGACTGTGCAACTCTCAGTTATACAGTTATGACTGGGCGATTCTCAGTGTTACAGAGATAACTGGGTGACTTTCTCTGATACAGTGGTGACTGTGCATCTCACAGAGATGCAGTGAAGTCTGGGTGACTTTTAGTGATACAGTGATGACTGTGCAACTCTCAGTGATACAGTGATGACTGGGTGACTCTCAGTGATACAGTGATGACTGTGCGACACTCAGTGATACAGTGATGACTGGGTGACCCTCAGTGATACCTTGAGAACTGTGCGACTCTCAGGGATACAGTGATGACTCGACGATTCTCAGTGATACAGAGATGACTGGGCTCTTCCCAGTGATACAGAGATGACTGGGCGAATCTCAGTGATACAGTGATTGCTGGGCTTTTCTCAGTGATACAGTGATGACTGGGTGAATCTCAGTGATGCAGTGGTGCCTGGGTCACTTTCAGTGATACAGTAATGACTGTGCAACTCTCAATGATATAGTGATGACTGTGTGATTCTCAGTGATACAGAGATGACTGGGTGATTTTCAGTGACACAGTGATTACTGGGCTTTTCTCAGTGATACAGAGATGACTGGGCAACTCACAATGATACAGAGATAACTGGGCGACTCTCACTGATGCAGTGATGACTGGGCTTTTCTAATTGATAAAGTGATGAATGGGTCACTCCCAGTAATACAGAGATCACTGGGCAACATTCAGTGATACACTGATTACTGGGTGACTCTCAGTGATACAGTAATGACTGCGCAATTCTCAATGATACAGTGATGACTGGGTGACTCTCAGTGATACAGTGATGCCTGTGTGATTCTCAGTGGTACAGTGAGGAATGTGTGACTCTCAGTATAACAGTGATGACTGTCCGATTCTCAGTGATACAGAGATAACTGTGTGACTTTCTGTGATACAGTGATGACTGCGCAATTCTCAGTGATCCAGTGATGACTGGGCGACTTTCAGTAATACACTGATGACTGTGCGACTCTCAGAGATACAGTGATGACTGTGCGACTCTCTGTGATGCAGTGATGACTGGGGATTTCTTAGTAATACAGTGACGTCTGTGCGACTCTCAGTGATATAGTGATGACTGTGCGACTCTCAGTAATACAGTGATGACTGTGCGACTCTCAGTAATACAGTGATGACTGGGCATTTCTCAGTAATACAGTGTTGACTGGGCTTTTATCAGTGATACAGTGACGACTGGGTGACTCACAGTGATACAGTGACGACTGAGCGATTCTCAGTGAGACAGTGATGTCTGGGTCACTTCTATTGATACAGTGATGACTGTGTAACTCTAGGTGATACAGTGATGACTGTGCAATTCTAAGTTATACAGTGATGACTGGGCTATTTTCAGTGATACAGTGATGAATGGGCTTTTCTCAGTGATACAGTGATGATTGGGTTACTTTTAGTGATACAGTGATGACTGTGCAACTCTCAGTGATACAGTGATGACTTGGCGACTCCCAGTGATACAGTGTTGACTGGGCGACTCTCAGTGATACTGTGATGAGTGTGCGACTCTCTCAGTGATACAGTGATGACTGGGTGACTCTCAGTGATACAGAGATGACTGGTCTTTTCTCAGTGATACAGTGATGACTGGGTGACTCTCACCGGTACAGCGATGACAGGGCTTTTCTCAGTGATACAATGATGACTGGGTGACTCCCAGTGATACATTGATGACTGGGCTTTTCTTAGTGATACAGAGATTACTGGGGAACTCTCAATGATACAATCATCACTGGGTGACTCTCAGCGATAAACAGATGAGTGGGTGACTCTCAATGTTACAGTGATGATTGGACTTTTCTCAGTGATATAGTGATGACTGGGTGACTGTCAGTGGTACAGAGATGACTGGGTGACTCTCAGTGTTACAGAGATGACTGCTTGACTCTCAGTGATACAGAGATGAATGGGCGATATTCAGTGATACAGTGATGATGTGTGACTCTCAGTGATACAGAGATGACTTGGCGACACTCATTTGTACAGTGATGACTGTGCGACTCTCAGTGATAATGTCATGATTGGGCGATTCTCGGTGATGCAGAGATTACTGGGCATTTCTCAGTGATACAGTGATGACTGGGTGACTCTCAGTGATACAGTGATGACTGTGTGATTCTCAGCGATACAGTCATTACTGGGTGACTCTCAGTGATACAGTGATGAATGTGTGACTCTCAGTGATACAGTGATAACTGGGCGATTCTCAGTGATACAGTGATGACTGGGTGACTCTCAGTGATACAGTGATGCCTGTGTGATTCTCAGTGGTACAGTGAGGACCGTGTGACTCACAGTGATACAGTGATTACTGAGCCATTCTCAGTGATACAGTGATAACTGGGTCACTTTCAGTAATACAGTGATGACTGTGCAATTATCAATGATACAGTGATGACTGTGCGATTCTCAGTAATACAGCGATGACTGGGATTTTTCAGTGATACAGAGATGCCTGGGTTACTATCAGTGATGCAGTGATGATTGGGTTACTTTCAGTAATACAGTGATGACTGTGCGGCTCTCAGTGATACAGTGATGACTGGGCGACTCTCAGTGATACAGTGATGACTGGGCGAATCTCAATGATACAGTGATGACTGGGCGACTCTCTCAGTGATTCAGTGATGTCTGGGTGACATTCAGTGATACAGTGTTGACTGTGTGACTCTCATTGATACACTGATGACTGGGCTTTTCTCAGTGATACAATGATGACTGGCGACAGTCAGTTGTACAGTGACGACTGGGTGACTCTCAGTGATACAGAGATGACTGGGCTTTTCTCAGTGATACAGAGATGACTGGGCTTTTCTCAGTGATACAGTAATGACTGGGAAACTCACAGTGATACCGTGATGGCTGAATGATTCTCAGTGATACATAGATGACTGGGTCACTTTCAGCGATACAGTGATGACTGTGCAACTCTCAGTTATACAGTTATGACTGGGCGATTCTCAGTGTTACAGAGATAACTGGGTGACTTTCTCTGATACAGTGGTGACTGTGCATCTCACAGAGATGCAGTGAAGTCTGGGTGACTTTTAGTGATACAGTGATGACTGTGCAACTCTCAGTGATACAGTGATGACTTGGCGACTCCCAGTGATACAGTGTTGACTGGGCGACTCTCAGTGATACTGTGATGAGTGTGCGACTCTCTCAGTGATACAGTGATGACTGGGTGACTCTCAGTGATACAGAGATGACTGGTGTTTTCTCAGTGATACAGTGATGACTGGGTGACTCTCACTGGTACAGCGATGACAGGGCTTTTCTCAGTGATACAATGATGATTGGGTGACTCCCAGTGATACATTGATGACTGGGCTTTTCTTAGTGATACAGAGATTACTGGGGAACTCTCAATGATACAATCATCACTGGGTGACTCTCAGCGATAAACAGATGAGTGGGTGACTCTCAATGTTACAGTGATGATTGGACTTTTCTCAGTGATATAGTGATGACTGGGTGACTGTCAGTGGTACAGAGATGACTGGGTGACTCTCAGTGTTACAGAGATGACTGCTTGACTCTCAGTGATACAGAGATGAATGGGCGATATTCAGTGATACAGTGATGACTGTGTGACTCTCAGTGATACAGAGATGCCTTGGCGACACTCATTTGTACAGTGATGACTGTGCGACTCTCAGTGATAACGTCATGATTGGGCGATTCTCGGTGATGCAGAGATTACTGGGCATTTCTCAGTGATACAGTGATGACTGGGTGACTCTCAGTGATACAGTGATGACTGTGTGATTCACAGCGATACAGTCATTACTGGGTGACTCTCAGTGATACAGTGATGACTGTGTGATTCTCAGCGATACAGTCATTACTGGGTGACTCTCAGTGATACAGTGATGAATGTGTGACTCTCAGTGATACAGTGATAACTGGGCGATTCTCAGTGATACAGTGATGACTGGGTGACTCTCAGTGATACAGTGATGCCTGTGTGATTCTCAGTGGTACAGTGAGGACCGTGTGACTCACAGTGATACAGTGATTACTGAGCCATTCTCAGTGATACAGTGATAACTGGGTCACTTTCAGTAATACAGTGATGACTGTGCAATTATCAATGATACAGTGATGACTGTGCGATTCTCAGTAATACAGCGATGACTGGGATTTTTCAGTGATACAGAGATGCCTGGGTTACTATCAGTGATGCAGTGATGATTGGGTTACTTTCAGTGATACAGTGATGACTGGGCGACTCTCAGTGATACAGTGATGACTGGGCGACTCTCAGTGATACAGTGATGACTTGGCGAATCTCAATGATACAGTGATGACTGGGCGACTCTCTCAGTGATTCAGTGATGTCTGGGTGACATTCAGTGATACAGTGTTGACTGTGCGACTCTCATTGATACACTGATGACTGGGCTTTTCTCAGTGATACAATGATGACTGGTGACAGTCAGTTGTACAGTGACGACTGGGTGACTCTCAGTGATACAGAGATGACTGGGCTTTTCTCAGTGATACAGAGATGACTGGGCTTTTCTCAGTGATACAGTGATGACTGGGAAACTCACAGTGATACCGTGATGGCTGAATGATTCTCAGTGGTACATAGATGACTGGGTCACTTTCAGCGATACAGTGATGACTGTGCAACTCTCAGTTATACAGTTATGACTGGGCGATTCTCAGTGTTACAGAGATAACTGGGTGACTTTCTCTGATACAGTGGTGACTGTGCATCTCACAGAGATGCAGTGAAGTCTGGGTGACTTTTAGTGATACAGTGATGACTGGGCGACAGTCAGTTGTACAGTGTTGACTGGGTAACTCTCAGTTATACAGTGATGACTGTGCCACTCTCAGTGATACAATGATGACTGTAAGACTCGCAGTATTACAGTGATGACTGGGTGACTCTCAGTGATACATTGATGACTGGGCTTTTCTCATTGAGTCAGAGATGACTCGGCAACTCACAATGATACAGTGATGACTGGTTGACTCTCAGTGATACAGTGATGACTGGGCTGTTCTCAGCTATGACTGGGTGACTTCAATGATACAGTAATGACTGTGCAATTCTCAGTGATACAGTGATGACTGTGTGATCCTCAGTGATACAGTGATTACGGGGCTTTTCTCAGTGATACAGTGATTACGGGGCTTTTCTCAGTGATACAGAGATGACTGGGCGACTCTCAGTGAAACAGTGATGACTGGGCTTTCCTCAGTGGTACAGTGATGAATATGTCACTCCCAGTAATACAGAGATCACTGGGCAACATTCAGTGATTCATTGATTACTGGGTGACTCTCAGTGATACAGTGATGACTGGGCGACTCTCAGAGATACAGTTGATGACTGTGTGACTCTCAGTGATGCAGTGATGACTGAGCATTTCTTAGTAATACAGTGATGTCTATGCGACTCTCAGCGATACAGTGATGACTGGGTGACTCTCAGTTATACAGAGATGACAGGGCTTTTCTCAGTGATACAGTAATGACTGGGTGACATTCAGTGATACAGTGATGACTTGGTGACTCTCAGAGATACAGTAATGACTGTGCGGTTCTCAGTGATACAGTGATGACTGGGCGATTCTCAGTGATACAGAGATGACAGGGCTTTTCTCAGTGATACAGTAATGACTGGGTGACATTCAGTGATACAGTGATGACTTGGTGACTCTCAGAGATACAGTAATGACTGTGCGGTTCTCAGTGATACAGTGATGACTGTGCGATTCTCAGTGATACAGTGATGACTGGGCGACTCTCACTGATACTGTGATGATTGGGTGACTCTCAGTGATACAGAGATGACTGGGTGACTCTCAGTGATACAGTGATGCCTGTGCGATTCTCAGTGATACAGTGATGACTGTGCGACACTCAGTGATACAGTGATGACTGGGCACTCTCTAAGTGATTCAGTGATGTCTGGGTGACATTCAGTGATACAGTGTTGACTGTGTGACTCTCATTGATACACTGATGACTGGGCTTTTCTCAGTGATACAATGATTACTGGCGACAGTCAGTTGTAGAGTGATGACTGGGTGACTCTCAGTGATAAAGGGATGACTGTGCTTTTCTCAGTGATACAGTGATGTCTGGGTGACCCTCAGTTGTACAGAGATGACTGGACTTTTCCCAGTGATACAGAGATGACTGGGCGAATCTCAGTGATACAGTGATGGCTGGGCTTTTCTCAGTGATACAGTGATGACTGGGTGACATTCATTGATTCAGTGAAGACTGTGCAACTCTCAATGATATAGTGATGACTGTGCGATTCTCAGTGATACAGAGATGACTGGGTGATTTTCAGTGATACAGTGATGACTGGGCCATTCTCAGTGACACAGTGATGACTGGGCGACTGTCAATGATACAGTGTTGATTGGGCTTTCCGCAGTGATACAGTGATGACTGGGCAACTCACAATGATACAGAGATAACTAGGCGACTCTCACTGATGCAGTGATGTCTGTGTGATTCTCAGTGGTACAGTGAGGACTGTGTGACTCTCAGTATAATAGTGCTGACTGTCCGATTCTCAGTGATACAGAGATAACTGTGTGACTTCCTGTGATACAGTGATGACTGCGCAATTCTCAGTGATACAGTGATGACTGGGTGACTTTCAGTAATACAGTGATGACTGTGCGACTCTCAGAGATACAGTGATGACTGTGCGACTCTCAGTGATGCAGTGATGACTGGGTGACTCTCAGCGATACAGTGATGACTGGGTGACTCTCAGTGATACGGTGATGACTGGGTGACTCTCAGTGGTACAGAGACGACTGGGTTTTTCTCAGTGATACAGTGATGACTGGGTGACTCTCAGTGATACAAAGATGAATGGGCGATATTCAGTGATACAGTGATGACTGTGTGACTCTCAGTGATACAGAGATGACTTGGCGACACTCATTTGTACAGTGATGACTTTGCGACTCTCAGTGATACCATCATGATTGGGCGATTCTCGGTGATGCAGAGATTACTGGGCATTTCTCAGTGATACAGTGATGACTGGGTGACTCTCAGTGATACAGTGATGAATGTGTGACTCTCAGTGATACAGTGATAACTGGGCGATTCTCAGTGATACAGTGATGACTGGGTGACTCTCAGCGATCCAGTGATGCCTGTGTGATTCTCAGTGGTACAGTGAGGACTGTGTGACTCACAGTGATACAGTGATGACTGAGCGATTTTCAGTGATACAGTGATAACTGGGTCACTTTCAGTAATACAGTGATGACTGTGCAATTATCAGTGATATAGTGATGACTGTGCGATTCTCAGTAATACAGCGATGACTGGGATTTTTCAGTGATACAGAGATGCCTGGGTTACTATCAGTGATGCAATGATGATTGGTTTACTTTCAGTAATACAGTGATGACTGTGCGGCTCTCAGTGATACAGTGATGACTTGGCGACTCTCAGTGATACAGTGATGACTGGGCGACTCTCTCAGTGATTCAGTGATGTCTGGGTGACATTCAGTGATACAGTGTTGACTGTGTGACTCTCATTGATACACTGATGACTGGGCTTTTCTCAGTGATACAACGATGACTGGTGACAGTCAATTGTACAGTGATGACTGGGTGACTCTCAGTGCTACAGTGATGACTGGGCGATTTTCAGTGATGCAGAGATTACTGTGCTTTTCACAGTGATACAGTTATGACTTAGTGACTTTCAGAGATACATTGATGACTGGGCGACTCTCAGTGATACAGTGATGATTGGGTGACTCTCAGTTATACAGTGATGACTGGGCGACTCGCAATGATACAGTGTTGACTGGGTGACTCTCAGTGGTACAGAGATGACTGGTCTTTTCTCAGTGATGCAGAGATGACAGGGTGTTTCTCAGTGATACAGTGATGAATTGGCTTTTCTCAGTGATACAGTGATGACTGTGTTACTTTCAGTGATGCAGTGATGATTGGGTTACTTCCAGTGATACAGTGATGATTGTGCAGCTCCCAGTGATACAGTGATGACTTGGCGATATTCCGTGATACAGTGATGATTGGGTGACTCTCAGTGATACAGTGATGACTGGGCTTTTATCAGTGATACAGTGATGACTGTGTGACTTTCAGTGGTAAAGAGATGATTGGGCTTTTCTGAGTGATACAGAGATGACTGAACGATTCTCAGTGACACAGAGATGACTGGGTCACTTTCAGCGATACAGTAATGACTGGGCAACTCTCAGCGATACAGTGATGACTGGGCAATTCTCAGTGATACAGTGATGACTGGGCGACTCTCAGTGATACATAGATGACTGGGATTTTCTCAGGGATACAGTGATGACTGGGAAACTCACAGTGATACCGTGATGGCTGAATGATTCTCAGTGATACATAGATGACTGGGTCACTTTCAGCGATACAGTGATGACTGTGCAACTCTCAGTTATACAGTTATGACTGGGCGATTCTCAGTGTTACAGAGATAACTGGGTGACTTTCTCTGATACAGTGGTGACTGTGCATCTCACAGAGATGCAGTGAAGTCTGGGTGACTTTTAGTGATACAGTGATGACTGGGCGACAGTCAGTTGTACAGTGTTGACTGGGTAACTCTCAGTTATACAGTGATGACTGTGCCACTCTCAGTGATACAATGATGACTGTAAGACTCGCAGTATTACAGTGATGACTGGGTGACTCTCAGTGATACATTGATGACTGGGCTTTTCTCATTGAGTCAGAGATGACTCGGCAACTCACAATGATACAGTGATGACTGGTTGACTCTCAGTGATACAGTGATGACTGGGCTGTTCTCAGCTATGACTGGGTGACTTCAATGATACAGTAATGACTGTGCAATTCTCAGTGATACAGTGATGACTGTGTGATCCTCAGTGATACAGTGATTACGGGGCTTTTCTCAGTGATACAGAGATGACTGGGCGACTCTCAGTGAAACAGTGATGACTGGGCTTTCCTCTGTGGTACAGTGATGAATATGTCACTCCCAGTAATACAGAGATCACTGGGCAACATTCAGTGATACAGAGATGACTGGGTGACTCTCAGTGATACAGTGATGCCTGTGCGATTCTCAGTGATACAGTGATGACTGTGCGAAACTCAGTGATACAGTGATGACTGGGCACTCTCTAAATGATTCAGTGATGTCTGGGTGACATTCAGTGATACAGTGTTGACTGTGTGACTCTCATTGATACACTGATGACTGGGCTTTTCTCAGTGATACAATGATGACTGGCGACAGTCAGTTGTACAGTGACGACTGGGTGACTCTCAGTGATAAAGGGATGACTGTGCTTTTCTCAGTGATACAGTGATGTCTGGGTGACCCTCAGTGATACCTTGAGAACTGTGCGACTCTCAGGGATACAGTGATGACTCGACGATTCTCAGTGATACAGAGATGACTGGGGAACTCACAAGGATACAGTGATGACTGGGTGACCCTCAGTTGTACAGAGATGACTGGACTTTTCCCAGTGATACAGAGATGACTGGGCGAATCTCAGTGATACAGTGATGGCTGGGCTTTTCTCAGTGATACAGTGATGACTGGGTGACATTCATTGATTCAGTGATGACTGTGCGATTCTCAGTGATACAGTGATGACTGTGCGATTCTCAGTGATACAGTGATGACTGGGTGAATCTCAGTGATACAGTGATGCCTGGGTCACTTTCAGTGATACAGTGAAGACTGTGCAACTCTCAATGATATAGCGATGACTGTGCGATTCTCAGTGATACAGAGATGACTGGGTGATTTTCAGTGATACAGTGATGACTGGGCCATTCTCAGTGACACAGTGATGACTGGGCGACTGTCAATGATACAGTGTTGATTGGGCTTTCCGCAGTGATACAGTGATGACTGGGCAACTCACAATGATACAGAGATAACTAGGCGACTCTCACTGATGCAGTGATGTCTGTGTGATTCTCAGTGGTACAGTGAGGACTGTGTGACTCTCAGTATAACAGTGCTGACTGTCCGATTCTCAGTGATACAGAGATAACTGTGTGACTTCCTGTGATACAGTGATGACTGCGCAATTCTCAGTGATACAGTGATGACTGGGTGACTTTCAGTAATACAGTGATGACTGTGCGACTCTCAGAGATACAGTGATGACTGTGCGACTCTCAGTGATGCAGTGATGACTGGGTGACTCTCAGCGATACAGTGATGACTGGGTGACTCTCAGTGATACGGTGATGACTGGGTGACTCTCAGTGATACAAAGATGACTGGGCTATATTCAGTGATACAGAGATGACTGGGAGACACTCAGTTGTACAGTGATGACTGGGTGACTCTCAGTGATACAGTGATGACTGGGTGACACTCCGTGATACAGTGATGACTGGGTGACTCTCAGTGGTACAGAGACGACTGGGTTTTTCTCAGTGATACAGTGATGACTGGGTGACTCTCAGTGATACAAAGATGAATGGGCGATATTCAGTGATACAGTGATGACTGTGTGACTCTCAGTGATACAGAGATGACTTGGCGACACTCATTTGTACAGTGATGACTTTGCGACTCTCAGTGATACCATCAAGATTGGGCGATTCTCGGTGATGCAGAGATTACTGGGCATTTCTCAGTGATACAGTGATGACTGGGTGACTCTCAGTGATACAGTGATGACTGGGCAATTCTCAGTGATACAGTGATGACTCGACGATTCTCAGTGATAGAGAGATGACTGGGCTTTTCTCAATGATACAGTGATGACTGGGTGATTCGCTCTGACACACTGATGACTGGGTGGCTCTCAGTGATACAGTGATGACTGAGAGACTCTCAGTGATACAAAGATGTCTGGGCAACTGTCAATGATACAGTGATGATTAGGCTTTTCTCAGTGATACAGCGATGACTGGGTGACTCTCAGTGGTAAGGATATGACTGGGCTTTTCTCAGTGATACAGTGATGACTGGGTTACTCTCAGTGAAATAGTGATGACTGGGTGACTCTCAGTGATACATTGATGACTGTGCGATTCTCAGTAGTACAGTGATGATTTGGTGAATTTCAGTGATACAGTGATGACTGGGTGACTCCCCAGTGATACAAATATGCCTGGGCAACTGTCAATGATACACTGAATATTAGGCTTTTCTCAGTGATACAGAGATGACTGGGTGACTTTTTGTGATGCAGTGATGACTGGGTGACTCCCCAGTGATACAAATATGCCTGGGCAACTGTCAATGATACACTGATGATTAGGCTTTTCTCAGTGATACAGCGATGACTGTGTGACTCTCAGTGGTAAAGAGATGACTGGGATTTTCTCAGTGATACAGTGATGACTGGGTGACTGTCAGTAATACAGTGATGTCTGTGCTATTCTCAGTCATACATTGATGACTGTGAGACTCTCAGTGATACAGAAATGACTGGGCGACTCTCAGGGATACAGTGATGTCTGGGCTCTTCTCAGTGATACAATGATGATTGGGTGACTCTCAATGATACAGTGATGACTGGGCAACACTCAGTGATACAGTGATGTCTGGGCTTTTCTCAATGATACAGTGATGACTGGGAGACTCTCGGTGACACAGAGATGACTTGGCGACTCCCAGTGATAAAAAGATCTCTGGGCTTTTCTCAATGATACAGTGATGACTGGCTGACTCTCAGTGATACAGACATGACTGGGCAACATTCAGCGATACAGTGATCATTGGGTGACTCTCAGTGATACAGAGATGACTGGGCGATTCTCAGTGATACGAGATGACTGCGCTTTTCTCAGTGATACAGTGTGATTGGGTGACTCTCAGTGATACAGTGATGACTGGGTGATTCTCAGTGATACAGTGATGACTGTGCAATTCTCAGTGATACAGTGATGACTGGACGATTCTCAGTGATATAGAGATGACTGGACTTTTCACAATGATACAGTGATGACTGGGTGATTCGCATTGATACAGTGATGACTGGGTGACTCTCAGTGGTACAGTGATGAGTGGGCTTTTCTCAGTGATACAGTGATGACTGGATAACTTTCAATGATACAGTGATGATTGGGTGACTCTCAGTGATACATTGATGACTGGGCGATTCTCAGTGATACGAGATGACTGCGCTTTTCTCAGTGATACAGTGATGACTGTGCAATTCTCAATGATACAGTGATGACTAGATGATTCTCAGTGATATAGAGATGACTGGGCTCTTCTCAATGATAAAGTGATGACTGGGTGATTCTCACTGATACAGTGATGACTGGGTGACTCTCAGTGGTACAGTGATGACTGTGCTTTCCTCAGTTATACAGAGATGACGGGCGACTCTCAGTGATACAGTAATGACAGGGTGAATCACAGTGAGACAGTGATGACTGGGCGATTCTCAGTGTTACAGTGATGACTGTGCAACTCTCAGTGATACAGTGATGACTTTCCTATTCACAGTGATACAGTGAAGGCTGGTTGACTTTCAGTGATGCAGTGATGACTGGGCGATTCTCAGTGATACAATGACGACTAGGTAACTCTGACTGATAATGTGATGACTGGGTGACTCTCAGTGTTACATTGATGACTGGGCAGTTCTCATTAATACAGAGATGCCTGGGCAACTCTCAATGATATAGTGATGACTGGGCTTTTCTCAGTGAGACAGTGATGACTGGGTGATTCGCAGTGATACAGAGATCACTGGGTGACTTTTAGTGATACAGTGATGACTGGGCAACAGTCAGTGATACCATGATGACTGGGTGGCTCTCCGTGATACAGTGATGACTGGGCGACTCTCAATGATACAGTGATGACTGGGCGACTCTCAGTGATACAGTGATGACTGGGCGACTCTCAGTGATACAGTGATGACTGGGCGACTCTCAGTGATACAGTGATGACTGGGCGACTCTCAGTGATACAGTGATGACTGGGCGACTCTCAGTGATAAGTGATGTCTGGGCTTTTCTCAGTGATACAGTGATGACTTTGAGACTCTCAGTGATACAGAGATGACATGGCGACTCTCAGTGATACAAAGATCTCTCGGCTTTTCTCAGTGATACAGTGACAACTGGGAGACTCTCAGTGATACAGAGATGACTTGGCGACGCTCAGTGATACAAAGATCTCTGGGCTTTTCGCAGTGATGACTATGCGATTCTCGGTGCAACAGTGATGACTGGACGATTCTCAGTGATAGAGAGATGACTGGGCTTTTCTCAGTGATACAGTGATGACTGGGAGACTCTCAGTGATACAAAGATGTCTGGGCAACTGTCAATGATACACTGATGATTAGGCTTTTCTCAGAGATACAGCGATCACTGGGTGACTCAGTGGTAAAGAGATGACTGGGCTTTCCTCAGTGATACAATGATGATTGGGTGACCCTCAATGATACAGTGATGACTTGGCAACTCTCAGTGATACAATGATGACTGGGTGACATTCAGTGATACAGAGATGACTGGGTGATTCTCAGTGATACGAGATGACTGCGCTCTTCTCAGTGATACAGTGATGATTGGGTGACTCTCAGTGATGCAGAGATGACTGGGCGATTCTCAGTGATACGAGATGACTGCGCTTTTCTCAGTGATACAGTGATGATTGGGTGACTCTCAGTGGTACAGAGATGACTGGGCGATTCTCAGTGATACGAGATGACTGCGCTTTTCTCAGTGATACAGTGATGATTGGGTGACTCTCAGTGATACAGTGATGACTGTGCAATTCTCAATCATACAGTGATGACTGGACGATTCTCAGTGATAGAGAGATGATTGGGCTTTTCTCAATAATACAGTGATGACTGGGTGATTCTCACTCATACAGTGATGACTGGGTGACTCTCAGTGGTACAGTGATGACTGTGCTTTCCTCAGTTACACAGAGATGACTGTTGACTCTCAGTGATACAGTGATGACTGGGCTTTTCTCAGTGATTCAGTGATAACTGGGTGATTCTCAGTGATACAGTGATGACTGGGTTACTCTCAGTGAAATAGTGATGACTGGGTCACTTTCAGTGATACAGTGATGACTGCAACTCTCAATGATACAGTGAAGACTTTGCGATTCTCAGTGATACAGTGCAGACTGGGTGAGTCTCAGTGATACAGTGATGAACGTGCTACTCTCAGTGATACAGTGATGACTGGGTGACTCTCAGTGATACAGTGATGACTGGGTGACTTTCAGTGATACAGTGATGAACGTGCAACTCTCAGTGATACAGTGATGACTGGGCGATTCTCAGTGATACGAGATGACTGCGCTTTTCTCAGTGATACAGTGATGATTGGGTGACTCTCAGTGGTACAGAGCTGACTGGGCGATTCTCAGTGATACGAGATGACTGCGCTTTTCTCAGTGATACAGTGATGATTGGGTGACTCTCAGTGATACAGTGATGACTGTGCAATTCTCAATCATACAGTGATGACTGGGTGACTCTCAGTGATACAGTGATGACTGGGTGACTCTCAGTGATACAGTGATGACTGGGTGACTTTCAGTGATACAGTGATGAACGTGCAACTCTCAGTGATACAGTGATGACTGGGCGACTCTCAGTGATACAGTGATGACTGGGCTTTTCTCAGTAATACAGAGATGACTGGGCACATCTCAATGAGACAGTGTTGACTGGGTGACTCTCAGTGATACACAGATGACTGGGTGACTCTCATTGATACAGTGATGATTGGGTGACTCTCAGTGATACATTGATGAGTGGGCGATTCTCAGTGATACGAGATGACTGTGCTTTTCTCAGTGATACAGTGATGATTGGGTGACTCTCAGTGATACAGAGATGACTGGGTGATTCTCAGTGATACGAGATGACTGCGCTTTTCTCAGTGATACAGTGATGATTGGGTGACTCTCAGTGATACAGAGATGACTGGGCGATTCTCAGTGATACGAGATGACTGCGCTTTTCTCAGTGATACAGTGATGACTGGGTGATGCTCAGTGATACAGTGAAGGCTGGTTGACTTTCAGTGATGCAGTATTGACTGGGCTATTCTCAGTGATACAATGATGACTAGGTAACTCTCAGTGATAATGTGATGACTGGGTGACTCTCAGTGATACATTGATGACTGGGCTTGTCTCAGTAATACAGAGATGACTGGGCAACTCTCAATGATACAGTGATGACTGGGTTACTCTCAATGATATAGTGATGACTGGGCTTTTGTCAGTGATAAAGTGATGACTGGGTGATTCTCAGTGATACAGAGATCACTGGGCGACTTTTAGTGATACAGTGAGGACTGGGCAACATTCAGTGATACAGTGATGACTGGGTGACTCTCCGTGATACAGTGATGACTGGGTGACTCTCAGTGATACAAAGATGTCTGGGCAACTGTCAATGATACATTGATGATTAGGCTTTTCTCAGTGATACAGCGATGACTGTGTGACTCTCAGTGGTAAAGAGATGTCTGGGCTTTTCTCAGTGATACAATGATGATTGGTTGACTCTCAATGATACAGTGATGACTGGGCGACACTCAGTGATACAGTGGTGTCTGGGCTTTTCTCAGTGATACAGTGATGACTGGGAGACTCTCGGTGATACAGAGATGACTTGGCGACTCTCAGTGATAAAAAGATCTCTGGGCTTTTCTCAATGATACAGTGATGACTGGCTGACTCTCAGTGATACAGAGATGACTGGGCAACATTCAGCGATACAGTGATCACTGGGTGACTCTCAGTGATACAGTGATGACTGGGCTTTTCTCAGTGATACAGTGATAACTGGCGACAGTCAGTTGTACAGTGATGAGTGGATGACCCTCAGTGATACAGAGATGACTGGGCTTTTCTCCGTGATACAGCGATGATTGGGTGACTCTCAATGATACAGTGATGGCTTAGTGACTCTCAGTGATAAGTGATGTTTGGGCTTTTCTCAGTGATACAGTGATGACTGGGAGACTCTCAGTGATACAGAGATGACATGGCGACTCTCAGTGATACAAAGATCTCTTGTCTTTTGTCAGTGATACAGTGATGACTGGGTGACTCTCAGTGGTACAGTGGTGACTGGGCTTTTATCAGTTATACAGAGATGACTGGCGACTCTCAATGATACAGTGATGACTGGGCTTTTCTCAGTAATACAGTGATGACTGGGTGATTCTCAGTGATACAGTGGTAACTGGGTGACGCTCAGTGACATATGGATGACTGGGTGACTATCAGTGATACATTGATGACTGTGCGGTTCTCAGTGATACAGTGATGACTGGGTGACTTTCAGTGATACAGTGATAACTGTGCAACTCTCAGTGATACAGAGATGACTGGGCATTTCTCAGTAATACAGAGATAACTGGATGACTTTTTCTGATGCAGTTATGACTGTGCGACTCTCAGTGACACAGTGATGACTGGGTGACTCTCAGTGATACACAGATGACTGGGTGACTCTCAACGATACAGTGTTGATTGGGCTTTTCTCAGTGATATAGTGATGAGTTCGTGATTCTCAGTGATACAGAAATCACTGGGCGACTTTTTGTGATATAGTGATGACTGGGCAACATTCATTGATACAGTGATGTCTGTGTGACTCTCAGTGATACACCGATGACTGGATGACTCTCAATGATTAAGTGATGATTGGGCTTTTCTCAGTGAGACAGAGATGACTGGGCTTTTCTCAGTGATACAGTGATGACTGGGTGACTCTCAGTGATACAGTGATGACTGTGTGACTCTCAGTGATACAGTAATGACAGGGTGAATCACAGTGAGACAGTGATGACTGGGCGATTCTCAGTGATACAGTGATGACTGTGCAACTCTCAGTGATACAGTGATGACTTTGCTATTCTCAGTGATACAGTGATGACTGGGTAAGTCTCAGTGATACAGTGATGACTGTGGCACTTTCAGTGTTACAGTGATGACTGTGCAACTCTCAGTGATACAGTGATGACTTTCCTATTCTCAGTGATACAGTGAAGGCTGGTTGACTTTCAGTGATGCAGTGATGACTGGGCGATCCTCAGTGATACAATGACGACTAGGTAACTCTGACTGATAATGTAATGACTGGGTGACTCTCAGTGTTACATTGATGACTGGGCTTTTCTCAGTAATACAGAGATGACTGGGCAACTCTCAATGATACAGTGATGACTGGGTGACTCTCAATGATATAGTGATGACTGGGCTTTTCTCAGTGAGACAGTGATGACTGGGTGATTCGCAGTGATACAGAGATCTCTGGGTGACTTTTAGTGATACAGTGATGACTGGGCAACATTCAGTGATACAGTGATTACTGGGTGACTCTCCGTGATACAGTGATGACTGGGTGACTCTCAATGATACAGTGATGACTGGGCGACTCTCAGTGATAAGTGATGTCTGAGCTTTTCTCAGTGATACAGAGATGACATGGCGACTCTCAGTGATACAAATATCTCTCGGCTTTTCTCAGTGATACAGTGACAACTGGGAGACTCTCAGTGATACAGAGATGACTTGGCGACTCTCAGTGATACAGAGATCTCTGGGCTTTTCGCAGTTATACAGTGATGACTATGCGATTCTCGGTGCAACAGTGATGACTGGACGATTCTCAGTGATAGAGAGATGACTGGGCTTTTCTCAGTGATACAGTGATGACTGGTAGACTCTCAGTGATACAAAGATGTCTGGGCAACTGTCAATGATACACTGATGATTAGGCTTTTCTCAGAGATACAGCGATCACTGGGTGACTCAGTGGTAAAGAGATGACTGGGCTTTCCTCAGTGATACAATGATGATTGGGTGACTCTCAATGATACAGTGATGACTTGGCGACTCTCAGTGATACAAAGATCTCTGGGCTTTTCTCATTGATACAATGATGACTGGGTGACATTCAGTGATACAGTGATGACAGGGTTACTCTCAATGATATGGTGATGATTGGGCTTTTCTCAGTGATACAGTGATGACTAGGTGACTCTCAGTGATACCAAGATGTCAGGGCAACTGTCAATGATAAACTGATAATTAGGCTTTTCTCAGTGATACAGCATTAACTGGGTGACTCTCAGTGGTAAAGAGATGACTGGGCTTTTCTCAGTGATACAGTGATGATTGGTTGACTCTCATTGATACAGTGATGATTGGTGGACTCTCATTGATACAGTGATGACTGGGTGACTCTCAGTCATACAAAGATGCCTGGGCAACTGTCAATGATACACTGAATATTAGGGTTTTCTCAGTGATACAATGATGATTGGGTGACTCTCAATGATACAGTGATGACTGGGCGACTCTCAGTGATACAGTGATATCTCGGCTTTTCTCAGTGATACAGTGATGACTGGGTGGCTCTCAGTGATACAGAGATGACTGGGCAACATTCAGCGATACAGTGATGACGGGGTGACTCTCAGTGATACAGGGATGACTGGGCGATTCTCAGTGATACGAGATGACTGCGCTTTTCTCAGTGATACAGTGTGATTGGGTGACTCTCAGTGATACAGTGATGACTGGGTGATTCTCAGTGATACAGTGATGACTGTGCAATTCTCAGTGATACAGTGATGACTGGACGATTCTCAGTGGTACAGTGATGCCTGGGCTTTTCTCATTGATACAGTGATGACTGGGTAACTTTCAGTGATACAGTGATGACTGTGCAACTCTCAGTGATACAGTGAGAACTGGGTGATTCTCAGTAGTACAGAGATGACTGGGATTTTCTCAGTGATGCCGAGATAACTGAGCGACTCTCAGTGATACAGTGATGACTGGGCTTTTCTCTGTGATACAGTGATGACTGGGTGACTGTCAGTGATACCGGCGTCACTTGGCAACATTCAGTGACACAGTGATGACTGTATGATAGAGAGATGACTGGGCTTTTCTCAGTTATACAGAGATGACTGGTGACTCTCAGTGATACAGAGATGACTGGCCTTTTCTCAGTGATACAGTGATGACTTGGTGACTCTCAGTGAAACAGTGATGACTGTGTGACTCTCAGTGATACAGTGATGACTGTGCGATTCTCAGTGATACAGAGATGACTGTGCTTTTCTCACTGATACATTGATGACTTTGTGTCTCTCAGTGATTCAGTGATGACTGGGTGTCTCTCAGTGATACAGTGATGACTGGGCTACTCAGTGATACAGAGATGACTGGGCGACTCACAATGATACACTGATGACTGGGTGACACTCAGTTGTACAGAGATGACTGGGATTTTCTCACTGATACAGTGATGACTGGGCTTTTCTCAGTGATGACTTGCTGACACTCAGTGATACGGTGATGACTATGCATTTCTCAGTGATACAGTGACGACTGGACGATTCTCAGTGATAGAGAGATGACTGGGCTTTTCTCAGTAATACAGTGATGACTGGGTGATTCTCAGTAATACAGTGATGACTGTGCGACTCTCAGTAATACAGTGACGACTGTGCGATTGTCAGTGATACAGTGATGACTGGTTGACTCTCAGTGATACAGTGATGACTGGGCTTTTCTCAGTAATACAGTGATGACTGGGTGATTCTCAGTGATACAGTGGTGACTGGGTGACTCTCACTGACATAGTGATGACTGGGTGACTCTCAGTGACATAGTGATGACTGGGTGACTCTAAGTGATACATTGATGACTGTGCGACTCTCAGTGATGCAGTGATGACTGTGCGACTCTCAGTGACGCAGTGATGACTGGGTGACTCTCAACGATACAGTGATGATTGGGCTTTTCTCAGTGATATAGTGATGACTGGGTGACTCTCAGTGGTACCGAGATGACTGGGCTTTTCTCAGTGATACAGTAATGAGTGCGTGATTCTCAGTTATACAGAGATCACTGGATGACTTTTAGGGATACAGTGATGACTGCGTGATTCTCAGTGATACAGAGATGTCTGTGCTTTTCTCAGTGATACAGTGATGACTGGTAGACTCTCAGTGATGCAGAGATGACTGGGCAACATTCAGCGATACAGTGATGACTGGGCGACTCTCAGTAATACAGAGATGACTGAGTGATTCTCAGTGATACGAGATGAGTGCGCTTTTCTCAGTGATACAGTGATGATTCGGTGACACTCAGTGATACAGTGATGACTATGCGATTCTCGGTGATACGGTGATGACTGGGTGACGCTCAGTGATACAGTGATGACTGGGTTTTTCTCAATGATACAGTGATGACTGGGTGACTCTCAGTGATACAATTATGACTGGGTGACTCTCAACGATACAGTGATGATTGGGCTTTTCTCAGTGATACATTGATGACTGGGAGACTCTCAGTGATGACTGTGCTTTTCTTAGTGATACAGTAATGAGTGCGTGGTTCTCAGTGATACAGAGATCACTGGGCGACTTTTAGAGATACAGTGATGACTGGGCAACATTCATTGATACAGTGATGACTGTGTGACTCTCTGTGATACACAGATGACTGGATGACTCTCAATGATAAAGTGGTGACTGGGCTTTTCTCATTGATACATTGATGAATGGGAGACTCTCAGTGATACAGAGATGACTGGGCTTTTCTCAGTGATACAGTGATGACTGGGTGACTCTCAGTAATACAGTGATGACTGTTAGACTCTCAGTGATACAGTGAGGAGTGGTTGATTCTCAGTGATACAGAGATGACTGTGCTTTTCTCAGAGATACAGTGATGACTGGGTGCCTCTCAGTGATTCAGTGATGAATGGGTGTCTCTCAGTGATACAGTGATGACTGTGCGACTCTCAGAGATACAGTGTAGACTGGGCATTTCTTAGTGGTACAGTGAGGACTGGGTGAATCACAGTGATACAGTAATGACTGGGCGATTCTCAGTGATACAGTGATGACTGGGTCACTTTCAGTGATACAGTGATGACTGTGCAACTCTCAGTGATCCAATGATGACTTTGCAATTCTCAGTGATACAGTGATGACTGGGTGACTTTCAGTGATACAGTGATGACTGTGCAACTCTCAGTGATACAGTAATGACTTTGCAATTCTCAATGATACAGTGATGACTGGGTGATTCTCAGTGATACAATGATGATTGGGTGACTCTCAATGATACAGTGATGACTGGGCGACTCTCAGTTATACAGTGATGTCTGGGCTTTTCTCAGTGATAGAGTGATGACTGGGAGACTCTCAGTGATACAGAGATGACTGGGCAACATTCAGCGATACAGTGATGACTGGGTGACTCTCAGTGATACAGAGATGACTGAGTGATTCTCAGTGATACGAGATGATTGCGCTTTTCTCAGTGATACAGTGATGATTCGGTGACTCTCAGTCATACAGTGATGACTATGCGATTCTCAGTGATACAGTGATGACTGGGTGTCTCTCAGTGATTCAGTGATGAATGGATGTCTCTTATTGATACAGTGATGACTGTGCAACTCTCAGTGATACAGTGATGACTGGGTGACTCTCAGAGATACAGTGAAGACTGGGTGACTGTCAGTGATACAGTAATGAGTGTGCGACTCTCAGTGATGCAGTGATGGCTGGCCATTTCTTAGTGGTACAGTGAAGACTGGGTGACTGTCAGTGATACAGTAATGAGTGTGCGACTCTCAGTGATGCAGTGATGGCTGGGCATTTCTTAGTGGTACAGTGAGGACTGGGTGAATCACAGTGATACAGTGATGACTGGGCGATTCTCAGTGATACAGAGATGACTGGGTCACTTTCAGTGATACAGTGATGACTGTGCAAGTCTCAGTGATACAGTGATGACTTTGCAATTCTCAGTGATACAGTGATGACTGGGTGAGTCTCAGAGATGCAGTGATTACTGTTCGACTCTCAGTGATACATTAGTGTCTGGGTGACTCTCAGTGATACAGTGATGACTGGGTGACTCTCAGTGATACATTAATGACTGAGCTTTTCTCACTAATACAGAGATGACTGGGCAACTCTCAATGATACAGTGATGACTGGTTGATTCTCAATGATATAGTGATGATTGCGCTTTTCTCAGTGATACAGTAATGACTGTGTGATTCGCAGTGCTACAGAGATAACTGGGCGACTTTTACTGATACAGTGATGACTGGGCAACATTCAGTGGTACAGTGATGACTGGTTGACTCTCAGTGATACAGTGATGACTGGGTGACTCTCAGTGATACAAAGATGTCTGGGCAACTGTCAATGAAAAACTGATAATTAGGCTTTTCTCAATGATACAGCGATGACTGGGTGACTCTCAGTGGTAATGAGATAACTGGGCTTTTCTCAGTGATACAATGATGATTGGGTGACTCTCAATGATACAGTGATGAATGGGCGACTCTCAGTGATACACAGATGTTGGATGACTCTCAATGATAAAGTGATGACTGCGCTTTTCTCAGTGATGCAGTGATGACTGGGAGACTCTCAGTAATACAGAGATGACTGGGCATTTCTCAGTCATACAGTGATGACTGGGTGAATCTCAGTGATACAGTGATGACTGTGTGACTCTCAGTGATACAGTGATGACTGGGTGATTCTCAGTGATACAGAAATGACTGTGCTTTTCTCAATGATACAGTGATGATTGGCCTCTTCTCCGTGGTACAGTGATGACTGGGTGATTCGCAGTGATACAGAGATCACTGTGTGGCTTTTAGTGATACAGTGATGACTGGGAAACATTCAGTGATACAGTGATGACTGGGTGACTCTCAGTGATACAGTGATGACTGGGTGACTCTCAGTGGTAAAGAGATGACTGGGCTTTTCTCAGTGATACAATGATGATTGGGTGACTCTCAATGATACAGTGATGTCTGGGCTTTTCTCAGTGATACAGTGATGAGTGGGAGACTCTCAGTGATACTGTGATGACTTGGCGACTCTCAGTGATACAAAGAGCTCTGGGCTTTTCTTAGTGATACAGTGATGACTGGGTGACTCTCAGTGATACCGAGATGACTGGGGAACATTCAGCGCTACAGTGATGATTGGGTGACTCTCAGTGATACAGAGATGACTATTCAATTCTCGGTGTTACAGTGATGACTGGGTGACCCTCAGTGATACAGTGATGACTGTGCAATTCTCAGTGATACAGTGATGACTGGACGATTCTCAGTGATAGAGAGATGACTCGGCTTTTCTCAGTTATACAGAGATGACTGGCGACTCTCAGTGATACAGTGATGACTGGGCTTTTCTCAGTGATACAGTATTGGCTGGGTGATTCCCAGTGATACAGTGATGACTGGGTGACCCTCAGTAACATAGTGATGACTGGGTGACTCTCAGTGATACATTGATGACTGTGCGATTCTCATTGATACTTTGATGACTGGGTGACTTTCAGTGATACAGTGATGACTGGTGACTCTCAGTGATACAGTGATGACTGGGCTTTTCTCAGTGATACAGAGATGACTGGGCAACTCTCAATGATACAGTCATGACTTTTTGACTCTCAGTGATTCACAGATGACTGGGTGACTCTCAATGATACAGTGATGATTGGGCTTTTCTCAGTGATATAGTGATGGCTGGGTGACTCTCAGTGGTACTGAGATGACTGTGCTTTTCGCTCTGATACAGTGTTGACTGGGAGACTCTCAGTGATACAGAGATGACTGTGTGACTCTCAGTGATACAGTGATGACTGGGCGATTCTCAGTGATACAGAGATGATTGGGCTTTTCTCAGTGATACAGTGATGACTGGCTGACTCTCAGTGATACAGAGATCACTCAGTAACATTCAGTGATACAGTGATAACTGGGTGACTTTCGTTTATACAGTGATGGATGAGCGACTCTCAGTGATACAGTGATGAATGGTTGAATCTCAGTGATACAGTGATGACTGGGTGACTCTCAGTGATACCGTGATGACTGGGCGACACTCAGTGATACATTGATGACTGGGCATTTTTCAGTGATACCTTGATTATTGGGCTTTCTCACTGATACAGTGATGACTGGGTGACTTTCAGTGATACAGTAATGACTGGGCGATTCTCAGTGATACAGAGATGACTGGGCTTTTCTCAGTGATACAGTGATGACTGGGCTTTTCTCAGTGATGCAGTCATGTTTGGACGTTTCTCACTGATTCAATGATCACTGGGCGTCTCTCAGTGATACAGTGAAGACTGGGCGACTCTCAGTGATACAGTGATGAGTGGGCTTTCCTCACTGATACAGTGATGACTGGGTGACTCTCAGTGATACAGTGATGACTGGGCAACTCGCAATGATACAGTGATGACTGGGTGATTCTCAGTAGTACAGAGATGACTGGGATTTTCTCAGTGATACCCAGATGACTGGGCTTTTCTCTGTGATACAGTGATGACTGGGTGACTGTCAGTGATACAGGGATCACTGGGTAACATTCACTGATACAGTGATTACTGGGTGACTTTCAGTGGTACAGTGATGTCAATGCGACTCTCAGTCATACAGTGATGACTTGGTGACTCTCAGTGATTCAGTGATGAGTGGGTGACTGTCAGTGACACAATGATGACTGTGCAACTCTCAATGATACAGTGATGACTTTGCGATTCTCAGTGATACAGTTATGACTGGGTGAGTCTCAGTCATACAGTGATGATGGTTCGATTCTCAGTGATGCCGTGATGACTGGGTGACTTTCAGTGATGCAGTGATGACTGTGCGACTCTCAGTGATACAGTGATGACTGGGCGATTCTCAGTGATACAGTGACGACTAGGTGACTCTCAGTGATACAGTGACGACTAGGTGACTCTCAGTGATACTGTGTTGACTGGGTGACTCTCAGTGATACATTGATGACTGGGCTTTTCTCAGTAATACAGAGATGACTGGGCGACTCTCAATGATACAGTGTTGACTGGGTGACTCTTAGTGATACACAGATGACTGTGTGACTCTCAATGATACAGTGATGATTGGGCTCTTCTCAGTGATACAGTGAGGACTGGGTGATTCACAGTGATAAAGAGATCACTGGGTGACTCTCAGTCATACAGTGATGTCTGGGTTACTCTCAGTGATACACAAGATGTCTGGGCAACTGTCAATGATACACTGATGATTAGGCTTTTCTCATTGATACAGTGATGGCTGGATGACTTTCAGTGACACAGTGATGACTGGGTGACTCTCAGTGATACAGTGATGACTGGGCTTTTCTCAGTGATACAGAGATGACTGGGCAACTCTCAATGATACAGTCATGACTGGTTGACTCTCAGTGATACACAGATGACTGGGTGACTCTCAATGGTACAGTGATGATTTTGATTTTCTCAGTGATATAGTGATGACTGGGTGACTCTCAGTGGTACTGAGATGACTGTGCTTTTCTCAGTGATACAGTGATGACTAGGTGACTCTCAGTGATACAGAGATCACTGGGTAACGTTCAGTGATACAGTGATAACTGGGTGACTTTCATTTTTACAGTGATGGCTGTGCGACTCTCAGTGATACAGTGATGAATGGGTGAATCTCAGTGATACAGAGATGACTGGGCGACTCTCAGTGATACAGTGATGAGTGGGCTTTCCTCACTGATACAGTGATGACTGGGTGACTCTCAGTGATACAGTGATGACTGGGCGACACTCAGTGATACATTGATGACTGGGCTTTTTTCAGTGATACAGTGATTATTGAGCTTTTCTCACTGATACAGTGATGACTGGGTGACTTTCAATGATACAGTAATGACTGGGTGATTCTCAGTGATACAGAGATGACTGGGCTTTTCTCAGTGATACAGTGAAGACTGGGCTTTTCTCAGTGATGCAGTCATAATTGGGTGTCTCTTAGTGATACAATGATGACTGTGCCACGCTCAGTGATACAGTGGTGACTGGATGACTCTTAGTGATATAGTGATGACTGGGCGTCTGTCAGTGATACAGTGAAGACTGGGCGACTCTCAGTGATACAGTGATGACAGTGCTTTTCTCAGTGATGCATTGATGACTGTGCATCTCACAGTGATACAGTAATGACTGGGCTTTTCTCAGTGATACATTTGTGATTGGGCATCTCTCAGTGATTCAGTGATGACTGGGTGTCTCTCAGTGATACAGTGATGACTGGGCGACTCTCAATGGTACTGTGATGACTGGGGTTTTCTCAGTGATACGGTGATGACTGGGCGTCAAGAACAAAGAACAAAGAAAAGTACAGCACAGGAACAGGCCCTTCGGCCCTGCAAACCTGCGCCTATCATGTTGCCCGTTAAGTAAAACATTTTGCACTTCCGGTGTCCATATTCCTCTATTCCCATCCTATTCATGTATTTGTCAAGCTGCCTCTTAAACACCACTATCGTACCTGCTTCTAACCCCTCCTCTGGCAGCGAATTCTACACACTCACTACCCTCTGTGTAAAAATCTTGCCCCGCACATCTCCTCTTAAGTTTTCTCCTCTCACCTTAAATCTATGTTCCCTAGTAATTGACTCTTCCACCCTGGGAAAAAGCTTCTGATGATCTACTCTGTCCATGCCACTCATAATTTTGTAAACTTCTATCAAGTCGGCCCTCAATCTCTGTCGCTCTAGTGAGAACAATCCGAGTTTCTCCAACCTCTCCTCATAGCTAATAACCTCCAGACCAGGCAGCATCCTGGTAAAAAGAAAAAACTGCAGATGCTGGAAATCCAAAACAAAAACAGAAATACCTGGAAAAACTCAGCAGGTCTGGCAGCATCGGCGCAGAAGAACAAAGTTGATGTTTCGAGTCCTCATGACCCTTCAACAGAACTAAGTAAAAATAGGAGAGGGGTGAAAGTTGGGGGGGTGCGGGGGTTGGGGGGAGAAGTTTGTGGGGGGGGTGGGGGTTGTTGGGACAAGCAAGCAGTGATAGGAGCAGATAACCAAAAGATGTCACAGACAAAGGAACAAAGAGGTGTTAAAGGTGGTGATAAGCATCCTGGTAAAACTCCTCTGCACCCTCTCCAATGCCTCCATATCCTTCTGGTAATGTGGCAACCAGAATTGCACGCAATATTCCAAGTGTGGCCTCACCAAGGTTCTATACAGCTGCAGCATAACTTCCCAGCTTTTATACTCAATACCCCTGCCGATGAAGGCAAGCATGCCATATGCCTTCCTGACTACCTTATTCACGTGCATTGCCACTTTCAGTGACCTGTGGACCTGTACACCTAGATCCCTCTGCCCGTCAATGCAATTAAGGGTTTTGCCATTCACTATATAATTCCTGCCTGTATTAGACCTTCCAAAATGCATTACCTCGCATTTCTCCGGATTAAACTCCATCTTCCATTTCCCCACCCAAGTCTCCAACCGATCTATATCCAGTTGACAATCACTGAAGAGTCACTATCTGCAACTCCTCCAACCTTAGTGTCATCTGCAAACTTACTAATTAGCCCAGTTACATTTTCCTCCAAATCATTTATGTATACTACAAACAGCAATGGTCCCAGCACTGATCCCTACGGAACACCACTAGTCACAGCTCTCCATTCAGAAAAGCACCCTTCCACTGCTACCCTCTGTCTTCTATGACCAAGCCAGTTCTGCATCCATCTTGCCAGCTCACCTCTGATCCCATGCGTCTTTACCTTCTGTACCAGTCTGCCATGAGGGTCCTTGTCAAAGGCCTTACTGAAATCCATCTAGATGACATTCACTGCCCTTCCATCGTTGATCATCTTTGTCACTTCCTCGAAAAACTCGATCAAGTTAGTGAGACACGACCTCCCCTTCACAAAACCATGCTGCCTCTCACTAATATGCCCATTTGCTTCCCCAAATGGTAGTAAATCCTGTCATGACTCTCAGTGATACTGTGATGACTGGGTGACTATCGATGATAAAGCACTGACTGTGCAACTCTCAGTGATACAGGAATGACTGGGTGACTCAGTATTACAGAGATGACTGGGAACATTCAATGATACAGTGATGAATGTGTGACTCTCAGTGATACAGTGATGATAGGGCGACTTTCAGTGATACAGTGATGATGGGGCGACATTCAGTGATACAGTGTTGTCTGGGCGACTCTCAGTGATACAGTGATGACTGGGTGACTCTCAATGATACAGTGATGACTGGGTGACTCTCAGTGATACAGTGATGACTGGGTGACTCTCTGTGATACAGTGATGACTGGGTGACTCACAGTGATACAGTGATGACTGGGTGACTCACAGTGATACAGTGATGACTGGGCAACATTCAGTGATACAGTGTTGTCTGGGCGACTCTCAGTGATACAGTGATGACTGGGTGACTCTCAGTGATACAATTTAGTGCACTGCTCTGCAGGTCCTTGCCCCTAAACCTCATCGTTATTAAGAAAAATTAATTGAAAACAATGAAGTAATCCAGAAACTGCTTGAGAAGAATCATCAACTCTACATGGTTTACCCCAGCGAGTAATCCTCATTAGTCTAATGAAACATCTGCAGTACTGTCCAATACAAGCCCAGAGAGATGCAAGACACTTGGCTGAAACAGAAAGCAGATGATCTTCAGTCATGTGGCAGCCAAAAAGATTTGAAAAGATACTATGATATTCAAAATCTGTCTATGAGCCACAGATTACTGCTATTTCACCAATCCTCAGAGTCAACGGTTCAACACTGCTCACTGGAAGCACCCAAATTCTAGGAAGATGGGCAGAGTACTTTAAGCACATCCTCAATTGACCTTCACCCATCAGTGTAGAAGCAATCACCAGGCTGCCATTAACTGCTCTCGTGATGACTCTCGCTTGCTGTTAGAAATGTAAAACCCATTCAAACTCCTGTCTAGCAGTCTCGGACAAAATGGAAAGAATGGCCTGCCAGAGCTGACAACCAAAGGGAAGAAATCTATCTTGCTGAAGCTGGAGCTAGGAGCTTCAGGCGAGGACCTTCTGCAGCCACAGTAAACAGTCGCCACATGCCAACACAAACAGATTCCAGTTACAGCAATCTGTTTTTCCTCCAAACTTCTTGCTTTCTTCTTGTCTTTTTCACATCAAATATTTATGGGACAAAATTACAGTTACATTTTCGATGAGGATGTTTTGGCAACAGCAAAGCAATTCTCCAGAAAAGCTCACAGACGTTTGTAGCACAGCACATCATGTCCGTGCCGGTCAACAAAGGTCTGACCACACTAATCCCATTTTCCAGCGCTTGGCCCATAGCCCTGGAGGCTATGGCAACGCAAGTGAATATCTAAATACTTCTTAAATGTTACGAGAATTTCTAACTCAACCACCCTTTCAGTCAGTGAGTTCCAGACTTCCACCGCCCTCTGGGTGAAAACATTTCTCCTCAAACCCCTTAGCCTTCTATCTCTTACCTTAAATCTATGCCCCTTGATTATTGACCCCTCTACTAATGGCAAAAATGCCTTCCTATCCACCCTATCTATGCCCCTCATAATCTAATACACCTTTATCAGGTCCCCTCACAAACTTTGCTGCTCCAAGGAAAACAACCCCAGCCTATCCAATCTTTCCACATAGCTCAGACCCTCCAGCCCAGGCAGCATCCTGGTAAATCTCCTCTGCACCCTCTCCACTGCAAACACATCCTTCCTATAATGTGGTGACCAGAACTGCATGCAGTACTATAGCTCTGGACTAACAAGCGTTTTATACAGCTCCAACATAACCTCCCTGCTCTTGTATTGTATGCCTCAGCTAATAAAGGTAAGTATCCCATATGCCTTCTTAACCACCTTATCTACCTGTTCTGCTGCCTTCAGGGACCTGTGGATATGCACACCGAGGTCCCTCTGATCTTCAGTACTTCCCAAGGTCCTACCATTCATAGTGTAATCCCTTGCCTTGTTAGCCCTCCCCAAGTGCATTACCTCACACATTTCCAGTTTGAATTCCATTTGCCACTGCTCTGTCCACCTGACCAGTCCATTGATATCCTTCTGCATTTTACAGCTATCCTCCTCACTATTTACCATCCTACCAATTTTTGTGCCATCTGCAAACTTCTTGATCTTACCCCCTACATTTAAGTCCAAATCATTTATGTACACCACAAACAGCAAGGGTCCCAGCACTGAGCCCTGTGGGACCCCACTGGAAACAGACTTCCAGTCACAGAAACATCCCTCTACCATCACCCTCTGCTTCCTGCCTCTCAGCCAATTTTGGATCCAACATGCCACTTTGCCTTGGATCCCATGGGCTCTTACTTTCTTGGCCAGTCTGCCATAAGGGGCCTTATCAAAAGCCTTGCTAAAGTCCATGTAGACCACATCAAATGCATTACCCTCATCAACACATCTGGTTACCTCCTCAAAAAATTTAATAAAATTTGTCAAACACGACCTTCCCTTAACAAATCCATGCTGACTATCCCTGATTAATCCATGTCTTTCCAAGTGCAGATATATTCTGTCACTCAGAATTCTTTCCAGTAACTTCCCCACCACTGAGGTTAGACTGACTGGCCTATAATTTCCTGGTCTACCACTTCCTCCCTTTTTTAACAATGGGACAACGTTAGCAGTCCTCCAGTCCCCTGGCACCTCACTTATGGCCAGAGAGGATTTGAAAATTACTGCCAGGGCCCCTGATATCTCTTCCCTTGCCTCCCTCAACAGCCTGGGATACATCTCATCTGGGCCTGCGGGTTTATCCACTTTTAAGGCCACTAAACCAGCTAGTACCTCCTCTCTCTCTATGTTAATTTTCTCTAATATTCCACAGTCCTCCACCCTGATTTCTATACCTGCGCCATCCTTTTCCATTGTGAAGACTGATGCAAAGTATTCATTGTGGACTGTACCCACGTCTTCCGGGTCCACACGCAGATTAACTCTATGGTCCCTAATTGGCCCTATTCTGTCCCTAGTTACCCTCTTGCTCTTTTTGTATTTTAAAAAACCCTTTGTGTTTTCCTTTATTCTACCCCCCAATGCTTTCTCATGCACTCTCTTAACTTTCCTAATTTCCTTTTTAAGTTCCTCCCTGCATTTTTATTATCCTCTCAGGGCTCTGATGTATTGAGCCCTCGGTATCTGCCATAAGCTTCTCTTTTTTTTTCTTAATCCTAACCTTTATGTCCTTCAACATCCAGGGTTCTCTGGACTTGGTCCCCACCTTTATCTTTACGGGAACATAAACTTTCTCTCTACTCTCACTATTTCCTCCTTGAATGCCTCCCACTGCTCTGACACAGTTTTATCTCCAAGTAGCTGCTCCCAGTCCACTTGGGCCAAATTGTATCTCATCTTAGTAAAATTAGCCTTTCCCCAGTTTAGAACTTTTATTTTTGGCCCATGTGTGGCTGGAGAGATGGTGCAGGAGGGAGGCTTTAGATTCCTGGGGCATTGGGACTGTTTCTGGGGGAGGTGGGACCTGTACAAGTTGGACGGGTTACATCTGAACTAGAACGGGACCAACACCCTCGTGGGGAGGTTTGCCAATGCTGTTGGAGCGGATTTAAACTAAATTGGCAGGGGGATGGGATCCTGAAACGTAGTTCAGAGGGGAGAGGAGCTGAGATGGAATTAGAAGTTAAAATAGTAGTAAATGAGTCTGGAAGGCAGACTCCTGGCCTAACATTATCCTTTTCCATAACTATCCTAAATCTAATTGAGCTATGGCCACTATCTCCATAATGCTCCCCCCACTGATACACGTTCCACCTGCCCAGGCTCAATTCTGAATATTAGGTACAGGACTGCCCCCTCCCTTGTTGGGCTGTCTCTGTACTGGCTAAAAAAGTTCTCCTGGATGCAACTTAAGAATTTTGCTCCCTCCCTACCTTGCACACTAAAACTATCCCAGTTAATATCCGGGTAGTTAAAATCCCCTACTATTCCTACTATTACTTCCTTACTATTCTTGCACTTCCATGAAATTTGATTACATGTTTGATCCTCTATCTCTCCCTGACTGTTTGGGGGCCTATAGTACACCCCCAACAGTGTACACCCCTTTTGTGTTTTTTATTTCTACCCTTATGGCTTCATTTGATGATCCTTCAAAGATATCATCCCGCCTCACTGCTATAATTGAATCCTTGATCAATATTGCGACCCCCCCACTCCTCCTCTATCCCTCTCCCTATCTCATCTGAATACCCTATAACCAGGAATGTTGAGCTGCCAATCCTGCCCTTCTTTTAGCCAAGTCTTGATCATAGCTATGATATCATACTCCCAAATGCCTACCTGTGCCCTTAGCTTGTCTGTTTTATTCCTCAGGCATTAAAATAAATTCCATTTAGCCTTGTTAAGCACGCTTCTTTCTTATCCAGCCTATGGGGAGAATTTTCCCCATGCCGGGCAGGCCATGAGGGAGCGGGTGTGGGCGTGGGCGGGCGCAGACCCAATCGCCGCCCATGATTGGGTCAGCGCCACCATTTTATGCGGGCAGGCCAATTAAGGCCTGCCCAGCGTAGTTCACGACTCCTGAGGATAGCGGAAGTGGGTGGGCGGTGGCGGGCGTGCACGGTCCATCGGGTCCAATAGCGACCTGGCGGCCTGTTTGAATGAAGGCCTGGCAGCCGTTGCAAGACTGCTCACAATGGCCGGGAGAAGAGCACATCAGAGGGGCAAAGTTCATCATGCAAGTCCGGAGGGTAGGCCATCGGGGCAGGCCAGGCCGGAGGGTAGGCCATCGGGGCAGGCCAGGCCGGAGGGTAGGCCATCGGGGCAGGCCAGGCCGGAGGGTTGGCCATCGGGGCAGGCCAGGCCGGAGGGTAGGCCAGCAGGGCAGACCAGGCCGGAGGGTAGGCCAGCAGGGCAGGCCAGGCCGGAGGGTAGGCCATCGGGGCAGGCCAGGCTGGAGGGTAGGCCACTGGGGTAGGCCAGGCCGGAGGGTAGGCCAGCAAGGCAGGCCAGGCCAGAGGGTAGGCCAGGAGGGCAGACCAGGCCGGAGGGTAGGCCAGCAGGGCAGGCCAGGCCAGAGGGTAGGTAGCAGGGCAGTATGCCCCTTGTTTCTCTGACGAATGCCTAGCTGCCCTCCTGGGGAAGGTGGCAGCGCGGTGGGAGGTCCTTCTTCCGAGGGACGGGAGGTGGAGGCCCCCCCACCTGACCAAATGTATGTGGGAGGCGGTGGCCGAGAGTGTGAGCTCCTATGATGTGCTGCGACGTACATGGCCCCAGTGCCGCAAAAGATTCAACAACCTCCTGTGCTCGGGAAGGGTGAGTACCATGTTGCCCCAGGTCACTGAATGCAGCTGTCATCCTTCCCCTTCAGCAACCCCCGACCCCCTCCCCCGCCCCCAGCAACTCTGAGTACAGTAACATCATTGAATCCCTCACAGCATGTATCCCTCGCTGGGTGCAACAGCAGAGATTGCCCATGCCCAGTTCACCATGAGAGGGTCGAACTAGGATGTGTTCTGCGTCCGCAGCATGTGTGACACTGAGACCCAGAGTATAGAATGGGGGTGAAGGTCAAGGGTCTGCACCTAGGCAAAGTGCTGGAACTAGGAAGCATGTCAAAGTCAGGGTGCTAACATGCTGGGAGGGGAGCTTCCTGTTGGCGGGGCACCAATCCATTTTCTGGCCTTTGCGCTCCACATGCTTGTGCCTCCTTGCTGTGCCTTGTGGTGCCACATGTGAAGGAGGCAGCATTTGGCCAATGTGGGGGGGGTGGTCAGCCCTGGCTTGTTTGGGTGAGTGTGCGGCAGCTGCGAGGTGATGAAGAACTGGAGTCCTACAATGTCCCACTCTAGCTGGGTTGGCAGGGATGCGATGGGAATTCCGGTGCAGGCTGGACTAATCAATGCTCCTCTCTCCTTTTCAGGAAAAGACTGTGCACAATGCATCAGAATGAATGCAGACTGGTGGAGGGCAGGCCCAGTTGGCCATTCTTACGGCTTTCGAGCAGCAGGCCATGGATCTGGAGAGGTGCTCTGACCCCAGGTCCACCGGTGGTGGTGAGGCTGGGGTGCCACGGGGAGGTATGTTTGGCGAGCAGCCAGGTGTGTCACAGAAGCCATGGCACTGCTGGATGTTCCGTGATTGGAGTTAGCAACATGGGTTGACCATTGATTATGGAAGGATGAGCGCATAATAATGCAGGGGAGCAGCATGCAAGCTGACATTGTCTGCACTGTAACTAATCAAATGTCCTTTTTCTTCCTTTCAGCATCACTAGAGCAGGGCCGGTAGGAGGAGACAGAAGGCCCACCTCTCACTCCTGAAGCCCCCGAGCAAATCCACTCACCAGTGTCACACCATCTCTGCCAGGCAGGCACCAGCGCAGATACTAGCATTCCAGTGGGGATTAGATCTCCAGCTGGTGTCCTGGGGCATGGTGGTGAGGGCACTTCACACTTGCTTGTGGTGTGGGCAGAGACAGAGTGTGTCCAGTGCACCGGCAGTCGGAGGACTTCTGGGGACCAGGCACATGCTCGGTTGGTGGCTGATGATATGCCTCTGGAGTTGTCTGTGAGGCAGCAGACGCTGGAAGTGCAGCAGGGTATTCGGGAGGAGCTGGTGGAGATACATGAGGCTGTGTGTGGCATGGTGCCCAGGTTGGAGGAGTCCACGCGGAGCATCACCAATGCAATGAGCCTCATGGCTGAGCGCCATGCTTCCTCCATGGAGAGAGTGGTGACTTTCATGGAGAGGCTCCTCCAGGAGAATGATCAGGCCCCCCTGGGGTTGCGCTCAGTCCTGCAAGCCCTCACAGCGGCATTGGCCACAGCTAGTCAGTGCCAGTGTGGGAGATGGTCTGGGCACCAAGTATCCCAGCTCAGTGTCCATCCATCTATGGTGAACAGGGAGGTCTGAAGCGACCTCACATCGGCGGAGCAGCTGCCTGTCGGCTCTGCCGGCTCCTCTCAGGGCACTCTGGATGAGGGCAGTAGCTCCTCCGCCCCTCTGCCAGTGACCGTTGCATCCGATGAGGCTGCGACAACTGGGGAGATGCCAGCTTTGGAACTGGCCGCTCCATTCCAGGCGGAGCGATCACATGCTCCACGGGCCAGAGGATTTGCGCCAAGGTCATCGAGGCCAACAGGACGGCACAGTGAGCAGGCTGTCTCAGGTGCCAGTGCCAGCCAGGGGACAGCACTTAGACGTAGCACCTGTCAGCGTAAATTTAAGGCATCTTAGGCACAGCACAGGTTTCTCACTGGTGCTTTTCTTTTGACCCATAGTAGTTTCTGGGAGACTTGGTTTGATGTCCAACACCGTTTTTTTGGTTTATGAAGTTACATTTATTCTCTCAATATGTTGCCATGACTCAGGGTGATTCCTTACTTCTGCAAGTGGACAGGAACCCATGATGTTATGAGTGAGTTGTTTGACATTGACCTTTATTGACAAGGGCCTTAGTTAATGTTATTATCCAGGCTGATTTAGCACTCAGGTATCGAATATGGAGCCTGCAGCCCTGGCGTGTGTTGAAGGTCTACCTGTGGTGTGCTAGCTGAAAGTTCTTTGGATTAAAGCCTCCCGGGTGTCCCTGCCTCCCTGGAGTATGCCTGGGTCAGCGTCTACCCCCTCAGCATTCTCCTGTGCGTGCTCATCCTCAGACTCACTGCTGGGCTCATCGTGTGCATCCGGAGCAACTGCGTCTATGTCTTCCTCATCCACTGTGACCCACAGAGATCACCCACCGACCCCTGGAAAGAGCCGGAGGCATAGAAGTTGAGGGCAGCCATGACTTTCAGCGCCACTGGCATGGGGTGTCCACCCACACAGTTTGTGGAGATCTCAGCCCAATCATCTGACATATGGAGGTGACTGTTTCCCTTGAGAGACGGAGCCTCCTTCAGCACTGGACCTCAGGCATATTGAGGTAGCTGCTTCGCCGCCTGTATAACCTGGCAGCAGGGTATTGTCGCCTTCTGCGGCCCTTTCCGCCCTGGACTTCCTCTTGCCCTGCACCCCTTGTGCCTGTTCCTCTCCTCTCAAAGATGACTCCCCTGGAGGCTGAATGTGGACTCCTGGCCTCCTCCCCCTTCTGGCCCTCCCTTCCTCCTCAGAGGAGGTGCCTCCAGTGGAGAGCACAACTCCCATTCCCAGGCTAAGGAAAGGCTTCCTGAAGGCTGCAGGCCAAAGAAATGATCTTTACTGTAGAGTCCTGACCAAGGCTTTTACCCCTGTCCTAGCAGCTGGAATGAGTTTTGAAGTCTTCCCGCTCACTCAGGCAAGTAAAAGTTACTTTCACACTTAAATACCTCAAACATCACATTCGCGACCCCACTCACCCCTCTTATCCCACCCGTGGATGAGGTTTATACAAATGTCTCCTACCCGCCTGCCCGTTGCGCCCGTGCAACATCCTGAAGATCGCACAGGCTGTGAAAAATCGAGATCAATTGTTGCCGCAAGGGCCTTAACTGGCCCGTTAATTAATGGCGGTTGGACACGCTTCCGAACTCATAGCGCACCCGCCTTCCCAAATATTGTGATGGTGCGTGCTGATGCCAAGACGCTCACCCGACATCACCGTGCTTCATTTTACCTGGGGGCAGGCGGGGCCTGCCCCCACACGCCAACGGGAAAATTCTGCCCTATGTTTCCTCTGCTTTCCAGACTGACTTACTAGTATTATAACTTCTAATTCCATCTCAGCCTCTCTCCCCTCTGAACTACTTTTCAGGGTCTTATCCCCCTGCCAATTTAGTTTAAATCCGCTCCAACAGCATTGGCAAATTTCCCCACGAGGGTGTTGGTCCCGTTCCTGTTCAGATGTAACCAATCCAAATTGTACAGGTCCCACCTCCCCCAGAAACAGTCCCAATGCCCCAGGAATCTAAAGCCTCCCTCCTGCGCCATCTCTCCAGCCACACATTCATCTGCTTTCTCCTTCTGTTCCTATAGTCACTGCTGTGTGGCACAGGGAGTAATCCGGGGATTACTACTTTGAAATTCTGTTTTTCAATTTCCTACCTAACTCCCTAAAGTCTGCTGGCAGGACTTCATTTCTCTTTCTTCCTATGTCATTGGTCCCAACGTGGACCACGACCTCTGGCTGTTCACCCTCCCCCTTCAGAATGTCCTGCAGCCATTCCGTAACATCCTTGACCCTGGTACTGGGGAGGCAACATACCATCCTGGAATCCCAACATACCATCTACGGCCACAGAAACGCCTGTCCATTTTCCAAGGCCTAAAGACAGTTTGCGGGCAAGATTCATTCAGGGGATTCCCTCACTACCTGTCTACCCTTCTTCTGTCTGGCAGTCACCCATTCCCACTCCGCTTGCACATCCTTAAGCTGCGGGGTGACCACGTTCTGAACGTGCTATCCACGAACCTCTCAGCCTCGTGAATGCACCGACTGCCCCCAGCTGCTGCTCAAACCCCAAAACCCGGAGTTCCAGTTGCTCCAGTCGGAGGCACCTCCTGCACACGTGGTCATCCAGACCGCCAGGACCGTCTAGGATTTCCCACATAGCGCAGGATGTGCAAAATATGGGCCTGAGCTCCCCAGACATAACTTAACTAAATAGAATATTGACCCTTGCTTTTATTTTACCCTTACTCCTACTTGTGCATAGACTAGATGCTAGATCCTTTAGGTGCTGCTGACTGCCTGTCCCAGGAGCCTCCTCTCACACTCTCCTCCAGGAGGCCCACTGACTAACAATCAAAATTCTTAACAAAAACAGAATTACCTGGAAAAACACAGCAGGTCTGGCAGCATCGAGAAGAAAAGAGTCGACGTTTCGAGTCCACATGACCCTTCAACAGAACTGAGTATAGTTAGGAGAGGGGTGAAATATAAGCTGGTTTAAGGTGGGGGGCAGGGGGAGAGAAGTTGAGGTTGGGGTGTTTGTAGGGACAAGCAAGCAGTGATAGGAGCAGATAATCTAAAGATGTCACAGACAAAAGGATCAAAGAGGTGTTGAAGGTGGTGATATTATCTCAGAAAAGTGCTAATTAAGAATGGATGGCAGGACACTCAATGTACAGCTCTAGTGGGAGTGGTGTGGAAAGACTGACAAGGTATTAGCTGTAGATTTAAAAATAATGGAAATAGGTGGGAAAAGAAAAATCTATATAAATTATTGAAAAAAACAAAAGGGAGGGGGAAGAAACGGGGTGGGGATGGGGGGAGGGAGTTTAAGATCTAAAGTTGTTGAATTCAATATTCAGCCCGGAAGGCTGTAAAGTGCCTAGTCGGAAGATGAGGTGCTGTTCCTCCAGTTTGCGTTGGGCTTCACTGGAACAATGCAGCAAGCCAAGGACAGACATGTGGGCAAGAAAGCAGGGTGGAGTGTTAAAATGGCAAGCGACAGGGAGGTTTGGGTCTTTCTTGCAGACAGACCGCAGGTGTTCTGCAAAGCGGTCGCCCAGTTTGTGTTTGGTCTCTCCAATGTAGAGGAGACCGCATTGGGAGCAACGAATGCAGTAGACTAAGTTAGGGGAAATGCAAGTGAAATGCTGCTTCACTTGAAAGGAGTGCTTGGGCCCTTGGACGGTGAGGAGAGAGGAAGTGAAGGGGCAGGTATTGCATCTTCTGCGTGGGCATGGGGAGGTGCCATAGGTGGGGGTTGAGGAGTTGGGGGTGATGGAGGAGTGGTACAGGGTGTCCCGGAGGGAACGATCCCTATGGAATGCTGCCAGGGGGGGTGAAGGGAAGATGTGTTTGGTGGTGGCACCATGCTGGAGTTGGCGGAAATGGCGGAGGATGATCCTTTGAATGCGGAGGTTGGTGGGGTGATAAGTGAGGACAAGGGGGACCCTATCATGTTTCTGGGAGGGAGGAGAAGGCGTGAGTGCAGATGCGCGGGAGATGGGCCAGACACGGTTGAGGGCCCTGTCAACGACCATGTGTGGAAAACCTCGCTTAAGGAAGAAGGAGGACATGTCAGAGGAACTGTTTTTGAAGGTAGCGTCATCAGAACAGATGCGACGGAGGCGAATGAACTGAGAGAATGGGATGGAGTCCTTACAGGAAGCGGGGTGTCAGGAGCTGTAGTCGAGGTAGCTGTGGGAGTCGGCAGGCTTGTAATGGATATTGGTGGACAGTCTATCACCAGAAATTGAGACAGAGAGGTCAAAGAAGGGAAAAGAAGTGTCAGAGATGGACCATGTGAAAATGATGGAGGGGTGGAGATTGGAAGCAAAATTAATAAATTTTTCCAGGTCCCGACGAGAGCATGAAGCAGCACCGAAGTAATCATCAATGTACCGGAGAAAGAGTTGTGGGAGGGGGCCGGAGTAGGACTGGAACAAGGAATGTTCCACATACCCCATAAAGAGACAGGCATAGCTGGGGCCCATGCGGGTACCCATAGCCACACCTTTTATTTGGAGGAAGTGAAAGGAGTTAAAGGAGAAATTGTTCAGTGTGAGAACAAGTTCAGCCAGACGGAGGAGAGTAGTGGTGGATGGGGATTGTTCGGGCCTCTGTTCAAGGAAGAAGCTAAGGGCCCTCAGACCATCCTGGTGGGGGATGGAGGTGTAGAGGGATTGGACATCCATGGTGAAGAGGAAGCGGTTGGGGCCAGGGAACTGGAAATTGTTGATGTGACATAAGGTGTCAGAGGAATCACGGACGTAAGTGGGAAGGGACTGGACAAGGGGAGAGAGAAGGGAGTCAAGATAACGAGAAATGAGTTCCGTGGGGCAAGAACAGGCTGACACGATCGGTCTGCCGGGACAGTTCTGTTTGTGGATTTTGGGTAGGAGGTAGAAGCGGGCCGTCCGAGGTTGGGCGACTGTCAGGTTGGAAGCTGTGGGAGGAAGATCTCCAGAGGAGATGAGGTCAGTGACAGTCCTTGAAACAATGGCTTGATGTTCAGTGGTGGGGTCATGGTCCAGGGAGAGGTAGGAGGAAGTGTCTGCAAGTTGACGCTCAGCTTCCGCGAGGTAGAGGTTAGTGCGCCAGACAACAACAGCACCACCCTTGTCAGCGGGTTTGATGACAATGTTGGGGTTGGACCTGAGAGAACGGAGTGCAATAAGTTCAGAGAGAGACAGGTTAGAGTGGGTGAGAGGAGCAGAGAAATTGAGACGACTAATGTCACGCCGACAGTTCTCAATGAAAAGATCAAGAGAAGGTAAGAATCCAGAGGGAGGGGTCCAGGTGGAGGGAGAATATTGGAGGTGGGTAAAAGGATCCGTTGAACGGGGAGAGGACTCCTGCCCAAAGAAGTGAGCACGGAGACGAAGACGGTGGAAGAAGAGTTCAGCATCATGCCGAGCCCGAAATTCATTGAGATGAGGGAGTAAGGGTATGAGTCCTTTGCTGAGCACTGAACGTTCAGCATCGGAGAGGGGAAGGTCAGGGGGTATAGTGAATACGCGGCTGGGGCTGGGATTGGAAGATGGGGTGGGGACAGAGGGACAAGTAGGGGTGGAGGGTCCCAGATGGGTGTTGGTGTCGATGAGTTGTTTGAGCTTGCGTTCCTTAGCACTTGAGAGAAAGAGAAAAAGTTTCTTGTTGAGGCGTCGGATGAGGCGAAGAATAAAATGAAACTGGGGGCACGCGCAGATTTGAAAAAGGGTGCGGCGGTGCTGCTGGAGGGAGAGGTCGAGTGTGTTCATATGGCGACGCATGGCACTGAGTGTGGATCTCAGAATGCGACGGAAACAGCAGTCCGAGAAACGTTTTATGTCCCGGAGATACCTGTAATCCTGGATGGGTTCGAAACAAGAGGGATGGAACTTCTGTTGAAATCCACGTGGATGAAATCAAAATTCTTAACCTGCCACTAACAGATAGAAGGAAGATGGGATTATGTCTCCTGTGACACTCTGACAAAAGGTCACTGACCAGTGACATTGGCCCCGATATTGACAGGGGCGGGTTTTCCGAATGGGAGTTTGGACCATCTGTAAGGAAATCCAGAAGTCCCCTCACCCTGTGGAATTTTAACTTTATGGCATACCTTTTTGAAGGGGAGGGGTGGACGAACTCCCTGGAGTCTGATCCTAGTGATGTGTGGTAGGGTTGTGGGGGGTGGGGTAGTGGACTCTCTAATGCTGGAGGGTGGTGTATCTCATGGTGGGGGAGGGAGGTAGGGGCGCGGAGGGGGTGTGAAGTGTTGTCAGGAATTCAGGTAAGTTTGGGAGGGTGGAGGGAAGCTCCTCCTGGCCCACAATCAGTGTGATAATAGTACTGTCCTCACCTCCCTACACCTGTGGGTTTCTTGTGTCTCTGAAAACCCACCTGGCCAAGATTAAAACCTAAAACAGGCTAAATATGAGCCTCTTAGCCTCATTATGGTATTTAAACAGTTAAGCCACCTCCTGGGAACCTAAACCCAGAACCGGGCGAATTGGCATTCACTTTAAGATCTTAAAAATTTTTGGATCTCACCCAACCCCAACACACTCATTTTGGTAACTTATAATATCCACCATAAAACTCTGACTCTGTCTCCACAGATACTTCCTGACCTGCTGGGAATTTCCAACATATTCTGTTCATGTTTCAGATTTCCTGCATCTACAGGATTTTACCTTTGGACTCCTTTTGTTGTGTCAACATTAAAACTGATGTGATCATTCCAGATTTGATTCAATTTACTAGATTTGAGGACATCTGTAGCTTATTCTCAATATCAACAACCACAACAATAGTTTGTATTTACATAGCACCTTTAATATACTAAAACAACCCAAGGTGCTTATCACAGGAGGGGTAGAAAGGAAAATATTACATGAGCCACCTGAGGCATATTAGAGGAGCATGGTTACCTCGGAGGGTAGTGGGGCTGGAGGAGATTACAGAGATAGGGAGAGGCAAGGCCATGGAGGGATTTGAAAACAAAGATGGGAATTTTAAAATCAAGGGTTTAGTTAACCAGGAACCAAGGTAGGTCAGTGAGTGCAGGGGTGATAGGGGAACGGGACGAGTCAGGACAGGGGCAACAGAGTAAAATGAGGGAGTCCAGCCAGGAGTGCTTTGAGTCGGGCCCACAGCTAACAAAAGCGTGAACGAGGGTTCCAGCAGCCGATGAGCTGAGACAGGGTGACGTCGAGCGATGTCAGGGAGGTGGAACTAGTCTTTGTGATGGTGGGGATTTGTAGCTAGAAGCTCATCTTGGGTTCATACATGACAAGGCTGTGAACAGACTGGTTTAATCTCAGACTGCTGCCAGGGCAAGGAATCGAGACAGTAGCTAAGGAATAGAGTTTGGAGCAGGGACTGAAAGTGATGTCTTCAGGCTTCCCAATGTTTAATTAAAGGAAATTTCTGCTCACACAGTACAGGATGTTGGAGAAGCAGTCTGATAATTTAGTAACTGGAGTAGTCGAGAGAGGTTGTGGTGAGGTAGAGCTGCACGTCATCAGTGCACATGTGAAAACTGTTTTCTGATGCTGTTGCTGAAGGCCGTCATGTGGAGAGAACAAATGTTCGATCATTGGGGAACACCAGAGTTAATGGTGTGGGAGCAGGAAGAGAAGCCACTGCACTGATTCTCTGACTAGGATTAGATGGAAAAGAATGGAAGCGGGTGAAAGCAGCCCCACTCAGCTGGACAGCCGTGCAGCGGCTGTAAGGAGATTGGTTTGAAATAAAAAAGTTAGATGTGAACAACCACCACAACTTGGCAATTTCACAGTTCATGTTATCTTGGGAACAGCTTTAAAATGATGTTAAAATATGATTTATTTGAATATTTCAACACTCGAGCTAATCATTATAAAACTCTGATTCAAATGTGCTCCACTAGAACAATAATTATCCACCCCCTGAAAAAATCAATCTTCCTCGATCTGCCGTTGTTCTGCCATGCTGTCATTAAAACCTCATTATTGATCAACACTGAAGAAGTGGATCAAGAAAAATTATGAACTAACTGCTTAATAGGCTGTTTCCTCTCCCATAAACCCCACTTTACACTGCTCAGGTTGAAATTTCCAGTGAAAATATGAAAGAGCTGACATTCTTGTCATTGGCTAAATAAGACTTCAGTCTGGATGCTATCAGTAGAGAATGAGTTCTACATGGTATGTGCATGAGAGAGGCGCCAGCCTTGTGCTGCGCCATAAACAGTCTGATAATTTAGTAACAGTTGAGTTCAGAGGCATGTGTGAAAACACGAACATCATGGGCATGAGTACTGCAGCTGAAAGTCTTGTGAGAGGAATCATACAGTGATCAGTGAAATGACACAAAACAATTTCGTTGATCAACCAGACTGCATGAACCATCCATGCCCGGATGCTTGGTAACGAGCAAAGAATTCATTCCTGATGGCTGAAGAGCGAAATCCCTATCAATCAGGGGGAGAATTTTCTCCCCGTCAGGCGGGCTGGTCGGGAGCGGGCGTGGAGCCAATCGCTGCCCACGATCAGCTCCGTGCCACCATTTTACGCGGGCAGCCCAATAAAGGCCCGCCCAGCATGACGCGCACCCGGTAGCGCTGAGCTTTACCTGTGTGGACGGGGGGAGAAGGGAGAGTCGGGGCCTGCGCTCTTTCATGCATGCATGCAAAAAAGTGCAGAAATCTCCCTGAGAAACAGAGCTGCCCCACGGAGATTAAGTTCAGAATGAAAGTTTTCAATAAAGAAAGTTAAAAATTATTTACATATGTCCCCTCATGTGACAGCATCATATGAGCTGGGACATGTTTATGAAATGTATGAAGAATATTAATTTAATAAACCCTCCATGAAACCTCATCCCGGCCGTGGATGAGGTTTCATGAAAAATGCGAAGGCCGCCTGGGCTCTTCGCCTGCCGCCGACCTTAAGGTTGGATGAACAGCCCAGTCTAACGAGTTAATTGTTTTATTAATGGCCTTAACAGTCCTTTGACAGTTCAGCGAGTGTGCAGCCGACTTTGGTGCACGCCTGCTGAATGAAAGATCGGAAAGACGCGCAGTGATTTCGGGATGTACACCCGATGTCACCGTGCATCACTTTACGCGTTGGCGTGCAGGGCCCGCCCCCGAACACCAAACAGAAGGTTCTGTCTGAGTTTTTTTCTTTATCCTTTCATGGGATGTGGGTGTCACTGGCGAGGCCAGCATTTGTTGCCCATCCCTAATTGCCCTTGCATTGAATGCCTTGCTTGGCCATTTCAGAGGGCAGTTAAAAGTCAGTCACATTGCTGTGGGTCTGAAGTCACATGTAGGTGAGACGAGGACGGCAGATTTCCTTCCCTGAAGGACATTAGTGAACCAGATAGGTTATTCCAGCAATGATAACTTCATGGTCACCATCACTGAAGCAAGCTTTATATTCCAGATTCATTAAATGAATTCCAATTCCATCAGCTGCTGCGGTAGGATTTGAATACATTTTCTCAAAGCATTAGATGATTACTAGTCGAGTGATATTACCACTATGCCACCATCTGCCCATGTGTGAAAGATCCCAAACTGACTTCTGTGCTGTGTGATAGTCCTCCTGCTCTAGAAGGTATGATAATTAGTTTAATTTTTTCCCCTGCACATGTGAATGCTTTACAGGACAGACAGGGAGACAGGTTTTTATCAAGGCTTTAATTGAAAAATTTCAGACTCTGAGCAACTAATTGAAGGAAAGGAGGCAGCTTGTACCTCAAATGTTCAGATCTTTTGTGATAGATCAGCGGTTTGATAGTGGTAATGTGAGTGATCATGACTCACATACCATTGATATCACATCCAGCAGACAATTCCTCAGCATGGGTACTTGGGCAACATGTATTCCGGAGAGGTCTAAAGAATGGAGGGATGTGACAACTGTGGGAAGTGCAGGAGAAGCTACTGACAAGTTTAAATATTGGTTGAATGTTCAGGATTAGGGCCATGAGGCAAGGCCCATGGACTGTCAGGAGTGGGTGAGAGAGTGAAGAGTGAGAAAACACAGTGCAAGTGCTGATAGTGGGTCAGGAAGTGACTCTTGTGCCAGAAAACAAACATGTCCCAGGGAAAGAGCCTCAGGTATTATGAGAGTGAGATATTGCAGTAGCCCAGACAGACATAAAAATGTAAGTAGAAGCTGAAACTTGAATAGATTAGACAATGAAGTAAAGGCCACAGGACAGTCTCAGAATGGAACTAGAAGCAGAGGTCCTCATGATCAAGGAATGAATGTTCTGAAACTGCTGTAAATACATGTTAAACCTGAACAAGACTCACCATGGAAACATAAGTCATGTCACTCCAAACACACAATGGACATTATGGGGCAAATGGCTTCATTCTGTGCCTTAAATAACAACATAAGAAATAGGAGCAGGAGTAGGCCATTCGGCCCATCAAGCCTTCCCCACCATTCAATAAGATCATGGCTGATCTGCCCCGGGCCTCAACTCCTCTTCCATGCCAGCTCCTCATAGCCCTCAATCCCCAATATTTCAAAAATCTACCTACCTCCTCTTTAAATACTTTCAGTGATCTAGCCTCTGAAACTCTCTGGGATAGAGAATTCCAAACATTCACTACCATCTGAGAGAAGAAATTCCTTTGCATCTCAGTTTTAAATGAGTGTCCCCTTATTCTGTAACTATATCCCCTAGTTCGAGATTCCCCCACTAGTGGAAACATCTTCTCAACATCTACCCTGTCAAGCCCCCTCAGAATCTTATACATTTCAATAAGATCACCCCTCATTCTTCTAAACTCTAATGAATAAACACCTAACCCGTTTAGCCATTCTTGATAAGTCAACCCCTTCATCCCAGGAATCAGCCTAGTGAATCTATTTTGAACTGCCTCCAATGCCAATATATCCTTTCTTAAATATGGGGACCAAAACTGTACTCCAGGTGTGGCCTCACCAACACCCTGTACAGTTGTAATAAGACTTCCCTATTTTTAAACTCCAACCCCCTAGCAATACAGGCCAAAACTCCATTTGCCTTCTTAATTACTTGCTGTACCTGCATGCTAACTTTTTGTGTTTCATGCACAAGAACACCCAGATCCCTCTGTGCTGCATTTTCTGGAGTCTCTCTCCATTTAAATAATAGTCTGCATTTTGATTCTTCCTACCAAAGTGCATGACCTCACACTTTTCTATGTGAAGCTTCATCTACCAAGTTTTTGCCTACTCACTCAACCTGTCTATATCCCCTTGCAGAACCCTTATGCCCTCATCACAACATGACCTCCCACCTATTTTTGTATCATCAGCAAATTTGGATACATTACACTCTGCTCCCTCCTCCAAGTCATTAATATAGATAGTAAATAATTGATCCTTGTGGTACTCCACCAGCTACATCTTTCCAACCTGAAAAAGACCCTTTAAGCCCAACTCTCTGTCTTCTGTGTGTTAACCAATCCTCAATCTATGCTAATAATTTACCCCCAATACCATGAGCTCCTATCTTGTGCAATAACCTTTTATGTAGTGCCTCATTGAATGCCTTCTGGAAATCCAAATACACTACATCTACCAGTTCCCCTTTATTTACTCTGCTTGTTATATCCTCAAAGAACTCTAATAAATTTGTCAAACATGATTTCCCTTTAACAAAACCATGTTGACTCTGTTTGATTGCGTTAAGCTTTTCTAAATGTCCTGCTATTCCTTCCTTAATAATGGATTCTAGCATCTTCCCAATGACAGATTTAGGCTGACTGGCCTCCCTTTTTGTCTCCCTCCCGTCTTGAACGGGTGATCACATTAGCAGTTTTCCAATCCGCTGGGACTCTCCCAGAATCCAGTGAATCCTGGAATATTTCGACCAATGCCTCCACTATTGCTGCAGCCACTTCCTTTTAAACCCTTGGATGCAGGCCACCAGGTCCTGGTGACTTGTCTTCCTTTAGTCCCATTAGTTTTTCAAATACTTTGTCCCTCATGCTTGAGACTGTTACAAGAACTTTCCTCCCATTGGCTCCTTGCTTATCTGATACCTTTGGAATGTTTATAATGTCCTCCACCATAAATACCAATGCAAAATATTGATTTAAATTATCTGCCATTTCCCTGTTCCCTGTTATCAATTCTCCAGTCACATCCTCCAAGAGTCCCACACTCACTTTAGCTATTCTCTTTTTATATACCCATAGAAGCTCTTGCTGTTTGTTTTTATATTTCTTGCCAATTTACTTTCATGATCAATTTTCTCCCTCTTTATTAGCTTTTTAGTCATCAGCTGCTGGTTCCTAAAAATTCCCAATCCTCTGGCTTACCACTAGTTTTCGCCGCTTTGTATGCTTTAGTTTTTGATTGGATAATCTCCTTGACCACTTTTGTTAACCACGGGTTCATCCTTCTCATCGAGTTCTTCTTTTTGACCGGGATAGATTTTTAAAAAATTTTTGCTGAGCGTTATGAAATATCTGCTTAAATATCTGCTACTGCTCACCACTGACCTTCCCTTTAGTCTATTTTCCCAGCCTGCTTTAGACAGCTCTTTCTTCATATCCCTGTAATTATCCTTATTTAAGTTGAGGACACTGGTTTGAGACCCAAGTTGCTTACCCTCAAACTGAATTTGAAATTCTACCATGTTGTGATTGCTACCCCATAGAGGATCCTTAACTACCTTATCTCTTATCAACCCCACCTCATTACGCATTACTAGATCTAAAATAGCCTGTTCCCGGGTAGGTTCTGCAACATATTGCTCTATGAACCAATCCCTGATGGACTCTACAAATTCGCCTTCCATGTTACCCTTGCCAATCTGATGTGTCCAGTCAATATGCAGATTAAAACCACCCATGATAATTGTAGCGGCCTTCTTACATGTGTCAATTATTTCCCAATTTATACTTTGTCCTGCAGTGAGGCAACTCTTCGGGGGCCTATAGACAACTCCCACCTGTGACTTCTCTCTGTCTTTCTATTTTAATCTTTTTATAATGTGATAATGGGTAATTAATACCAAACAAACTCCTTGACACTGAAATTTGACTATGAAGACAAGGGGGTCCCATTTCTTCAGTTATTAATTCCTGTTGGACATTTTAAAAATGTAACAATATAATATATATATTTAATATTACTTTGCATCCCTCTTCTCTCTCTTTCTATCTCTTTATCAAATCCATTTTCCCTCTCTATTTCTGTTTCTCTACCTGATTTGACATTGGATTCAATCAGTCTAACTTACACATCATCCTGCATGGCTCCTTTTTAATTTCACAATCCTTTGGTCTGATTGGTTAAGAAGATATTTAGTTCTTTGCTCTGCCACTCTGTCCCAGGTGCCCTGCTCCTTTGACATTAGCTCACACTTTCAGCATTTTGGAAAAAAATTTAAAAACCTAAAGATTCGAGGTGAAACCACGAATAAGATGCTAAGCCTGTTTCATTGTAACTATAATGGGATTGCTATGAGGGACAAGGGGGAGGTGGAAGGACATTAAGTTAAAGTGTCTTTTAATTTTTTTTATTCAGTTTGCAAACATTCTCTTGCAATCAATAATATCTGCTGCCAAAGAGGTCATAAATGAAAAGAAACTTAGGAAGTCCTTTCTCTTCAAAGGTCCCCCAGTACCTATTTTCAAATATATAATTGTGAAAGTATTCACTATCAATTTAAAAGGAAATTTTGGCCTTGATATTAACCCCCCACCCCCACAAAACATGAGCCCAGCCTGCTGCATCCTGGCTCCAGTTTTATAGTGGTGTTGATCGAAGTGGCTGAGTGTCTCACAATGGAGAGGTTATTGACATGTTTAATTAGGGCTCTATAATGCAATTCCCAGCCTGAAATAATTTAACTGCAACACAGGTTTCCCAAAAGCTGGATAGTGAAACAGAGATTCCTCACCACTTTATCATAGTGGTTAACGGTCAGGAAGCCGGTGTGTATAAAGCTGCAGTAGAACATCTAGTAATGACTCATTAAAGCTAGGCACAGTTTTTGTTCTCGTTTAAGTCATCAGTACATTGACCTTGCAGTGCCCAATCTGCAAAGCTCCAAAACTTCTCCATTTCATCTCTCACCTTGACCTTTTGGTGATCATGGGAAGATCATGACTGGTGGATTTGCATTATTCCAACTCACGTGCAGAGGAGAGATGAAGCTCAGAACTAGAATCTGACATCCCTTTTCACATCACATATTCCCATCCAGCTTGTGCTGTTGAGCATTTGTTACCTGCCCTCCATCTTTATTTGATCTCTGTTACAATTGGGTCTTTAAATTTCCTAGTTTCATTTTCTCCACTGAGTTAAAATGGCTTGTTTAAGCTGTCTGAGTTGCAAAGTGAGTCCATTCAGTTTAGTAAGCCTTTTAACTTTGGATTGGCTTGGGAGTCCACTTAGATATGTCAGAGAAGCCATTCCGTTACTGGGTAAATGATCCTCTTTATTCTGTAGTTGCTGATTCCAATGTTTTTATTCTGGTAATAAAAGCTGTGATAGGTGATTCATTTAAAGGTGCATTTTGTTTTGATTTGTTTCTTCAGGCGGCATTCTCCATTATTCGGAGGGCTGCCAAACTGCAGTTTATGCCATGATTTTATTACAGGGCAGGGCTAGGAGGTAGATCCCAACTCTGCTTCAGCTGGAACTGGGATCAAAGCCCACGCTGCTGTCATTATTCTGAACCACACGCCTGCCATCTAGCCAACTGAGCTAACCAGTACACATCATTTATTTCCATTTGCTGTAAAATTGGCAATATAACGATATGATTGTGATAATTAAGTCACAATGAGCGCAAAGCAAGATTTCCCATTTTGTACTTGGTGATTCTTTATTAAGATGAAATGCCATTTTTATTTACCAGCTGAAGTATTTATAACATGAGAGAGTAAAGAATGATTGAGAAAAGCTGGTACCGGGTCCATTCCCTCTAAAACAAAAACAAAAATACCTGGAAAAACTCACAGGTCTGGCAGCATCTGTGGAGAGGAGCACAGTTAACGTTTCGAGTCCGCATGACTCTTCAACAGAACCAAGGAAAAATAGAAAAGGGGTGAAATATAAGCTGGTTTAAGGTGCTCAATAGCACAAGCTGGGTTGGGACAAGAAGAGCTGGATAGAGGGCCAGTGATAGGTGGAGATAACCAGAAGATGTCACAGACAAAAGGACAAAGAGGTGTTGAAGGTGGTGATATTATCTAAGGAATGTGCTAATTAAGGGTAGAAAGCAGGACGGGCAAGGTACAGATAGCCCTAGTGGGGGTGGGGTGGGGTGAAGGAATCGGAAAAGGCTAAAAGGTAGAGATAAAACAATGGATGGAAATATATTTTAAAATAATGGAAATAGGTGGGAAAAGAAAAATCTATATAAATTATTGGAAAAAACAAAAAGGAGGGGGAAAATCGGAAAGAGGGTGGGGATGGAGGAGAGAGTTCATGATCTAAAATTGTTGAACTCAATATTGAGTCCAGAAGGCTGTAAAGTGCCTAGTCGGAAAATGAGGTGCTGTTCCTCCAGTTTGCGTTGAGCTTCACTGGAACAATGCAGCAAGCCAAGGATGGACATGTGGGCATGAGAGCAGGGTGGAGTGTTGAAATGGCAAGCGACAGGGAGGTCTGGGTAAATGCTTGCGGACAGAAGGAAGGTGTTCTGCAAAGCGGTCACCCAGTCTGCATCTGGTCTCTCCAATGTAGAGGAAACCGCATTGGGAGCAACGAATGCAGTAGACTAAGTTGAGGGAAGTGCAAGTGAAATGCTGCTTCACTTGAAATGAGTGTTTGGGCCCTTGGACGGTGAGGAGAGGGGAAGTGGAGGGGCAGGTATTGCATCTTCTGCGGTTGCATGGGAAGGTGCCGTGGGAGGGGGTTGAGGTGTAGGGGGTGATGGAGGAGCGGACCAGGGTGTCACGGAGGGAACAATCCCTATGGAATGCCGCCGGGGGGGGTGAAGGGAAGATGTGTTTGGTGGTGGCATCATGCTGGAGTTGGCGGAAATGGCGGAGGATGATCCTTTGAATGCAGAGGCTGGTGGGGTGATAAGTGAGGACAAGGGGGACCCTATCATGTTTCTGGGAGGAAGAATAAGGTGTGAGGGCGGATGCACGGGAGATGGGCCGGACACGGTTGTGTACCCTGTCAACCACCGTGGGTGGAAAACCTCGGTTAAGGAAGAAGGAGGACATGTCAGAGGAACTGTTTTTGAAAGTGGCATCATCAGAACAGATGCGACGGAGGTGAAGGAACTGAAAGAATGGGATGGATTCCTTACAGGAAGCGGGGTGTCAGGAGCTGTAGTCGAGGTAGCTGTGGGAGTCGGTAGGCTTGTAATGAATATTGGTGGACAGTCTATCACCAGAAATTGAGACAGAGAGGTCAAGGAAGGGAAGGGAAGTGCCAGAGATGGACCATGTGAAAATGATGGAGGGGTGGAGATTGGAAGCAAAATTAATAAATTTTTTCCAGGTCCCGACGAGAGCATGAAGCAGCACCGAAGTAATCATTGATGTACCGGAGAAAGAGTTGTGGGAGGGGGTCAGAGTAGGACTGGAACAAGGAATGTTCCACATACCCCATAAAGAGACAGGCATAGCTGGGGCCCATGCAGGTACCCATAGCCACACCTTTTATTTGGAGGAAGTGAGAGGAGTTTAAGGAGAAATTGTTCAGTGTGAGAACAAGTTCAGCCAACTTATCCCACGTGGATTTCAACTGAAATTCCATCCCTCATGTTTCAAACCCACCCAGGATTAAAGGTACTTCTGGGGCATACAACGCTCCTCGGACTGCTGTTCTCGTCGCATTCTGAGATCCACACTCAGTGCCATGCGCCGCCTTATGAACACACTCGACCTCTCCCTCCAGCAGCACCACTGCACCCTTTCTCAAAGCTGCACGTGCCCCCAGTTTCATCTTATTCTTCGTCTCATCCGACGCCTTAACAAGAAACATTGTCTCTTTCTTTCAGGTGCAAAGGAACGCAAGCTCCAACAACTCATCGACAGCAACACCCATCCAGGACCCTCCACCCCTGCCTGTCCCTCTGTCCCCATCCTGTCTTCCAATCCCAGCCCCGGCCGTGTATTCACCATACCCCCTGACCTTCCCCTCTCCGACACTGAACGTTCAGTGCTCAGCAAAGGATTTAGTTTCATACCCTTACGCCCTCATCTCAATGAATTTAGGGCTTGGCACGATGCTGAACTCTTCTTCTGCCGCCTTCGTCTCCGTGCTCACTTCTTTGGGCAGGAGTTCTCTCCCTGCTCAACGGATCCTTTTACCCACCTCCAATATTCTCCCTCCACCTGGACCCCTCCCTCTGGATTCTTACCTTATCTTGATCTTTTCATTGAGAACTGTCGGCGTGACATTAGTCGTCTTAATTTCTCTGTCCCTCTCACCCATTCTAACCTGTCTCTCTCTGAACTTGCTGCATTCCGTTCTCTCAGGTCCAACCCTGACGTTGTCATCAAACCCGCTGACAAGGATGGTGCTGTTGTTGTCTGTCGCACTGACCTCTACCTCGCAGAGGCTGAGCGTCAACTCGCAAACACTTCCTCCTACCTCTCCCTGGACGATGACCCCACCACTGAACATCAAGCCATTGTTTCCAGGACAGTTACTGACCTCATCTCCTCTGGAGATCTTCCTTCCACAGCTTCCAACCTGATAGTCTCCCAACCTCGGACGGCCCGCTTCTACCTCCTACCCAAAATCCACAAACAAGACTGACCCAGCAGACCGATCGTGTCAGCCTGTTCCTGCCCCACGGAACTCATTTCGTGCTATCTTGACTCCATCCTATCTCCCCTTGTCCAGTCCCTTCCCACCTACATCCGTGATTCCTCTGACACCCTACATCATATCAACAATTTCCAGTTCTCTGGCCCTAACCGCCTCCTCTACACCATGGACGTCCAAACCCTCTACACCTCCATCCCCCACCGGGATGGTCTGAGGGCTCTCGGCTTCTTCCTCGAACAGAGGCCCGAATGATCCCCGTCCACCACTACTCTCCTCCGTCTGGCTGAACTTGTTCTCACACTGAACAATTTCTCCTTTAACTCCTCTCACTTCCTCCAAGTAAAAGGTGTGGCTATGGGTACCAGCTATGCCTGTCTCTTTATGGGGTATGTGGAACATTCCTTGTTCCAGTCCTACTCCGGCCCCCTCCCACAACTCTTTCTCCGGTACATCGATGATTACTTCAGTGCTGCTTCATGCTCTCACCTGGACCTGGAAAAAATTATTAATTTTGCTTCCAATTTCCACCCCTCCATCATTTTCACATGGTCCATCTCTGACACTTCCCTTCCTTTCCGTGACCTCTCTGTCTCAATTTCTGGTGATAGACTGTCCACCAATATTCATTACAAGCCTACCGACTCCCACAGCTACCTCGACTACAGCTCCTGACACCCCGCTTCCTGTAAGGACTCCATCCCATTCTCTCAATTCCTTCACCTCCGTCGCACCTGTTCTGATGATGCCACTTTCAAAAACAGTCCCTCTGACATGTCCTCCTTCTGCCTTAACCAAGGTTTTCCACCCATGGTGGTTGACAGGGCCCTCAACCGTGACCAGCCCATCTCCCGCGCATCCGCCCTCACACTTTATTCTCCCTCCCAGAAACATGATAGGGTCCCACTTGTCCTCACTTATCACCCCACCAGCCTCCGCATTCAAAGGGACATCCTCCGCCATTTCCGCCAACTCCATCATGATGCCACCACCAAACACATCTTCCCTTCACACCCCTGGTGGCATTCCATAGGGATTGTTCCCTCCGTACACCCTGGTCCGCTCCTCCATCATCCCCTACACCTCAACCCCCTCCCATGGCACCTTCCCATGCAGCCGCAGAAGATGCAACACCTGCCCCTTCACTTCCCCTCTCCTCACCGTCCAAGGGCCCAAACACTCATTTCAAGTGAAGCAGCATTTCACTTTCATTCCCCTCAACTTAGTCTATTGCATTCGTTGCTCCCAATGCGGTTTCCTCTACATTGGAGAGACCAAACGCAGACTGGGTGACCGCTTTGCAGAACACCTTCGGTCTGTCCGCAAGCATTACCCAGACCTCCCTGTTGCTTGCCATTTCAACACTCCACCCTGGTCTCTTGCCCACATGTCCGTCCTTGGCTTGCTGCATTGTTTCAGTGAAGCTCAACGCAAACTGGAGGAACAGCACCTCATCTTCCGACTAGGCACTTTACAGCCTTCTGGACTCAATATTGAGTTCAACAATTTTAGATCATGAACTCTCTCCTCCATCCCCACCCCCTTTCCAATTTTCCCCCTCCTTTTTGTTTTTTCCAATAATTTATATAGATTTTTCTTTTCCCACCTATTTCTATTATTTTTAAATATATTTTCATCTATTGTTTTATCTCCACCTTTTAGCCTTTTTCGATTCCTTCACCCCACCCCACCCCCACTAGTGCTATCTGTACCTTGCTCGTCCTGCTTTCTACCCTTAATTAGCACATTCCTTTAGATAATATCACCACCTTCAACACCTCTTTGTCCTTTTGTCTGTGACATCTTTTGGTTATCTCCACCTATCACTGGCCCTCTATCCAGCTCTTCTTGTCCCAACCCCCCCTTAAACCAGCTTATATTTCACCCCTTTCCTATTTTTCCTTAGTTCTGTTGAAGAGTCATATGGACTCGAAACGTTAACTGTGTTCCTCTCCGCAGATGCTGCCAGACCTGCTGAGTTTTTCCAGGTATTTTTGTTTTTGTTTTGGATTTCCAGCATCCGCAGTTTTTTGCTTTTACCATTCCCTCTAAAGACCATTTATAATTTGCTCAGTTGTAGCCTTGAACCACATCTTCAAACTGATGAAGAACGCAACAAAGCACAGGTTAAACTGAAGGAAGATAAGACCTCACTTGTAAAAAAAGTCAAGAATATCCCTTACAACCTGCCACATTTCAATCTGCTCAGCTAGTTTCCATTGGGTAAGCATTAACATTCTGATTAGGCTACAAAAATAAGAAGATGCAAGTGAGGTTGTTGTTTAAATACAACACTGCTGCTTCTATCAAATAAACCCGAAGATAAACAATATAGCAGTGCAGAGACTGAAACCTGATCAGCGTAGATGCGGGACATTGACACTGTACTTGTTGCAATCTCTGAAGAGGATTTTTGTATATTGAGTTTTAAAGGGACCATCGGATGCCACACAAAAGAAAGACCCAAAACTTCCCACATTTTGCTTTTGAGCATTCGGAGGGATTTGGAGCAATCCTTTTAGCTCCTCAAAATAACTGCAGTGCCATTGCTGGCCCACCGTCACACTCCCTTGCTGATCGTCTCCCCCTCTGTGTGGCCTTGCCTCTGGGCCTCGGCACTGGAATAGCTTGGTTACACACAGGCACCTGATTGGCTCCAGCAGCTTAACTGAAATATAACGATGAAGCCTGAGAACAAATTTAATCTGTTCAGGACTTTCTGCACTGGTGCACCATCACTGCCAGAATTAAGCCCAGTTTGTGTCACTAGTGAATTACAGGTGCAAATTCAACTTGAAGGGCATGACATTGTCGTCATTATTGAGACATGGCTACAAGATGGTCAGGACTAGGGGCTAAATATACCAGATTGTAGGAGTGTAGGAAAGAAATGAAATATGATAGAGAGGGGGAGGAGTAACCTTTATGATTAGGGATGAGATCACTTCAATGATAAAAGAGAATATAAGAGAAGTAAGCACACAATGGATACTTTGTGTATAAAATGAAGAAATAGAGGTTTTAAGGCTGTAGCAGGGGCTGTTTATAGGCCCCCTGCTAACAGCTGTGAAATGGTAGATTGTGTAAATGTTGAGGGTGGGCTGGTATGTAGCAAGGGCAGAGTGGTTTTAATGGGGGATTTTAACTTTCACGTAGATTGGGATAAACAGACTAGCAGCTGTCAGAACATAATGAATTTCTTGAGTGTGTTTGAAATAGTTTTCTGTAACAATGGGCTGAATTTTCCCCCCTGTCGGGGGCGAAGTTGAATAGTGGGCGCGCACAGGTGCGCTTCTGCTCGGCGCCCCCAGTTGGGGGCGCAGTGCCATTTTACGTGGGCGGTAGGGGAATCCCAAAATAGAGAGTGCGCTCTTTCATGCATGCACACGAAAGAGCGCATTCATCTCCCCAAGGCTAAGTGCAGCCTCAGAGAGATCGGCAGTAAATGTAAAATACTTTAAAATACAAAAATAAAATTTCCCTAACATGTCCCCTCATGTGACAATGTCACATGAGTTGGGACATGTCCATAATTTTTACAAAAGCTTTATTAAAATTTTTAAAAACCTACATGAAACCTCATATTGCCTGTGGATGAGGTTTCATGCTTTTTCTAATTCGTGCCGGGGCTCCAACCTTAAGGTTGGACGGGCAGGTCCTTGAATTACTTAATTGACTCTGTCAATGGCCTCAATTGGCCATTGACAGGTCGGCGGACGCGCAGCTGATTTCGCTTTACCCCAGCCTACCTGAAAATTTAAATGGGGCGCGGTGACGTCGGGAGTTCCCCCCGACAACATCATGCGTCATTTTACATGTCGGCGAGCAGGCCCCGCCCCCGCTCGCTCGCTGACGCATAAAATCCTGCCCAATATGTTCTGGAACCAAAAGGAAACAGGAATATAGATTTAGTAATGAGTAATCAGCAAGAGTTAGTTATAAGCTTAACGGTGTGTGAGCATTGATCTAATAATGCTTAGAATGCGGCTGAGGTCAATGTGATGTTTGAAAGTGAGAAATGTGCAACAGCTACTAAGATTCACGATTTTGATAAAGCGGACTTCAATGGAATGAGACAGATCTGGCCAGGATTTCCTGGCTCTGTCGTGGGTGGGACCTGCCGCGGGTGAGGCGGTGTCCCAGTCAGAAGCCCATTGACTTGCAGTGGGACTGGAAGATCCCGGCAGCGGGTGGGTGCGGAAACCCCACCCGCCCCCCCCTCAGAGACAGCACAAGTCTGTTAATGGATAAAATGGGAGGTGTTCACAAAGGAAATTAGCATGACAGAATCAGTTATACAGTTAAAAGGTAAGAGTGCTACTTGCCAAAAAAGAGACAGATATGGACAACTAAAGAAGTAAGAAACAACTGAAAACAAAAAGGAAAATATAGAAAAATGCAAAAAAATCGCACAATCCTGGTGAAAGTGAAAGCTAAAAAAATCAGGAAAGTTTGACAAGGCAAATAGTAAGGGTTACAGGAGCAGAGTAAGAAACTTGCAAGGGTTGTCAAAATAACAACAAAGACTTTTATAATTGTATAAACCAGGGTAGTCAGAAACAATGTTGGCCCCTTGAAAACGGATAATGGTGTTGTTGTTAATGAAAATAAAGAAAGTATTGAAAATAAGAAAAAGTGTTGCAGGCAATGTCAAGGTATATTCCCTTGAAGGGGAAAGGTAGGAGAAATAAATCCAGTGCACCCTGGTTGACGAGAAAGTTAGAGGTGAAGATAAAAAGGAAGGAGTGCACGTTCGACAGATAACAGTTAGAAAATACAATGGAGAATCAGGCTGAATATAGAAGGGCCAGAGGGGAAATGAAAAAACTAATAAGAAAAGTAAGGAAAGAACATGAAAAGAGACCGGAGGTGAACATAAAAGGGAATCCCAAGGTCTTCTATAAACATATAAATAATAAAAGGGTGGTAAAAGAAAGAGTAGGGCCAATTAGGGATATAAAAGGGAATTTGCATGTGGACGCAGGAGAAATAGCAGAGGTATTAAATGAGTACTTTGCATCTGTCTTTACAAAGGAAGAACTTGTTACCCAGGCCGAGGTGGATTGGATTGCAACCTAAAAAAAGAGAGTATGTGCAAGGCTACAGGGATAAGGCAGGGGAGTGGGACCAGGTAGAATGCTTTTTCAGAGAGCCAGTGCAAACTCAATGGGCCAAATGGCCTCCTTCTGCACTGTAAAGGTACTGCGATACTATGTTTATTACTTTACTTTGGTATCAACAGGGGAAGAAGAGGTCACCAAGCCAGACATCCCAGAGAAACTATCATTGAACCAAGGACAGGGGCGCAACAAAATGAATGTAAGAAGGCTAACATAATGGAGAATTGAATGGTATTAAAGAGATGCAATTGTCCAGGGCCAAATGGTTTCCATCCCATGGTTTAAACAAACAATTAAATATTGTAAATGTCCTAACTATAATCTTCTGAAGTTCTCATGACTCTTACTGAAGAAAGGTGACCGAGGGAAACCAGGGAATTATAGACCAGTGAACCAAACAACTGTCACCAAGAAATTACTAGAGTCCATAGTTAAGTATAGGGTGACTAAACACCTTGAAAATATCCAGCTGGTTCAATGCAACCACCATGGAAAAAGGGTGGATCATGACAGACAAACCTCATTGAATTCCTTGAAGTAGTGGCTGAAGTAGTGGACAGGACAATGTCAATGGGCGTTATTTAGATGGACATACGAATATACGAAATCAGAACAGGAGTTGACCATTCGGCCCATTGAACCTGCTCCACCATTCGATAAGATCATGACTGATTTGTTTGTGTTTCGAATTCCACATTCCCATCTATCCCCGATAACCTTTGATTCTCTTGCCTAACAAGAATCCATCTACCTCAGCCTTAAAAATATTCAGTGACCCCACCTCCAAGAGGGATACGGACCCCGGAAGTGCAAAATGTTTTAGTTGATGGGCAATATGATCGGCACAGGCTTGAAGGGCCGAAGGGCCTGTTCCTGTGCTGTACTTTTCTTTCTTTGTTCTGAGGCAGAGAGTTCCAAAGTTGCACAGCTCTCAGAAAAAAAATTCTCCTAATCTCTGTCCTAAGAGGGTAATCCCTAATTTAAAAACAGTGCCCATTAGTTTGGGACTCACCCACAGGAGGAAAGATCATTTCCACACCCACCTTGTCAATACCATTCAGGATCTTATATACTTCAATCAAGTCACCCCTCACCCTTCTAACCTCCAGTGGAAATAAGCGCAGTCTGTCCAACCTTTCCTCATAAGACAACCTGCTCATTCCAAGTATAAATCTAGTACACATCCTCTGAACAGCCTCCAAGGCATTCCTTAAATAAGGAAACCAAAACTGCACACAATATTCGAGACGTGGTCTCACTAATGCCCTGTAAAACTGATGCATAACATCCTTACTTTTATGCTCAGTTCCTCTCGTAATAAAGGACAGCATTCCATTAACCTTCTTAATTATTTGCTGTACCTGCATACTAACTTTTTGTGTCTCATGCACTAGAACACCTAGATCCCTCTGCACCTTGGAATTCTACAGTCGTTCTCCATTTAAGTAATACTCTGCTTTTTTATTGTTCTGCCAAAGTGAACAAACTTCATATTTTCCCACATTATACTCCATCTACCAGATTTCTTCCCACTCACTAAACCTATCTATATCTGTTTGCAACCTCCTTATGTCCTCTTCACAAAATACTTTCTTACCTATCTTTGTATCATCTGCAAATTTAGCTACCATGCCTTCACTGCCCTCATGTAAGTCATTTATATAAACTGTAAAAAGCTGAGGCCCCAGCATAGACCCCTGTGGGACTTCACTCATCATATTCTGCCAATCAGGAAAAGACCCATTTATGCATACTCTCTGTTTTCTGCCAGCCAACCAATCTTCTACCCATGCTATATTACCCCCTACACCATGTGCTTTTATTTTCCACAATAACCTTTGATATGGCACCTTATCAAATGCCTCCAGGGAATCCATGTACAGCACGTCTACAGGCTCCCCTTTATCCACATATGTTACTCCTTCAAAAAATTCCAATAAATTGGTTAAACATGATTTCCCTTTCACAAAACCCCATGCTGACTCTTTCTGATTATGATGCGTTTTTCTAACTTCCCAGCTATAACCTCCTTAATAATCAATTCTAACAACTTCCCCATGACAGACGTCAAGCTAGCTGGCCTGTGTTCTGCCTTCATCATTTCTTGAATAGAGGGGTTATATTTGTTACTTTCTAGACTGATGGAACCTTTCCAGAATCTAAGGAATTTTGGAAAATTACCACCAACACACCTACTACCTCAGTAGCCACCTCTTCTGGACTTCCATGGACATTTAATAAAGTTCCTTGAAAAAGACCATCAGCTAAACTTGAAACACATGGAATGTAATAGCTTTGAGGGACTTTAATCTTCACATAGGCTGGACCAATCAGATTGGAAAAGGTAGCCTGGAAGATGAGTTTGCAGAATGTTTTGTGACAGTTTCTGTAGCAATACATTGTAGAACTATTTTAGATCTAGTGTTGTGTAATGAGGCAGGGTTAATTAGTAATTTCATAGCAAATGATTGACTAGGAAATAGTGATCATTATACAATTAAATTCCATGTTAAGTTTGAAAGCAAAACACTCCAGCCACAAACAAGAATTTTAAATTTAAACCAAGTAATTACATAGGTATGAGGGGTGAGCTGGCTAGGGTTGATTGGGGCAAATAGACTAAAAGGGGGAGATGGTGGTGTAGTGGTAATGTTACTGGGCTAGTAATTCAGAGGCCCAGACTAATTCTTTAGGAAGGTGGGTTTAAATCCAACCATTGTAGCTGGTGAAATCTAACTTCATTTAACACAAAATCTGGAATTGGAAGCTAGTCTCAATAATAATGCTCATGAAACCATTGTTGTAAAAACCCATCTGGTTCACTAATGTCCTTTAGGGAAGGAAATCTGATGTCCTTACCTGGTCTGGCCTACATATGACTCCAGACCCACAGCAATGTGGTTGACCCAAAAATGGCCTAGTGAGCCACTCAAATCAAGGGCAATTAGGGATGGGAAACAAATGCTGGCCTTATCAGTGACACCCAAATACCATGGAAGAATTAACTTTCAAAATGATATGGTGGTGAATGAACAGTGGGAAACATGTAAAAAATCTATAATGTTCTACAAAAATACATTCAATTGAAAAACAAAAACTAAGCAAGAGAGTTCCATCTATGGTTTACTCAGGAAGTTAAAGATAGTATTAGATTAAAAGAAAACGCTATAATGTTGCAAAGATTAGTGGCAAGATTGCGAGTGTTTTAAAACCAGCAAATGAAGGGCCACCAAAAAGTTGATAGAAAGTGAAAAAAGTGAACTAGCCAGGAAAATGAAAACACATCATAAGAGCTTTGACAAGTACATTAAAATGGAAGGGAGTAGTTAAAGTAAGTGTTAGTCCCTTAAAAACAGATAGGAGAAATGATTATGGGGAATGAGGAAATGGCAGAGACATTGAACAAATCCTTTGTGTCGGTCTTCACAGTAGAAGACACAAGGTGCATACCAGAAATAAAGGGTAACCTAGGGGCCAATAAGAGTGAGGTAATTAATCTCAGCACTGGAGAATGTTAACGAACTAAATTCTGACAAATCCCCAGGGCCTGATAGCTTACATCCTAGGGTTCTAAAAGAGATAGCTGCAGAGATACTGGATGCACTAGCTATGATTTTCCAAAATTCCCTAGATTCTAGATCAGTTCCAACAGATTGGAAGTTAGCAAATGGGTGGTAACTAGTGAGGAGGATTGCAGTAAACTGCAGGAGGATATCAATGGACTGGTCAGGTGGGCAAAGCAGTGGCAAGTGGAATTCAACCTGGGTGTGAGGTAATGCCCTTGGGGAGGGCTAACAAGGCAAAGGTGTTACACTATAAATGGTAGGACCCTGGAAAGTACTGAAGATCAGAGGGACTTTGCTGTGCATATCCACAGATCTCTGAAGGTAGCAGGGAAGGTAGATAAGGTGGTTAAGAAAACATATGGGAAACTTGCTTCTATTAGCTGAGGCATAGAATACAAGAACAGGGAGGTTATGTTGGAAATGTATAAAATGCTGGTTAGGCCACAACTGGAGTACTGCGTGCAGTTCTGGTCACCACATTGTAGGAAGGATGTGATTGCATTGGAGGGGATGCAGAGGAGATTTACCAGGATGCTGCCTGGGCTGGAGGGTCTGAGCTATGAGGAAAGGTTGGATAGGCTGGGGTTGTTTTCCTTGGAGCAGCAAAGGTTGAGAGGGGACCTGATAGAGGTGTATAAGATTATGAGGGGCATAGATAGGGTGGATAGGAAGGCACTTTTTTCCATTAGTAGAGGGGTCAATAACCAGGGGGCATAGATTTAAGGTAAGAGGTAGAAGGCTAAGAGAGGAGTTGAGGAGAATTTTTTTCACCCAGAGGGTGGTGGGAGTCTGGAACTCACTGACTTAAAGGGTGGTTGAGTTAGAAACCCTCGTAACATTTAAGAAGTATTTAGATATTCACTTGCGTTGCCATAGTCTCCAGGGCTATGGGCCAAGCGCTGGAAAATGGGATTAGTGTGGTCAGACCTTTGCTGACCGCCAATAAGCCTATGAGCAGAATTTTCTGGCTGGCGGGCAGGCAGAGCGGGAGCATGTGTGGGCGTGGACCCAATCACCGCCTGCGATCGGGTCTGTGCCGCCATTTTACATGCGCGGGCCAATCAAGGCCCACCCAGCGTGAATCGTGGCTCCTGAGGACAGCAGGAGTGAGCGGGCGGCAGCGGGACTGCTATAACCACCGGGTCCAGTGGCGACCCGGCGGCCTGTTTTAAAAAGCTGCTGCAGCCTTTCAAAGGCTGCAAATCACAGCCAGTGGAAGGGCTTCCCAGAGCGCTGCTGCTGAGCAGGCCAGGCAGGAGGGTAGGGGGGGCACTGTGCCCCTCGATTTTCCAATGTTTGCCTTGCTGCCCTCCTCGAGGAGGTGGCAGCATGGCGGGAGGTCCTGGTACCCCAGGACTGGAGGAGGAGGCCCCCCACATGACCAAACATGCCTGGGAGGTGGTGGTGGAGATGGTGAGTTCCCACGACGTAGTGCGGCGCACGTGGATCCAGTGCCGCAAGCGCTTTAACAACTTGTCGCGCTCAGGAAGGGTGAGGACAATGTTGGTATTGGTCACTTAATCCAGCAGGTAGGCTTTGCCCCCTGCTGCCCCCCTCCATCTCCTCCCAAGTCTGAGTGTAGTGACTGCATTGAATCATTGACGACATGTGTCCTTTGCTGGGTGGGCCAGCAGATATTGCCCATGCTGAGGTCACCCTGAGAGGGTGGTGAAGAGATGGGTTCTGCCCCTGCAGCATGTGGCACACTGAGACCCACATTACTGTTTTGGGGGAACCTGGAGGTGCTGCACCTAGGTGTAGTGCTGGATCTCCAGGACATGTCAAAGTCAGGGTGATGAGATGCTGGGAGGGGAACTTCAAGGTGGTGTGGCACCGATTGATCTGCTGCCCTCTGTGCTCCACGTGCTTGCGCCTCCTTGCTTTGGAATGTTAGACCGTGTGGTGCCTAATGTGATGAAGGCAGCATTTGGCCAAATGGGGGGGGCGGACAAGCCTGGCATCTTTGTGTGAGCATTCGGCAACAGTGGAGTGAGGAGGCACTGGAGCCCTGATCAGTCCCACTCTGGTTGGGGTGGGCCATCCGTGAAGAGACTCCATGTGCAATTTGCACTAATCAATGCTCTTCTCTCCTTTTCAGGAGACGAATGCACATAATGCCACCGAGCAGGTGAGGACTGGCAGCGGCCAGGTGCAGATCGCCATTCTTAGCCGCTTCAAGCAGGAGGCCCTGGATTTGGAGAGGCGCCATGTGCCCAGGTCCACTGGTGTCGGTGAGGCTGGGGTGCCACGGGCAGGTATGTTTGCCCAGCAGTGAGGTCACCATTAATGTCCCAGCAGCAATGGCAGTGCTGAATGTTCAGTGATTGAAGTTTGCAACATGGCTTGACCATTGCTTATGGAAGGATGAGTGCATAATGATCGGGGGGACAGGGATGCACTTTGACATTGTCTCCACGCTAAGTGATTCATTGTCCTTGTTCTTCCTTTCAGCATCAGCGGAGCAGGGCCGGGAGGTGGAGCAGCAGAGGCCCCCTCTCACACCTGAGGGCCCTGAAGTCTCACCAGCGTCACACCATCTCTGTCAGGCAGGCACCAGCGCAGATGCTAGCACCTCGGTGGGAATTTGAACATCGGCTAGTGCCCCAAGGGACAGCGGTGAGGGCACTTCACAGTTGCTGGAGGAGCTGGCAGAGACAGAGAGTGCCCATCGTGCCAGCAGTCGGAGGACTGCAGGGAAACAGGCACATGCTCAGTCGATTCCTGATGATGTGTCTCTGGAGTCGTCCGCAACGCAGCAGGTGCAGGAAATGCGGCCGGGTGTGCGGGAGCATCTGGGGGAGATACATGAAGCTATGCTTGGCTTGGTATCCGTGGTGGCGGAGTCTATACGGACGATCGCCGAAGCAATGAGCCCCATGTCTGAGCGCTGTGCATCCTCCATGGAGAGAGTGGCGACTCTCGTGGAGAGGCTGCTCCAGGAGACCCGTCAGGGCTTCCTGGGGATGCGCTCTGACCATCAAGCCCTCACATCGGCATTGAACTGGCAGTGCCAGTGTGGGAGATGGCCTGGGCACCAAGTTTCCCAGCTCGGTGCCCATCCATCCACGGTGAGCAGGGAGGTCTGAAGCAACCTCACATCGGCGGAGCAGCTGCCTGTCATCTCTGCCGGCTCCTCTCAGGGTGCTCCAGATAAGGGCAGCAGCTCCTCCGCCCCTCTGTCAGTGACCGTTGCATCCGGTGAGGCTGCGACAACTGGGGAGATGCCAGTTCCACAACTGGCATCTCCCCCCCAGGCGGGGCCAGCACTGGCTCCATGGGCCAGAGGACGACCGCCAAGGTCATCAAGGCCAACAGGACAGCAGAGTCAGCAGGCTGTCTCAGATGCCACTCTGAGCAATGGGGCAGCACCAAGACGTAGCACCCGTAAACGTAAGCATAAGGCACCTTAGGCACACCACGGGTTTATCACTGGTGCTTTTGTGTTGGCCCGCAATGAGGGCCTTGTGTTTTGTTTTGATTTTGAACACCATTGTCATTTTGTTTCCTATAGTTTCTTTGCTTGTGATATTAAATTCAACACGTCACCATGGCTGAGGGTGCCCCTTTTCTTCTGCAGGTGGATGGTTTCCAATAATGTAATGAGTGCTTTGTTGGACATTCAGCTTTATTAACAAGACCCTTAGTTACTCTACCTAACCTGGCAGATTTTTCACTTAGGTATCAAGTATGGAGCCTACAGCCCGGGCTTGCCCTGGAGGTCCATATGTGGTGTGCTAGCTGAAGGCTTGTTGGGGTATCCCTGCCCTCCCTGGAGTATGCCCGGGTCAGTGTCTACCCCCTCAGCATTTCCCTGTGCATGCTCATCCTCGGACTCACTGCTGGACTTATCGTGTGCAACCGGAGCAACTGCAACGACATCTTCCTTGTCCACTGCGTCCCCCCTTTCCAGCGCAAGATTGTGGAGAGTGCAGCATACAATCACTATCACCGAGACACAATCTGGGGGGTACTGGAGTGCGCCCCCTGAGCGGTCCAGGCATCGGAAGCGCATCTTGAGAAGACCGATGGTTCTCTCCACCACAGCCATTGTGGAGCAGTGGCTCCTATAATACCGCTGCTCAGCTTCTGTTCTTGGATGGCAGAGAGGCGTCATGAGCCACCTTCTGAGGGGATAGCCCTTGTCACCCAGCAGCCACTCATCCAGCCGGGCTGGAGCATTGAAGATCCCCGGCACCTGGGAGTGTCTGAGGATGTAGGCATCGTGGGAGCTGCTTGGGTACCTTGCACAGACTTGTAGAATCAGCATCCTGTGATCACACACTATCTGCACGTTCATGGAGTGGAAGCCCTTCCTGTTGAAGAAGGCATCGGGCTCACCTGCTGGTGCCTTGATGGCCACATGTGTACAGTCTATAGCACCCTGGACACGAGGGAAGCCAGCAATGGCTGCGAAGCCTCTGGCTCACTGTGTCTGACTTGCCTGGTCACAGCGGAAGTGGATGAAGGTGGATACCCATCTGAACAGAGTCTGTAACCTGCTTGACACAAGTGTGAACAGCTGATTGGGAGACATCGCAAAGATCACCAACCGAGCCCTGGAAGGAGCCAGAGGCATAGAAGTTGAGGGCAGCTGCGACCTTTAGAGCCACTGGCATGGGGTGTCCACCCACACAGTTCGCAGAGATCTCAGGGCCAATCATCTGACAGATATAATTGACTGCCTCACTTGAGAGACAAAGCCTCCTTCGGCACTGCACCTCAGTCATATTGAGGTAGCTGCTTCACCGTCTGTATACCCTGGCAGCAGGATAGTGGTGGCTTCTGCGGCCCCTTCGGCCTTGGACTACCTCTTGGCCCTGCGCCCCTTGTGCCTGCGCTTGTCCTCCCAAAGGTGGCTCCGCTGGAGGTTGAATGTGCACTCCTGGCCTCCTCCCCCTTCTAGCCCTCCCTTCCTCCTCAGAGGAGCTGCCTCCAGTGGACAGTTCAGCTCCCATTCCCAGGCTAAGGGAAGGCTTCCTGAAACCTGCAGGCCCAGAAAAGATTCCTCATTGCAGAGTGCTGACCTGAAGGTTGTGAGTCCAGACCAAGCAGCTGGTATGTGTTTTGAAGTATTGCAGATCACACAGGCAAGTATAAGTAACTTTGAAAAAACATTATTTGACAGAGCACACACACTGAGCCCTCTTATCCCGTGGATGAGGTTTATACAACTGTGTCCTACCCACCTGCCCGTTGCACCCATGCGTCGACCCGAAGATCGCACAGGCGCCAAAAAATTGCAGTCAATTGGCGCCTCAAGGGCCTTAATTGGCCCATTAATTAATGGCGCGCTCGCCCAATGAAATATCGCGATGGGAACGCGGTGACATCGGGACACACACCCAACGTCACCATGCGTTATTTTACACGTGGACGTGCAGGGCCCGCCCCTGCATGCCAACGGGAAAATTCTGGCCTATGAGTCTATAATGTAATAGTGGTATTCAAGAAAGGAGGGAGAGAATAAAGAGGAAACGACAGGCCGGTTAATCTGACATCAGTCATTGGGAAAATATTGTAATCTATTATTAAGGAAGTCTTAACAATGTAGTTAGAAAATCATAGTATCATCAGACAAAATCACATGGCCCTACGAAAGGCAAATCCTATTTGACAAATTTATTCGAGTTTTTGAGGATGTGTGTAACTTGTTGGGTCAATAAAGAGGAGGGCCAGTTGATTCTGGATTTCCAAAATAAATTTGATATGGTTCCACATAAAATTAACAGGCAAGATAAGGCCTCATGGAGTTGTGGGTAATATATTATGGATAAAGGATTGGTTGACAGACAGGAAGCAGAGAGTAGACATAAATAGAGCTTTTTCAGGTTGGCAGGCAGTGGAGTACTGCAAGGGTCAGTGCTGGGGCTTCAGCTATTTACAATCTACAATAATGACTTAGACAAAAAAACCAAAACTAATGTCTCTAAGTTTTCTGATGATATAAAGTTAGGTGGAAATGCAAGCTGTGTGTGGAGGACACAGGGAGATTGCAAAGAGATGCAGGCAGGTTAAGTGAGTGGCCAACAAGATGGCAGGTTAAGCATATTGTGGTATAGTGTGAGGTTATTCACTTCATGTAAGAATAGAAAAGCAGAATGCTTTTTAAAAGCTGTGAAACTTGTAAATGTTGATGTTCAGAGAGACTCGGGTGTACTTGTGCTCGAACACAGAAAGTTAGCATACAGCATGGAGTTAGGAAGGCAAATGGCGTGTCGGTTTTTATTGTAAGGGGATTGGAGTACAGGCTAAAGAAGCCTTGCTACAATTGCACTGGGCTTTGGTGAGACCACACCTGGAATACTGTGTAATTTTGGTCTCCATATTTGTTTTAAATGGCATTGTGATAGAAGATCAGCCATGATCTAGCTGAATGGTGCAGCAGGCTTGAGGGGCTGAATGGCCTACTCCTAGTACTCTTTCCCCTATTCCTATGTTCCACTGGAGGAGGTACAGCAAAGGTTCACTAGATTGGTCTCTGGGATGAGGGGGTTGGCCTGTGATGAGAGGCTGAGTAAATTGAGTTAATATTCTCTGGAGTTTAGAAGAATGAGAAGCGATCTCACTGAAACTCACAAAATCCTGAAAGCTTGATAGGGTGGACGCTGAGAGATTGTTTCCCCTGGTCGGGGAATCTAAAACACGGGGGCCACAGTCTCAGGATAAGGGGCCAATCATTTAGAACTGAAATGAGGATAAATTATTTCACTCAAAGGGTTGTGAATCTTTTGAATCTCAACCCCAGAGGGTTTTGGATGCTCCATCATTGAATATTTTTAAGGCTGAGATAGACAGGTTTTTGTCTCTTGGGGAATTAAGGGTTATGGGGAGCGAGAAATGGGAAAATGGAGTTGAAGCCCAAGATCAGCCATGATGGTATTGAGTGGCGGAGCAGACTCGACGCGCCGAGTGGTCTGTTCATGTTCCTATTTGCCACGTTCTTGTGTTCTTGTAGAATGGGCGTGTAATTTTGTTGGCAGGATGTGACGAGTGATGTTCCTCAAGGACCTGTGTTGAGGCCTCAACTACTTAGTAATGACTTAATTTTATTAATGGCTTAAATGATGTAAAAGAAAGCCACATATCCAAATTTGCTGTGACACAAAGATAGGTGACATTGTAAGCGGAAGTGGAAGTGTAAAATAACAAGGAGATATTGATAGATTAAGTGAATGGGCCAAATGGTGGCAGTTGAATTTTAATATTGTTAAATGCCAGTTCATCCACATTGTCCTAAAAAACAGAACAGGCTTCTTTCTATATGGTAAAAAAGTAGGAACAGTAGAGGTGCAGAGAGACTTAGGGATCCAGGTAAACAGATCATTAAAATACATGAATGGAAATGTTAAATAATCAAAAAAGCAAGTGGAATTCTGGCCTTTGTACTGAGAGGACGAGAATACAAGGGGGTAGAAGTCATGCTTCAGCTATACAAGGCCCTGGTTAAACCAACCAAGAGACCGCACCTTAGGAAGGGTATGTTGTCATTGGAGGCAGGTTTAGCAGAATTATACCTGGCCTCGAAGGTTAAATTATGAGGAAAGATTACACATCTTAATGCTGCATGTTAAGTTGGAAAACAGCGCAAGTGGAGAGGCAATCGGAGATTAAAAGCAGGGAGTGGGGAGGCAGTCGGGAGATTGAAAACAGGGAGTGGAGAAGCAATCGGGAGATTGAAAACAGGGATATGGCAGGGGAGTGGAACTAGGCTGAAAGAGCATTCAGAGACCCAGAGCCAGTGCAGACTCAGTGGGTCGAATGGCCTCCTTCTACAGTGTAATGATTCTGTGATACTGGGATCCCCCCTGGAATTTAGAAGGTTAAGGGGCCATTTGACTGAATCTTTCAGGATATTAAGGGGAACAGGCAGGGTAGATAGAGAGAAACTATTGCTGCAAGTTGGGGGCTCTAGAACTAGACAGCAGAGTCAATAAATTAAAGCAGACATTTCATAAGTGAAACACTTTCAGTAGAAGTTTGGAAATCTCTTCCACAAATGCCAATTGTTAGTTGAAAATTTTAAAATTGAGATTGATAAATATTTGTTGTCCAGAGGTATTAAGGGACATGGGAAAAAGATGGGATTAGGTCACAGATCAGCCATGACTTCATTGACTGATGGAATGAGCTCGAGGATCTAAATGGCCTGCTCCAGTTCTTATGTCCCTATGTTCCTAGGCCTCAATATTTCTTAACTCCAGATGTCTCAAGATGTGTGTCTTTTAATTTTAAGTCAAAGGAAAACTGAAACTTATTTTCTCACTGAGAATACAAGCATAGGTTATTAGGAAGACATGTACAAATGCAAAAGAGAATTCCATCTTCCTATCAATGGTGCTCTAGCGTGGCCTTGTTGTAGTGAGAATAATCACCTGACCTTGTTGTGGAAATGAAATGCAGCAGTTCAAGAATGATTTATGTGTGAAATAAGAGAGAAAGACAGCTCCAGGTCAGTGCTAATACATGGCCATATATGTACAGGACCCAGCAAAAGCCACATTGAATACTTTAGCCTGGCAAAGCACATTTTGTATTACAGCTAAATATAATGGCTCGGAGTTTGCTGCCAAATAAAAATCTTAATTAATAAGTAAACCATCTACCAACTTTTGATGAGGATGAGATACCCTGTGAATCACTACAAATTGCTAGCTTGTTGTTCTACTGCAAACAGCAAACCGTGAAGAATACTCTTTTTATTTGTAAAAACAGTGTAGCTACAAAATAAGCAATACTACTACACTCACAGTTTCACGCATCTTCACAATAATATTTTACATCTTTAAGTTAGCTATTCTGACTCGCTAAAACTCAGTAGAATAGAGACAACACACTCACAACTGCTCACTTCATATTTTCTTCAAATCATTGAATGATACAACATAAATAACACCTCATATCTGTGCTGCCTCTTTGAGAGAGCTTTCCAATTAACCCCACACCCTAGGCCTGTCACCTTTTCCCCTTCAAATATATATTCAATTCCCTTTTGAAAGTTACTTTTGAATCTGCTTCCACTACCCTTTCAGGCACTGCATGCCGCATCTCAACAACTTGTGTATATTTTTTCTTCATGTTGTCTCTGGTTCTTTTGTCAATTCAATCTGTGTCATCTGGTTAACAACCTTCCTGCCACCAGAAAGAGTTGGCTGAATTTTATATTGCCAAAGTGGGACTGCCGTAGTCCCACAGAAGTGTAATACCTGGAGTGATGACTTCAGATCGTGACCTCAATGTTTGTGGGCGGGCTCCGAAATCGGCAGCTCATCACCATTTTGAAATGATTAACTAAGGGCCATTTAAACTAGTTAACAGTCCAATTGACTGCAATAAAATGTCCCTGATTCAATCGTAATGTGGTGAGAAGCTCGATTTTTTTGAGGGTGTCATCAAAAAGGGTGAATATAAAAGCTGGAGCTGGGTCTATGCCTGACTTTAGCAGGAGAGGCTGCTGGCAGCTATTTCTTTCAGAGATTATTGCTGCTCATAAACCTCTGATCATAGTCAGGGCTATTCCTCAGGGGAGGGTCGGAAAAAGTGGACACCTTTCATCACTGCACCATTTGTGGTGAGAAACGGTGTCCCCTATGGGTATGGTATACCCTGTAGGAGGTACCTCCTCCAGTGATGAGATGGAGAAGGAGGGGGAGAGCTATCCAGGGGCAGGAGCCACATAAGTTACAGGAAGGTGGGTAAACTGTGGAGGATGGAGGGGCTGTGGAGGGGAGGTAGCAGGCAGTCAGACGTTGGCGAATGTCATACCCTGCCAATCACATTAACAGGGTGCAAATGTCATATCTTCAGACTACAGAGTGACAGTGTCTCCACAGACTTCACCTCTTGCGAGCCACTGTCACATCCCTATGTAACATACTTGCACCTGACATCACTTCCAATTGTGTGGGCGGCCACTCGGTGCCTGTGACAGTCGCACTGAACCTCTTTCCCTCCGAGTCATTTCAGGCTGTCTGTGGAGACCTCAGTGGGGTCGCCCAGCCTGCCGCACATCACTGCATAAAGGTCTTCACTGATGCCATTTTTAGGCATGCCTAACAATATATTTCCTTTACTACAGTCAACTCTAAAGAACCAGAGACATTGCAGCCATGGCTGGTTCCCATGGGTGCAGGGGGTCATTGATTGTATTCATGTAGCCAGCGAGGCACCAGCAGGGCAGTCAGGGGTTTTTAGCACAAGGCATAGCACTCCACAAACATGCAGATTGTGTGTGAGCACAATCAGCGAATCACGCAGGTGTGTGCGAGGTACCCGGGGAGCAGTCATGACTCACCTTTCCTCAGGCACTGTCAGGTGCCAGGGTGTTTCTGGGCCTTGGGGCTTTAGATGGGTGGCTGATCAGAGACAAAGGTCACCTTCTGAAGAAGTGGCTGATGATTCCAGTTCAAAGTACAAGGACAAAACGCTGTTACAATGAAAGCCACACCACAACCAGGTCCAGTATTGACCTGCTTAGCACCACACAACCTGGCCCTCTGGAGAGGGAAACCCTAAGGAGAAGTCAAGGGAGACAGCCCAGTCCTTTGAGGGGGAGTCAGAGAAAGGGGAGGCTGAGCCACAGCAGCCAGATGTGCAAGCTGGTCCCAGGGAGCTGGTCTTGATGGTTGTGACACCCAGAAAGTTCTGACCATAGAAGATTCCAGTGGCTCTCCAACCCAGTCAACTTCATGACCCACGGTGCTGCACATGGACAATGTTACTCAGCCAAATGACGTCAGTCATTAGGACGCACATAGTCACAGAATCAGATAACAGCATTGATTGAATCTTTATTCTCACACAGTTAATAAAAGCATGCAGCCAGAAAATATGGAAAACTGCATTCATTTATGTACACAGAAAGCCATTAACATGTGCAAACCTTAAAAATAGATAAGAAGTCCATGTGCACCTAAGTGTGACTAATGGGGGTTTTTCTTGATTGTGTTTCTAGTGCTGCAGCATGGTGTTCCCCCCTCACTGCCAGCTGCGATGGAGACAGGCTGCAGAGCCCAATGCCCCCTTGTCTGGGATGAGTTTGGTGGCCGTCCTCTGATCGCTAGAAGCCATGGGGGCCCTGGCGGTAGGAATCTCCTGCACAGCAGGATGCCCACATGCTGCTGTGGCACTCGAGGCACTGTGCCAATGGCAGGAGGGTGAAGGAGGAGCTGTATCCATCAGATGTGCCATGAGAGGTGCCCATCTGATGATGCCAGCTGCTGCTCAGCCTCCACCATGGGATCCATTTGGCCGTCCCTGCTTTCCTGACAGGGACCAGGAGCTCGGTGTGAATCCAGCTTCCTCATCCCCCTCTCGTCCTGGTCCTGGGCCCCAGAGCTCAGAGACAAGGCGATGGAGTGCAGGTCAGACGCATACCCAATATCGCATCAGTGATCTGTTGGGTTTGGCCCTCCAAGACAGTTGCCAGTCTGTCAATGGAGGAAGCCATGCATTCTGTAGGGTGGACCTCGATGGACTCCTCCAAAGTCTGTGTTAGAACATGCAAACCCTCTGGTATCTCTGCCACATCTCCATGCACCCCGCGCTGAGTGTCCAGCACCTGCTGGCTAATGGATGACCCAAGACGATCGGCATCAGTCTGGAGCTCAGCACGAAGGTTGCCTCCAGCACTCCTCTGAGTGCCAGAGACCTGCTTCATCTTAGTGTCTGGCAGCTGTATGTGTGACTATGATGCACCTTCACCAATGTCTGTACCGTTTAATGCCAAGGTGCGCATATCCACTGAGGTGCATGTATCTGCGCTGGTGCTGGGTGGGGAGCAAGGATGTGACACTGCAGCCTCTGTGGCTTCCTCTTCCTCCTCAGAGGTTAATATCGCACCCTCAGGGCTAGCGGCAGCAGCTGCCAGTCTTGCATCTGTGTATGAAACAAAAAGATGGAGAGTTAGGGGCACCTTCAACTTTGGAAGTAAGTGTATTGAGACAGGCTTCCTCATTGTAAACACTGGAACCGCTGGGAGATGTGACTCAGCGCTTGGACCTTATACCATTCAATATAGATTCAAACCTTCCTCCCCAATGCAGGAAAACCTTCACAAATGAGCAATGCTTCATTTCTGAGAGCTAGCCCATCTCATGCACCCTTCCCTCCCCAGCCTTCTTAACACATGTTTGTTGGAATTATTAAAATACTCCCTTACAATCCCACCCCCCCGTGCCTCCCTCCTATCTCTCCTCGACTCCAATCATTAGCCGCCATCTGCAGCACCTCCTCCTTACTAGGAACAAGTATGGCCTGTTTGGCACAGCACCTCAGGCCCTGTTTCTCTCCCTGGCATTGGTGCATCCTCTTCTCCTCCAATTAAAGAGGGACATTGTAAAGATGATGCTGTGCTACAATCATGCTGCTCAATGTATCGCCATTATGTAATCTGTTGAAAGCACACTTTTTTCAATGTTCTCTACCAACTAACACATGTGGCATTCCACCACCCACACCCTCATAACCCCCATTGCCATGCAGAGTGGCATGACTGCATCATACCACCTCACGTTCTTGGACAACATAGAAGACAATCCCAAACTGAGCCCACAACATAACCTTCCATATAGGCCCATCTTCAGAATGGTGACAGACTCATCCTTGGAGATCTCAGAAGGTCATTGAGTCCTCTGAGACACTGAAGCCAGGTTCGCTGGATGACCTCAGATGTTCTCATCTTCTCTGTGGCCTTCATCACGACTGTTTTGTCAGGCTGGGGGGGTCTCCTTGTCACATCAGCAGGGGTCAGGACCTCCCACCTATCACATGCAGCCTGGAGGAGGGCTCACAGGCAGTCACTGTCAAACCTTGGGGCGGTTCATGACCTTTAACCCTTCCCCTCTCCTGGCTCCATTCTCTCTGTCATCTGCAGAGACACTTAGAAACGTGAAAGCCTGATGTTCACTATCTCCGTAATCTCCCTAGCCAGCGACGCCCACATCCCATAAATGAATTTTAAAAACTTGATATTCATCGGAGTGATGGGTCAGCTGCATTCCAATACTCTTTCTTCCTTGGCAAAGGTCCTGAATACTTCTCAGCTATTAGAAAAGTCATACACATTTAAAAGTAATCACTCACCTACTGCAATGGTTAAAATAATTCAAAATCCACACCACAAAGTTCCGATGTGCCCATACAATGTTTCTGGGTGTAGCTGCCACAGTCCTGTGCCAGGGGTCCCTTTAAATGAGCGGCCATGATCTCCTTGCAGGTCACGGCTTGCTCCCCTCTGCCCCTGGACGTCCCACCTTCAGTAGCCAATTGGCTGTGCTGCCCGCCATTGCCTGATGCTGTTGGTCAGCTCCCTGTTGGAAGGCCACTAATTTTGCTGCTATATGTGTAGTCCGTTGTCTTTCAAAGGCAGGGTGCGAGTCGGCAATTCACTGACCTCTGGAACGGACTCCCGCCCATCACCGTTGTCCCCTTATCCACCCTATTAAAACTGCTCATGACTTTAGACATGTCTATCAAATCTCTTAAACTTCTCTAAAGAGAACAGCTTCAACTTCTCCAGACTATTCACAAAAGTGAACTTCCTCACCCCTGCACCATTCTAGCAAATCTCAGCTGTAGCGTTTTTAACAACTTGAGATCCTTGCTGCCCAGAGTTAACCATAAACTCCTGCTGAGGTCTAAACAATGGTTTAAATGGTTTAGCATACTTTCCTTTGCATAGCTTACTGAAGCCAAGAGGCTTTTTGGAAAAATGTGAGGACTGCTGGTTTCTTGTGTCAGCTTTGGTTCAACAACTTTCATTTATATAGCACAGAAAACAAATTTTGACACCAAGCCACATACGTCAATTTAGGTCAGGTGACCTAAAAGGCTTGGCAACAGAAGGAGGTCATAAGGAACATGAAGTCTCATGGCACCAGGTCAAACATGGGCAAGGAAACCTCCTGCTGATTACTACGTACCAACCTCCCTCAGCTGATGAATCAGTGCTCCTCCATGTTGAACATCACTTAGAGGATGTTCAACATGGAGGGTGACAAGGGTGCAGAATGTACTCTGGGTGGAGGACTTCAATATCCATCAGCAAGAGGGCTCAGTAGCACCACTACTGACCGAGCTGGCCGAGTTCTAAATGATATAGCTGCTAGGCTAGGCCTGCAGCAGGTGGTGAGGGAACCAACAAGAGGGAAAAACATACTTGACCACATGCACACCAACCTGCCTGCCGCAGATGCATCTGTCCATGACAGTATCGGTAGGAGTGACCACCGCACAGGTCCTTGTGGAGAGGAAGTCCTGCCTTCACATTGAGGATACTCTCCATCGTGTTGTGTGGCACTATAACTGAGCTAAACAGGATAGATTCCAAACAGATCTATCAATTCAAGACTGGGCATCCATGAGAAGCTGTGGGCCATCAGCAGCAGTAGAATTGTACTCAACCCCAATCTGTAACCTCATGGCCCGGCATATTCCCCACTCTATCATTACCATCAATACAGAAACATAGAAACTAAGAGCAGGAGTAGGCCATTCAGCCCTTCGAGCCTGCTCCGCCATTCATTATGATCATGGCTGATCCTCTAACTCAATAGCCTGCTCCCACTTTCTCCCCATACCCTTTGATCCGTTTCGCCCCAAGAGCTATATCTAACTCCTTCTTGAAAACATTCCATTTTTTGGTCTCAACTACTTTTGTGGTAATGAATTCCACAGGCTCACCACTCTCTGGGTGAAGAGATTTCTCCTCATCTCAGTCCTAAATGGTCTACCCCATATACTCAGACTGTGACCCCTGGTTCTGGACTCCCCCACCATCGGGAACATCCTTCCTGCATCTACACTGTCTAGTCCTGTTAGAATTTAATAGATTTCTATGAGATCCCCCCTCATTCTTCTGAACTCCAGCGAATATAATCCTGATCGACTCAATCTCTCCTCATATGTCAGTCCCACCATCCCAGGAATCAGTCGGGTAAACCTTTGCTGCACTCCCTCTATAGCAAGAACATCCTTCCGCAGATAAGGAGACCAAAACTGCACACGATATTCCAGGTGTGGTCTCACCAAGGCCCTGTACAATTGCAGCAAGACATCCCTGTTCCTGTACTCAAATCCTCTGGCTATGAAGGCCAACGTACCATTTGCCTTCTTTACCGCCTGCTGCACCTGCATGCTTACCTTTAGCGACTGGTGTACAAGGACACCCAGGTCTCGTTGCGTATTCCCCTCTCTCAATTTATGGCCATTCAGATAATAACCTGCCTTCCTGTTTTTGCCACCAAAATGGATAACCTCACATTTATCCACATTATACTGTATCTGCCAAGCATTTGCCCACTCACTCAGCTTGTCCAAATCACACTGAAGCTTCTCTGCATCCTCCTCACAGCTCATCTTCCCACCCAGATTTGTGTCATCTGCAAATTTGGAGATATTACATTTAATTCCCTCATCTAATTCATTAATATATATATTGTGAATAACTGGGGTCCCAGCACCGATCCCTGCGGTACCCCATTAGTCACTGCCTGCCATTCAGAAAAAGACTCGTTTATTCCTACTCTTTGTTTCCTGTCTGCCAACCAGTTTTCTATCCATCTCAATACACTACCCCCCAATCCCATGCGCTTTAATTTTACACGCTACTGTCTTATGTGGGACTTTTCGAAAGCCTTCTGAAAGTCCAAATAAACCACATCCACTGGCTCCCCCTCATCAACTCTACTAGTTACATTCTCGAAAAATTCCAGTAGATTTGTCAAGCATGATTTCCCTTTCATAAATCCATGCTGACTCTGTCCTGTTGTGCCACTGTTTTCCACGTGCTCAGCTATTAAATCTTTTATAATGGACTCTAGAATTTTCCCCACTACCGACGTCAGGCCAACTGGTCTATAATTCCCTGTTTTCTCTCTACCTCCCTTTTTAAATAGTGGGGCTACATTAGCTACCTTCCAATCTGTAGGAACTGTTCCAGAGTCTATAGGATCTCGGAAGATGACCACCAATACATCCACTATTTTTAGGGCCACTTCCTTAAGTACTCTGGCATGCAGATTTTCAGGCCCAAGGGATTTATTGGCCTTCAATCCCATCAATTTCCCCCAACACCATTTCCCTACTAATACTGATTTCTTTCAGTTCCTCCCTCTCACTAAACCCTGTGTTCCCCAACATTTCTGGTATGTTATTAGTGTCCTCCTTTGTGAAGACAGAACCAAAGTATGTATTCAGTTGGTCAGCCATTTGTTTGTTCCCCATTATAAATTCCCCTGTTTCTGACTGTAAGGGACCTACATTTGTCTTCACCAATCTTTTTCTCTTCACATACCTATAGAAACTTTTACAGTCAGTTTTTATGTTCCCTGCAAGCTTACTCTCGTACTCTATTCTCCCCTTCTTAATCAATCCCTTGGTCCTCCTTTGCTGAGTCCTAAACTGCTCCTAATCCTCAGGTCTGTTGTTTTTTCTGGCCAATTTGTATGCCTCTTCCTTGCATCATAGAACCATAGAACCATAGAACACTGCAGCACAGAAAACATGCCATTCGGCCCTTCTAGTCTGTGCCGAAATATTATTCCGCTAATCCCATTGACCTGCACCCAGTCCATAACCCTCCAGACCTCTCCCATCCAATACTATCTCTAATTTCCCTTGTAAGCCATGGTTTGGCCACCTTTCCTGTGTTACTTTTGCGCCAGACAGGAATAAACAATTGTTGCAGTTCACCCATGCGCTCTTTGAATGTTTGCCATTGCTTATCCACCATCATCCCTTTAAGTAACGTTTCCCAATCCATCATAGCTAACTCGCGCCTCATACCATCGTAGTTTCCTTTATTAAGATTCAGGACCCAAGTCTCAGAATCAACTACGACCCTCTCCACCTTGATGAAGAATTCTATCATATTACGGTCGCTCATCCCCAAGGGGCCTCGCACAACTAGATTGCCAATTATTCCTTTCTCATTACACAATACCCAGTTGAGGATGGCCTGTTCTCTCGTTGGTTCCTCAATGTATTGGTCCAGAAAAACATCCCGTATGCACTCCAGGAATTCCTCCTCTACAGTATTGTTACTAATTTGATTTGCCCAATCTATATGCATATTAAAGTCATCCATAATTACAGATGTTCCTTTATTGCATGTGTCTCTAATTTCCTGTTTAATGCCATTCCCGACATCACCACTACAGTTTGGGGGCCTATATACAACCTCCACTAACATTTTTTGCCCCTTAGTGTTTCTCAGCCCTACCCATACAGATTCCACATTGTCAGTGCTAATATCTTTCCTCACCATTGCATTAATTTCCTCTTTAACCAGCAATGCAACTCCACCGCCTTTTCCTTTTTGTCTGTCCTTCCTAAATACTGAATACCCCTGGATGTTCAGTTCCCATCCCTGGTCACCATGCAGCCATGTCTCCGTAATCCCAACTATATCATACCTGTTTACATCTATTTGCATGGTTAATTCATCCACTTTATTGCGAATGCTACTCACATTAAGGCACAAAGCCTTAAGGCTTGTCTTTTTAACATTACTTGTCCCGTTCCCACTATTTTTCACTGAGGCCCTGTTTGACTCTTGCCCTTGATTTCTCTGACTATTACTTTTCTTATTCTGCTTTCTGTCTTTTGTTTTTGACTTTGATTCCCCCTCCTCTGACTCCTTGCATAGGTTCCCAACCCCTGCCATTTTAGTTTAAACTCTCCCCAACCACTCTAGCAAATGCTCCCCCTAGGACATCCACAGGATCAACTCTGGTTCAATGAAGAGTGCAGGAGCGCATGCCAGGAGCAGCACCAGGCATACCAAAAAATGAGGTGTCAACCTGGTGAAGCTACGACACAAGACTACTTGTGTGCCAAACAGCATAAGCAGCAAGTGATAGACAGGGCTAAGTGATCCCACAACCAACGGATCAGATCTAAGCTCTGCAGTCCTGCCACATCCAGCCACGAATGGTCGTGGACAATTAAACAACTCACTGGAGGAGGAGGCTCCACAAATATCCCCATCCTCAATGTTGGGGGAGCCCAGCACATCAGTGCAAAAGATAGGGCTGAAGGATTCTCAACAATCTTCAGTCAGAAATTCCGAGTGGATGATGAGTGAAAAAGCAAGGAAAAGCAAGGAAGGAGATCAAGTGAACCAAATTCGGGCCGTATCTTGCACGGTAATTGTGAGTAAAATTTCTGTCCTAATTGTCGAATCAGTCCCCTCGAAACATGCTGCAGTTTGGAAGAGTTGATTCTTTTAACCCAACGATGGCAATTGGTCTCATTATGTTGAACGCCTTGTGTCCTTTTACCAAGCTAACAACAGTGTAGGGGAGGAGAAGAGTTGAACAATCCTCTTATCAATGTGTGCGAGTAAGACCTATGGATTGATTCGAAGTTTAATGGCACCCAGTGCCCCTGGTTCAAAGTGAACTTGTGAAGAGTCATTATCAGATAACAATGCAACAGTTCAAATTTAATTCAAGAAATAGAGACCCGGAGAGACAGTTGCTTGTTACGTGGCAAGTCTAAAACAGTTATCAGAATATTGTGAGCTTGGTACATCTATAAATGAAATGCTTAGAGATCGTTTGGTGTGTGGTATAAATGAATATTTGATTCAGAAGAGGTTACTGCCTGAAATCTGGATCTTCAGAAGGCGCAGGAAATAGCACTGGCTATGGGAGGCACAGTGAGGGAATCGAAAGCCATTCAGGGAGCGCAAAATGGCGCCGTCCTCCACTTTGGGCAGGGAGCCCCAGCCAAACAGGGCACGAAAATGTAAAGCCCTGATGAGAAGCGGGAAGCAGCAACAGCTTACAGACAGATAAAAAGAAATGACTGTGCAGCAAAAATATGGAATAATGGTAACAGAGGTGGAAGCAGACAACCTTGTAATGAATCGAAGTTTAAAAAACTCGAATGTTTTTACTGTCATTGAAATGGACACCTCATGAGATATTGCAAGGGTAGAATCAGGTAGACTTTCAATCAAAAGAAAAAAACCTCGTGAGATTCAGAACATAGAATAGCCTGAAGTAACAGTCAGTTATTTATTCATTGTATAATTTAAATGTAGGAAGAATAGAATCAATCTATGCAACAGTTAAGGTGAATAATGGACTTATCAGAATGGAGGTGGATGCAGGAGCATCCACTATGGTGATGGGGAACATATTTTTAAATACATGAATTATGAAGAATATAAATTAAATTTGGAAGAAGCAGAAGACAAACTGAAGACTTACATGGGAGAAGACATCAAAATCAAAGACATAAGCAGGGTTACTGTACAGTATGGAAGTCAATAAGTGAAATTACCCTTGATGGTGGTAGCAGGTGAGGGGCCAGGTCTCCTTGGATGAAACTGGTTGAAAGAAATTAAATTGGACTGGACTGAGATCTTACAGCTGAGAGGCACTGGGTTACCTGAGCTACTACGAAAATAAGTCTCCGTTTTCCAAGATGAACTCGGGAAGATCCAAGGGCTGCAAGCAAAAATTCTAGTGGATCCAGACTATTGCTTGATTTATGAAGGCAAGACCAGTACCTTATGCAATGCAGGAAAAGATAGACGCCGAATTGGATATATTAGAGAAACTGGGAGTGATACACCCTGTGCAGTTCTCAGAATGGGTAGCACTAATAATCACGGTGCTTATCCCTGACTGGCTGAATTTGTGGAGACGACAAATTGACTGTTAATAAAGTGGCCAATTTGGACAGACACCCTATACCAAAAATCGAAGACCTGTATGCTAAGCTGGCAGGTGGAACCACCTACACGAAGCTTGAAATCAGCCATGCTTATCAACAGTTGGAGTTAGAGAAGGCCTCCTAGAAGTTTGTCACAATTAATACATACAAAGGGTTATGCCAATATACCTATTTGCCTTTTGGTGTATCCTCTGCATGCGCCATGTTCCAGAGGACAATGGAAAGTTTACTGCAGGGATTGCCTCACGCTGTAGTTTATTTAGATGGTGTTCTGGTGACAGGACTCGCTGAAAAGGAGCATTTGGCAAACTTGGAAGAAGTTTTGAAGTGATTTTCACAGGGGGGAGTGTGTTTAAACGAAGAAAAGTGCACATTCTAAGCAGAAGAGGTAGTCTAATCAGGTCACAAGGTAGATGCACAGGGCCTCCACCTGATTGAAGAAAAAGTGAGAACCGTTAGAGCGGCACCAGCACCAAGGAACACCTCCGAGCTCAAATCATTCTTGGTGATGATCAATTACTATGGACACTTTTTGCCTAATTTGTCGACAGAACTGGCACCCTGTATTACCTACTCAAGAAAAACCAACGTTGGTCTTGGCAAACACCTCAGAAAGAATCTTTCACAAAGGTCAAACCAGCTGTTGCTCTCATCCACCCTGTTAGCACATTTTGATCAAAGAAAAGAGTTAGTTCTGACATGTGACGCATCTCCTTATGGAGTGGGAGCAGTGCTCTCCCATCGAATGGACGATGGCTCAGAACGACCTATTGGAAATGTATCAAGAATGCTCAACACAGCGGAAAAGGGATACTCACAGGTAGAAAAAGAAGGCTTGTCAATTATCTTTGGTGTCAAGAAATTTCACCAGTATGTACACAGTCGTCATTTTACTATCGTTTTGAACCACAAGCCTTTGCTAGGATTGTTCAGCGAGAACAAGGCTATACCATCCATAGCCTCAGCAAGAATACAGAACTGGGCAGCGTATGAGTATACTTTCATCCACAGGCCTGGAAATCAGATTGCAAATACTGATGCACTTCATCGTTTGCCTTTGAAAGAAAACAATGAGAATGTTCCAGTTCCTCAAGAACTCGTTTTATTGTTGAACTTCTTAGATTCATCACCGGTATGTGCGAGACAGATCAGAGATTGGACAAGTCGAGACTCAGTCTTATCCAAAGTACAAGCACAAGTTCTTCACGGTTGGTCACAAGAACAGGAATCTGACAAAATGTAACCGTAATTTCACAGAAGATATGAGATAACCAGACAGGATGGTATCTTAGTGTGGGGAGTTAGAGTGATTGTTCCTCCAAAAGGCCGAAAGCCTTTGTTAACTGAATTACATAGCGCACATCCAGGTATTTCCCGAATGAAGGCCATAGAACGCAGCTATCTATGGTGGCCGGAATTGATGGAGAAATAGAGAGCTTAGTGAAAAGTTATATGCAGTGTCAGCAAGTGCAAAAGTTTCCTCCAATAGCTCCGTTACACCCATGGGAGTGACCAGGAAGGCCATGGGTGTGATTACATATTGACAATGTGGGAACAATGTTTCTCCTTATTGTTGGTGCTCACTCAAAATGGATGGACATATATGAAGTAAAGTCACCAACATCTGCTACAATTGACAAGCTACGACAAAGTTTTGCTATCAACGGCTACTAGAAGTGGTCGTATCAGATAACGGCACAGCATTTACAAGTGCTGATTTTCAACGGTTTATCAGCCTCAACAGTATTGCTCATGTAAAATCTTCACCATATCACTCTTCTTCGAATGGACTGGCCAAGCGAGCAGTTTAAACATTCAAAAATGTTATGAAGAAATTAGCTGGAGACTCCATAGCGACCGAGTTAGCACATTTTCTTTTCCATCACACGATGACAGGTGTCACACCTGCAGAATTGTTGATGAAATGCCAACTCAGAATGAGATTGAGCTTAATAACGGAAAATTTAGGGGCAAGGATGGAAAGGAGTCAGGGAAGCCAGAAAATTGTACATGACTGGCATAGTCATGACAGAAAGTTTACCATGGGAGAGACAGTAAATGTGAAAAATTTTGGTGAAGGACCTAAGCGGTTATCAGGTGAAATAAGTGCAGTCACTGGGCCTCTTACCACGTGAAAGTGGGAGAACGAATCATACGGAGACATACAGATCATATAAGGAGGAGAGAAACAAAGTACCAGGAAATGATTCCTCCAGTGTTCATGACTATGTCAACATCTCCCGTTGAAAGAATTCAACTGCGTACAGATGTATCTGAAGGGCCGGCTGTACCTGCAAGAGTTGAGGAAACAGATCTGCAGGTGCCCACCGAAGAACCTGATGTTCAGACAACATCAGAAAAGGAGGTTCCTGACAAGGCATCTGAACCTGTCGAGCTGAGACATTCTACACGCATAAGGAAACCCCCAGGAAGACTGAATTTGTAAATTACTTATCCGTGTAAATAATTTAATATTTTGAGAAAACTGCAATTGTAACTGTAAAATATATTTCCGAGTAAAGGGGGAGGAATGTGGTAATCTGATATATAATATACCTTTAAGAAGAATGTAATAATGATCTCATTATTCAATAGCAGAGTAGTGTGGGCTACCTTAGTAGTCAGTAGTCAGTAGGAATTGTCTAAAGTAAGAGTCTGTAACGTAGAGACAGAGTTTGAGATGTAAGCGCACAAGTGTAGCTGCTGAGTTCTTTTGTAAATAAATAGAATGTGTTCTACATAAGAACTGTCTACTAATCTGCTCCGTCTATGGTACCAACTCAGTCATCCCAAAACAACGTACGACCCGGATCCATTAGTCCAATTAAACTAAGGACCAGGATCCAACACTCGCCATGAAAAGTGCTGCGAGAGACTCACAGGCTTTGCAACATGTGGATGACAGCACCGAACTTCATTTTGGGCAGGAGCCTACTGCTGAGTGTGGCGTGAAAGCCAGACCTGCAGAATTAAAATGAATTCAATGGCCACTGTGAGAAACATTAAGAAGCCTAACAGAAACGCTTCATCATCGGTTTCAAGAGAAAATTGCTATAGATGTGGAGGTGACCACGGAGCATATACCTGTAAATTTAAAAGAGGCAGAATGCCATTACTGTCATAAGAAGGGTCACCTGTTTAGGCAATGCTGGAAAAAGGTGAAGCAGTCTCCAAAACAACAAACAAACATGATAGAAGTAACGGGTACGGCAAAGGCTGAAGCTGCTGCTCTTGATGTTTACTCCTTATACAATGTGATTGCTGTGAAGACTGAGCCTATTACGGTGACATTACAAGTGAATGAGAAGCCGCTGACAATGGAAGTGGATACTGGTGCCTCAGCTACAGTGGAAGGAGAGCACACTTTCAGGTACCTTAAAGAAGGAGGGTAGCCAACAAACTTGGAGTGGACAATCACGAAGTTAAGATCTTACACGGGAGAATTGGAGAATTATTCAAGTAAAGGGTATCGCCACTGTCCCAGTCTCTTACAAGAAACAAACTGCACAACTGCCTGTAATAATGGTGAAAGGAGAGGGACCCAGTCCTTTAGGTCGGGATTGGCGACAGAAGATGAAACTCGACTGGTCTGAAATATTTCACCTCAGGTCAGATGGGATCCCAGAACGTCTAAGGGAATAAAACATGGTTTTTTGGAACGAATTAGGGAAGTTAAATGGCATGCACTCCAAGATACATGTTGACCCTCAGACAACACCACATTTCTTTAAGGTCAGACCTGTGCCTTATACATTCAAAGGAATTGTGGATGCGGAGCTGTGCAGGTTAGAAAAGCTGGGCATCCAACCTATCCAATTTTTGGAGCGGGCCGCACCCATAGTTCCACTGGTTAAGCTTGACCACACCATACACATCTGTGGAGACTCTCAATTGATTGTAAATAAGGCAGAAAAACTGGATAAGCACTCCATTCCAAGGATAAACGACTTATATGCTAAGCTGGCTGAAGGCAAATCCTATAGAAAATGGATATGAGCCAACAATTAGAACTGGATAGCACATCGAGAGAATATGTGACTATTAACACACACAATGATCTGTATCAGTACATTGGTCTACCCTTTGGAGCATGTGCTATCTTCCAGAGAGAGTCTTTTGCAAGGACTTCCCTGAGTGGCAGTGTACCTAGATGATGTTCTGATCACATGGTCAACCGAACACTTGGCCAACCTGGAGGATGTGCTAAGAAGGTTCATGGCGTACAGTTAATGAAGGAAAAATGCACATTTCAAGCACCTGAAGCTATTTACCTGGGTCACAGTGTGGATGCTATGGGTTTACATCTGGTAGAAGAGAAAGCTCGGGTAATAAAGGATGCATCCACACTATCCAATGTAACCAAACTCAAGTTCATTCTGGGGATGATCAACTACTATAGCCACTTTTTGCCTAACTTATCAACTGTTTTAGCACCATCACACTCTCTGCTAAAAAAACCCACCGTTGGTCATGGGGTTCACAACAGGAAGAAGCCTTTGTGAAAGCAAGAAATCACTGCATTCGTTGTGTTTATTGGTACACTACAACCCATCAAAAGATTATTAACATGTGATGCATCTCCTTAAGGTGTAGGAGCCATGTTATCACATAGAATGGAAAATGGGTCAGAAAGGCCAATTTGCTATGTCTCGAGAAACCTTTCCCAAACAAAGAAGGACTATTCTCAGTTAGAAAAAGAAGGGTTCTCAGTGATATTCAGTGTAAATAAATTCCACCAGTATCTGCATGGACAACATTTCACCATTGTGTCAGACCATGAACCAATACTGGGTTTATTCAGTGAGGACAAGGCCTTTTCTCCAATAGCATCAGCAAGAATTCAACGCTGGGCTCTGATATTATCTGCATATGAGTATACTTTTATATACCACCCTGACTTACACATTACAAATGTAGATGTACTCAGTCATCTCCTGTTACCAGATAGCATTGTAAATACTCCTGTTCCACAAGAATAATTGCAATTACTGAATTTCCTGGATTCTTCACCTCTGTAGAAATTCGATGTACAGAGATCCAATGTTGTCGAAACAGAGACTTTGTTTTGCATGGATGGCCAAACTCGCCTGAATCTGAAGAATTGACGCCATTCCGTGTGAGAAACATGGAGCTAAGCTGTCAAGACGGAATTGTATTGTGGGGATCAAGAGTTGTCATTCTGTCACAAGGAAGAGAACCACTCTTGACAGAGCTTCACAGTGCGAATCCAGGCATATCGAAGATGGAAATGCTTGCACGAAGCTATGTCTGGTGGCCAGGCATTGATAGTGACATTGAAAACATGGTCAAGCACTGTCTCCATTGCCAGCAACAACAGAAGTTGCCTGCTCCAGCTCCACTGCATCCGTGGGAGTGGCCTGGTCAGCAGTGGGTTGGACTACATATTGATTATGTCGGACCATTCTTAGGTACCATGTTTTTGTTAATTGTAGATGCACATTCTAAATGTGATGTATACGAAGTCAAATTGTCAACGTTGAATGTCACAGTTTCAGCATTCATGGCCTACCTGAAATTGTCATTTCTGATAATGGTACAGCCTTTCAGCACCGGGTTTCAGGAATTTATGAATCTGAATGGAATCCAGTATTTAAAACAGCCCCTTGGCATCACTAATTGAATGGCGTAGCCGACAGGGCAGTGCAAACCTTTAAGCTTGATATGAAAAGTTATCGGAAGGCACTCTGGAATCTTGGTCTTCCCGGTTTCTCTTCAGTTATCGTACAACAGTCAACCACAGGTTCAACACTGTCGGAGTTATTAATGAAATGCCATCTGCGTATACGTTTACGCTTGATATTTCTGAATTTAGAGAGGAAAATAGCACAGAACCAGAGTAATCAAAAATCTAACCATAACATACACAGCAAGGCTCGCACATTCAGTGTAGATGACACGACATACATGTACAATTTCAGCAGTGGACCCTGTTGGGCTCCTGTAACCATTGTTTTAGAGACTGGTCTCTCTTTCCAAGTACATATGGGAGGTACAATCATCTGTAAGCATGTGGATCACATCCGTGCCAGAGAGGCATTCCAACAATTAACTGATCAACCTGTGATTAATGTTGAACCATCAACTTCAGAGGTGTGTGACTGACCTAGAACAGACTTTCCAGATGTTTCAGAAGAGTTTCCAAATCCTGAACTGCCCAGTTCTGATGATGTGTCTCATACTGCAGCTCCAGATCCTGTCGATCCCGTTCAGGAACCTCCAGTGGTAGAGCTACGCCACTCTCACCGTATGAGAGGAGCGCCTCAGAGACTTGATTTATAATCACCTGAAATTATATTTCTGTTTGTTAGATTGTTTAAATCTTTTTCTGTAAAGAGTAATTTAAAAAAAAACTGAAGGGGGAGGAAATGTGGTAACTGGATATGTAGTCACTTCCTCCTGTCATCCTGGGTCATGTGATGTACTGTGGGGGCTCTGACCAGTGAGCTCTTAGCGCAGGCAATCCGGCAGGGGCGGGGAGGGGGGAGTGTGCTGGTGTGGGACTTTTCCAATGAGAGATCTCATGTGGTAAGGCGCACATGGGTGCAGTGCCGGAAGCGCTTCAATGATCTGCTGTGATCGGGATGGGTGAGTACTGCATTGGCATGGGTCACTTTGCAGAACAGGTAAGAGCTGTTCATCCGCCAGTGGGCCTCGGAGGTGTTAGAATGTGAGTGGCAAATGTCACTGAGGCAGGAGCTGGCCAAGGTGGTGAGCCCTGGCTGCTTGGACTGAGTGCCTTGCAGCTCCAAGGTCACAAATCGGCTGAGCCCTGCGAGGTGTTCCTCAGGTGGGGTTGGCCAGGCTGCAATGGTGCTGCAGGTAGAGAGTGGACTAATCAATGCTCCTCTGTCCTTCCAGGAGCAAACATTCCATAACAAAATGGAGGTTGCGGACTGGCGGGGGACCCCCATACCTCCTAATCCTCTATAGGTATGAGCAAGCAGCCCTGGAGTTGGAGAGGCGTCGTGCACCTCGGTCCAGCGGCTGTGGTGAGGCTGGGGTGCCAGGGGGAGTTAAGGGTGCAGTGCACTGAGGTGAGAATGTCGGTTATGCAACCATTCCAGTGCAGATTGTATATTGATATGAGCCTCGAACCTGGAATCCCCATTGATAATGGAAAGACGAGGGCACCATGAGGCAGATCTCTATCTCATCAGGATGCCAGGCATGCACTCTGACAGTGTAATGACTTAAACTAATGACATGTCCTCTTTCTCCCTTTTAGGCTCACCAGCAGCCCCTTGTGGTGAGGAGCCTGAAGGCCCACCCCTGAACTCTGAGGACCACCATGCTCACCACGCATCGTGTCACACCCTCTCTGTCTAGCAGGCACCAGTGCAGGTACCAGCTCCTTGGTGGGCATAACATCACAGTCTAGTATCTTGGTGCACATTGTACCGCTGCTCGGCCTCTGTTCTTGGATGGCAGAGAGGCGTCATGAGCCACTTTTGAGGGTATAGCCCTTGTCACCCAGCAGCTATCCATCCACCCAGGCTGGAGCACTGAAGACCCCCAGCACCTGGGAGTATCTGAAGATGTAGGTGTCATGGGAGCTGCTTGGGTACCTTGCACAGACTTGCAGAATCTGCATCCTGTGATCACACACTATCTGCACGTTCATGGAGTGGAATCCCTTCCTCTTGACGAAGGCTCCCGGCTGACCCGCTGGCGCCTTGATGGCCACATGTGTGTGGTCGATGGCACCCTGGACACGGGGGAACCCATCAATCACTGCAAAGCCTCTGGCTCGCTCAGCCTGGCTGGCCTTGTGCGTACAGTAATGAACAAAAGTCAATACCTGCCTGAACAAAGTGTCTGTCACCAGCTTGACGCAACTGTGGACAGCTGATTGGGAGACTCCACACAGATCCTCCACTGCGCCCTGGAAAGAGCCGGAGGCATAGGAGTTGAGGGCCACTGTGACCTTCAGAGCCACTGGCCTGGGGTGTCCACCCACACAGTGGGAGCTGATCTCAGGGCCAGTCATCTGACAAATGGAGGCCACGGACTCCACGGAGCCTCCTTCAGCATTGTACCTCAGACATATTGAGGTAGCTGCATCACCACCTGGCAGCAGGATAGTGGCGTTTTCTGCAGCTTGGACTTCCTGCTGGCCCTGAGCCCCTTGTGCCTGCGTCTCTCGTCCCACAGGTCCCTCCCCTGGAAGCTGCATTGAGACACCGGGCCTCCTCTCCCCTCTGCCCCTCTCTCCTCAGAGAAGGTGCCTCCAGTGGAGACCACAATCCCCATTACCAGGGTAAGGGAAGGCTGTCTGATACCTGGAAGGGTCCACACAGCCTGAATTCTCCGAGGGCCTGGAAGACAAAACTGAGTCCTGAACTGAAGCCTCTAAATGCAGCTCTGAAGCGAGATGAAGCTGTTCTGTTCACAGAAGCAAGCAGCAGCAAGTGATATCCTGCACTCCTCACCACCCGCATTGACAAGGCCACTGACCCCACTTATCCCGCCCGTGGATGAGGTTTTGCAAATTGTGACCTGCCCTGCCTGCCTGTTTTGCCTGTGCGACGGCCTGAAAATCGCACAGACTATGCAAAACTGGGAGCCAATTGGTCTCTCAAGGGTCTTAAATGGCCACTTAATTAATTTCGGGTGTGCCTCCATATTCATCGTGCACCCCCCTAGTGAAATATCACGAGAGTGCGCGTTGACGTTGACATGCTCGGTCAACATCAACGCGCTTTATTTCACGCACGGGCGTGTCGGGTGCTGCCTGCACACCAAGGGTAAAATCCTGCCCCTAGGTTGTATGCTTAATCCACTTATATATAGAAAGCTGTTTTCATTTTTCATTTAAAAGGGAGAATCAGAGGCAAGCAATATATCAGCAGTGATGGTAAACACTTTAAATAAAAACATTTGTTTTAACATTGTAATTCCCTATGTATTGGAGCAAATAGCTAAAGTTAGAAAACCCGCCAACACCAATCTTTAATGATCAAAGTAGTATTCCTTCAGTAAATTTGTGAATGCTATTGGTGAGAAGAATGTAAGGGTGTAGAATGGTTTAGAGTTGTATTTGTTTGTCAGGGTGTAAGTAACAGAGCAGTGTGATTTCTTTAAACTGGCCTCCCATTATCAGGATTTTGTTCCCAGAGTGTGACTTGAATTTCAGACTGGGGGTTCCCCACTTTTAGTGGGCTAGGTTTATATTTCTGAAAAAATACAACAAGGATTCCACGATCTTATAATGTTTAGACAATAAATTAGCCCAAGCACAAATGATGCAGCTCAGAATATACTATGTTTAGGCTGATCCATCAGTTGAGTTTGTCCTTTGCACTTCCTCAACCCAATACAATCACCAAAACTCACCATCTTGCTACCTTTCTCCACCCCTACACTTCAAAAACCTCCTCCAAGATAATCTCTGACCAAAGCTTTGGTTGACTCCCCTACTCTTGTTTCTTAGCATTCTTTTCTCACTTGTGAACCACTTTGGGATAATTTGCCATGTCAAAGTGTTGTTGTTGGAACATATCCAGCTGAAGGTGGTGGAGAATTTCCCAATTCACTAAATACACTATCTTGTAAGGCTAACCGTACATGGGGGTATATTTATCAGCTGCATTTTTTGGTGGACATACAGAAGAGGAACAGAAGCAGAGCAGACAAAATCCCCCACCGATTTTATGTTGAATCAAGCACTGAAATTATTTCCCAGTTTCTTTTTGAATACATGTATAAATTAAATACCAATATCCTTGGAGAACATTGTTACATAATTAAATATCAAATGCTAGCACAATACCAGCTTGGTGTAAAATCTAAAAATAATTATAATGCAGGTACACTTTCCCTGAATTCAACTTCCAATTAAATCTTTTAGATTTAAGGCATAAAAATTGTTGCTAATCTGGAGATTGAAATTTTCTATTGACAATTATCTTCAGAAATATAGACTATTAATAGAAAGTACTGAATATAATAGCATGAGTGGAAAACTAGAGACTTCGGTTGGTGCTTATAGCTCAGATTTTCGCCATGACAGAGAGACTCTCCATTGCAGTGAAAGTAGCGGAAATCAGAAGTCCTGACACCTAATGTGGCACTTCCCCTTTTTGCGAGGGCAGGGTGCCTTTCAAGCACATGCGATTTATGGAGGCACCTGGCCATTTAACTCATCAGCTGCCTCCACTCAAGTGGGATTTTGGTAGGCCAGGACTATGAAGCATGACATGTACAGATTAGACTAGGTTAAGAGGAGGTCTGAACTTTGTGAATTCATTTGGATAACCTTTGGAGAGGTAAGGTACCCCTTTGGATATGGTCCTGGGACACATTTGGGGCAGATAAGATGTCCTTTGGTAGAGATCAAGTGCCATTTGAGGTAGGTCAGATGCCCTTTGGAAGTGTTAAGGTAGGCATAAATGTGCGTAAAAAGCACATAAACTCATTTCTGTCAAGCTAATTGGAACTGTCAACAGACCTGTCAAAATCAACTGTCAAAACTATCAGAATCAAATGCCAAATGGAATTGTTAAGCTGCCAAGGCATTTAAAAGTCCAGCCCTTTAAATCTTTGAAAATAGTGCTAACAAAGTGTTAAAAAAATTGCTTGCTATTTCACTCTGTCTGTTGACATAAGCCTGAGGGCTCCCATTACTGGATTAGCACTGCATGACTGATTTCACAGCCACCCATTATCACAGCCTGTTATTTCACAGTTTGATTGACAGCTACAAGTGGTTACAAGTCTTTGAAGTGGGACTCTGGATTCCAGTGCTTGTTATAAGGGGTTGTGCACTTGAATGAAATGTTTGTTACTCTAAAGCTTTATTCAGTTGAAGGAATCTAAATGTAGTAAATGAGTTTTTATAAATGAAATGTATAGTGAAGCCTGCAATAGACACTTGGACCTTTATTTCATAGAACTTTGTTTTACCTGATCTCAGTATGGGTCCTGAGGTCTGCCCATGATGGATATTAGATGAGTTGGCATAGTAGGTGTAAAGGCAAAAGCAAAGTGACACCTTGGTCCACTCCTCTATCACCCCCAACTCCTCATTTCCTTCCCACAGCACCTTCCCATGCAATCACAGAACGTGCAACATCTCCCCCTTTATTCCTCTCTCCTCACCGTTCACGGCACCAAACACTCCTTTCAGGTGAAGCAGCGTTTCACTTGCACCTCCTTCAATTTGGTCTACTGTATTCACTGCTCCCATTGAAGTCTCCTCTACATTGAGGAGAGCAAAGGCAATGTAGGTGAACGCTTTGAGGAATATCTTCGCTCAGTCTGAGAGCATGACCCAGACCTTCCTGTCGCTTGCCATTTGAATGCACCATCTTACTGTCATGCCCACATGTCCGTCCTTGACCTCCTTCAATGTTTCAGTAAAGCCCAATGCAAACTGGAGGAACAGCACTTCATCTTCCGATTAAGCACTTTACAGCCTTCTGGACTTAACATTGAGTTCAACAACTTCAGACCATGAACACTTCCCTCCATTTTTACCCCTTTTTTAATCCAATTTTTATTTATTCATTAATTTAAAAAATTATTTTTATCCTTTTTCCCCAACCCCGCCACTACCGTGCACCCCCCCTCCACTCCACAAAGGGTCATCTGTCAGTTGTATCTATGTTGTTCTTTCACAGAATGCTGACCCTTGTTCTGCTATTAACATATTCTGCTCTTGCCTTTATGCTACTATCAGCACCTCCTTTAGTCTTTAACACAAGCATTAACACTCCCTTTGTCATGTGTCCATGGCATCTTTGTCAAATTTCTCCTGAGCTCCCATTTATCCCAGACCTTCTCTCTTGCTCCACCTTCTCCAACCACTCTTAAACAGAATAAAATCCACCACATTTCTACCTCTCTTTAGCTCTGAAGAAAAACCATATGGACTCAAAATGTTAACTCTGTTTCTCTCTCCACAGCTGCTTCCAGGTCTGCTGAGTTTTTCCTGCATTTTCTGTTTTTATTTCAGATTTCCAGCATCCGTGGTATCTTACTTTTATATTAAAGGCACAGGGTTGTAGGTGGGGTACCATGGGTTGGAATGAGTTGGTGCTAAGTTGGCATGGGGCTACAAGGACCAAAGAGGTGGGTACAGGGGGATAGGTTGGCATAGGGGATATAAAGGGCCATTGGGGTTGATATAGAGCATAAAGTGGCGTGGGTTGGCATGGGTGGAGCGTGTGGGGGTGAGAGGGTGCAAGGGTTGTGGGCTGGAGAGATGCTACATGTTGTAATCTTTATTTTTTTAATTTTTGGACACAGTGCTGGAGCTCTGAGACAGGCTTTCCACCTGCCTCCACACGGAGCAGCCTCCTCATTTCTTCTCGGGTCTCCCAACCCAATACCTTTTCTGGCCCCACAACAGGGAGAGAAAATTTGACATCTGGGCAGCCATTTTTAAAGGTTGGGTTTGTGGAGCTGGGAATTCCTCCGATTCTGTGCACCTGACCCGGAAGTGAAAATCTGGGTCTATATAATAGTTCCAGGCTGCTGTTGCTGCAAAATTCTGATGACCACTGGGAGCTTTTCTGGCAATGGTGGGGGTGAGAAAGTAAAATGAGCAAGTTTACTTCTCCAGTTAACAGCTGCTACATTTTGCAGAACATTTTAGCAGAAAAGATTGGGGCTACATGGCTGGAATGGAATTTGCTGTAGGTGAAAGCTACAACAGTAAGAAGCTGAATCCTTTCATCCAGCAGCTGCGATATTTGCATCTTTAGAAGAAGGAAGAGCTTTAGGAGACCAGGAGCAGCTTCTGTCACTGAACATGCTGCAAACATTTCAGCAGCAGAGATAGCCTCGGCCTAGAAAGCTGGCGGCTCATGGAGTTGGGATACAGGATTTGTTAACAGGTAGGAAGCAAAGAGTAGGAATAAATAAGGAATTTTTTGGTTGGCTGTGACTAGTGGAGTGCTGCAAGGACCAGTGCTGGGGGCTCAGCCATTTACAATCTACATTAATAACTTAGACAGAGAGACCATGAGTAGTATATCTAAATTTGCTGACGATATAAAGCTAGGTGGGTGTGGAAGCTGTGAGGAGGACACAAAGCGGCTGCAATGAGATCCAGACAATGGGCAGCAAGGTGAGCAGGTGGAACATAATGTGGTAACAAAGGCAAAATACTGTGGATGCTGGAAATCTGAAACGAAAACAAAAATTGCTGGAAAAACTCAGCAGGTCTGACAGCATCTGTGGAGAGACAGACAGAGATAACATTTTGAGTCCAAATGACTCTTCTTCAGATCACAAGATCTGTGCATAATGTAGTGTTATGGTGCCCATGGAGAACGTTAAAGGTCAAAGAATCGAACATCCGAAACAATCCCTTCAGAAAATAACCCTGTGGACAAGATTTCGCTTTTTAAAACTTTTACTGCAACAATCAAACATAAATCAACAAAGGTTAAACATAAATTAACAGGCAAATGGAATTCCCTCAAAACTATAAGGTTACACTTTAAATAAGCAATACAACAAAAAAAGTTTTCCCACAAATTTCTTCAACAGATACGGCACTAATCGGAGTTGCAAAATTCCACAAAACATTGTTCTTCACAGGCTGAGTTTTAGTTTCTTTATTCATGCGGGGTAAGACCTGGAGTTTTTTTAAAATTCTTTGCAGGATGTGGGTATCACTGGTGAGCCAAGCATTTTTATTGACCATCCTCAATTGCCCTTGAGAAGGTGATGGTGAGCTGCCTTCTTGAACTGCTGTAGTCCATGTGGTGAAGGTACACCCACAGTGCTATTAGGAAAGGAGTTTCAGGATTTAGATCCAGTGACATTGTAGGAACGGCGATATATTTCCAAGTCAGGATAGTGAGTGACTTGGAAGGGGAGTTGCTGGTGGTGGTGCTCCCATCTATCTGCTGCCCTTGTCCTTCTAGATGGTAGAAGTCGCGGGTTTGGAAGGTGCTGTCGAAGGAGCCTTGGTGAGTTGCCACAGTGCATCTTGTAGATGGTACACACTGCTGCCTGTATGTGTCAGTGTTTGAGGGGGTGAATGTTTATTGTCGTGGATGGGGTGCCAATCAAGTGGGCTGCTTTGTCCTGGATGGTGTCAAGTTTCTTGGGTGTTGTTGGAGCTGCACTCATCCAGGCAAGTGGGGAGTATTCCATCACACTCCTGACTTGTGTCTTCTAGATGGTGTACAGGCTTTGGGGAGTCAAGAGCTGAGTTGCTCTCCACAGAATTCTCAGTCTCTGACTTGCTCTTGTAGCCACAGTATTTATGTGGCTAGTTCAGTTCAGTTTCTGGTCAATGGTAACCCCCAGGATATTGATAGTGGGAGATTCAGCGATGGAAATGCCATTGAATGCCATGGGGTGATGGTTGGATTCTCCCTTGCTGGAGATGGTCATTGCCTGGCACTTGTGTGGCACAAATGTTAATTGCCATTCGTCAGCCCAAGTCTGAATATTGTCCAGGTCTTGCTGCACTTGAACACAGACTGTGTCAGTATCTGAGGAGTCGCTAATGGTGCTGAGCATTGTGCAATCATCAGCAAACATCCCCACTTCTGACCTTATGTTGGAAGGAAGGTCATTGGTGAAGCAGCTAAAGATGTTTGGGCCGAGGACACTACCCTATGGAACTCCTGCAGTGATGTCCTGGAGCTGAGATGACTGGCCTCCAACCACCACAACCATCTTCCTTTGTGCTAGGTATGACTCCAAACAGTGGAGAGCTTTCCCCCTGATTCCCAATGACTCCAGTTTTGCTAGGGCTCCTTGATAGTACACTCAATCAAATGCTGCCTTGATGTCAAGGGCAGTCACTCTCACCTCACCTTGGGAGTTCAGCTCTTTTGTCCGTGTTTGAACCAAGGCTGTAATGAGGTTCAGGAGCTGAGTGGCCCTGGCAGAACCAAATTGAAAGTCAGTGAGCAGGTTATTGCTGAGTAATTGCTGCTTGATAGCATTGTTGATTACCCCTTCCATCACTTTGCTGATGATCTAGCGTAGGCTGATGGGATGGTAATTGGCTGGGTGGGATTTGTCCTGCTTTTCATGGGCACTACATACCTGGGCAATTTTCCACATTGCTGGGCATACACCAGTGTTGTAGCTGTACTGGAACAGCTTGACTAGGGGTGCAGCTAGTTCTAGAACACAAGACTTCAGTACTATTACTGGAATATTGTCAGGGCCCATAGCATTTTCAGTATCCAGTTCCTTCAGCCGTTTCTTGATATCACATGGAGTGAATCAAATTAGCTGAAGACTGGCATCTATCATGCTCAGGACCTCCAGAGGAGGCTGAGATGAATCATCCACTCGGCACTTCTAGCTGAAGATTGTTGCAAATGCTTCAACCTTAACTTTTGCACTGATGCACTGGGCTCCCCCATCATTGAGTATGGGGATATTTGTGGATCCTTCTCCTCCAGTGAGTTGCTTAATTGCCAACCACCATTCACATTGGTATGGCAGGACTGCTGAGCTTAGACCTGATCCGTTGGTTGTGGGGTCGTTTAGCCCTGTCTATCACTTGCTACTTATGCTGTTTGGCATGCAAGTAGTCCTGTATTATAGCTTCATCAGGTTGACACCTCATTTGTAGGTATACCTGGTGCTGCTCCTGGCATGCCTTCCTGCACTCTTCATTGAACCAGGGTTAGTCCACCAGTTTGATGATAATGATAGAGTGGGGAATATGCCGGGCCATGAGGTTACAGATTGTGGTTGTTTTTAATTCTGATGCTGCCGATGGCCCACAGCGCCATATAGATGCCCAGTTTTGTGTTGGTAGATCTGTTCAAAATCTATCCCATTTAGCATGGTGGTAGTGTCACACAACATGATGGAGAGTATCCTCAATGGGAAGACGGAACTTTGTCTCCACAAGGGCTGCATGGTGGTCACTCCTATCAATACCGTCATGGGCTTATGCATCTGTGCCAGGCAGGTTGGTGAGGATGAGATCAATATGTTTTTCCCTCTTGTTCGTTCCCTCACCACCTGCCGCAGACCCAGTCTGGCAGCTATGTCATTTAGGGCTCGGCCAGCTCAGAGTGTAGTGCCACTGTGCTGCCACTTCTGCTGGGCCCGTCATGCCAGTGGGAGAGGATAGACCCAGGGATGGTGATGGTGGAGTCTGGGCCATTATCTGTAAGGTATGATTCCGTGAGGATGACTATGTTGCTTGACTAGTCTGTGGGACAGCTCTCCTAATTTTGGCACAAGCCCCCAGATATTAGTAAGGAGGGCTTTGCAGGGTCGACAGGGCTGAGTATATCATTGTCATTTCTGGTGCCTAGGTCGATGGATTAGGATTCATGATGAGTGCCTTGAAAACGTGGAACACTTCCAGTATTGTGGAAGTTACCATTGACAGGAGGCTGACATTGACGAAGAAATCCAGCTTCACCTGAAATCTGCTGGTGCAGCCTTTGGCCACCTGAGGAAGCGAGTGTTTGAAGATCACAACATGAAAACTGAAACCAAGCTCATTGTTTACCTTGTAGCTGTGATCCCTTCTACACTGTATGGGGCTGAAACTTGCACAACGTACAAGAGGCACCTCAAAGCACTGGAGCCATATCATCAATGCTGCCTCCAGAAGATCATCAGTGTCCTCTCACATGCAGGCACCACAAGCACTGAGGTTACAATCATCCACCACCAGCTTCAGTAGATTGGTCACGTAGTTCGGGTGTCAGATACCAGGCTCCTAAAGCAGGTCATCTTCTCCCAGCTCAGTGAGTGCAGACACACCAAAGGAGGATGGAAGAAGTGTTTCAAGGATGTGCTGAAAGCCAATGTGAAGAAATGCAACATTGACACCAACTCCTGGGACACCATCACCTTGGACCAAACCAGATGGTGGTAGAGTCTATGGGAGGAACCCAATATTTAGAGACCCAATGATGATAAAATAAAGAGGAAAAGCAAGAGCAGTGAAAAAAACATGCCATAACTTGAATTGACAGTACACGAGCAGACATCCCACATGACAACAAATGCCCTACGAGCCATAAAGTCTGCAGACCCCTGATCAGATGGCCTCATCAGTCACCTTCAGACTCATGGAAGACAATCATCCTCACGAGCAAGGGATAGCCAATTGTCAAAATAATAATCATAATAATAATAGTAACAGCACAGAAGGTGGCCATTCAGCCCATCGTGTCTGTGCCGGCTCTCTGAAAGAGAAATTCATCTAGTGCTCTTCCCCCTCCTTCTCCGTGTAACCCTGCACATTCTTCCCTGTCAGATCATAAACCAATTCCCTCGTGGGCGCCTCAATTGAACCTGCCTCCTCCACACTCTCAGGCAGTGTATTCCCAACCCTAACCACTTGCTGTGTGGAAAAGTTTTTCCTCATGTCGCCATTTCTTCTTTTGCCAATTGCCTTAAATCTGGACCCTCCGGTTCTCGGTACTTCCACCAATGAGAACAGTTCCTCCGTATCTACTCTGTCCAGACCCCTCATGATTTTGATGGTAAGGTTGTAGTGAAGGGGAAAGCAAGACGCAAGGGGTTACCACATCTTCAGCTGTAAGTAAGAAGAGATTTCAGGATGAAGAGGTGAGGTAGAAGGTAAGAAGGAGAATGAAATATCACAATGCTGTAACCTTGAATGGATCAGCCTCAGTGGCCATGGACTCAGCATGACCATTTCAACAATGGTCAATACGTCTCCTCTATGGGGGTTCAAACTTGCAGGCGTGCTTACCACCCTCACCCCTCACCACACCCCTCCCCCTCCACCTACCTTACCCCAGTTACATACTGCTACCTCCAGTTGTGCACCATCTTGTCCTACAAGAGAAAGGGAAGCGTGTGAGTGAGTGCCATAGATTCTGTTTCGGTGAAGTGATTGCCATGTTTGAATAGCTGACATTAATGCAAGGTGTGGGATGTGCATGTGAGACTTGCAGCAATGCTAAGTCCGTGAGGATGCAGTGCAGTATATGAATGTTAGGTATGAGATATGATAGAACTTGCTGTAGATAATGCTATTTTAATTCATCCATGGAATGAGAAGTCACTGGCTAGGCCAGCATTTATTGTCCATCCCTAATTGCCCTTGAGAAGGTGGTGGTGTGCTGCCTTCTTGAACCGCTGCAGTCCATGTGGTGTAGGTACACCCACAGTGCTGTTAGGGAGGGAGGCTGTGCAGCTTTGAGCTGTGGCTGAGGCTAGTAGTGTAGATGGTAGGATAAAAACATAAGAAATAGGAGCAGGAGTCGACCACACAGTCTGTCAAGCCTGTTCCACCATTCAGTACGGTTATGGCTGATCTTGGGCTTCAACTCCATTTTCACACCCTTTCCCCACATCCCTTGATTCCTTGTGAGATCAAAAATCTGTCTATCGCAGCCTTAAACATATTCAACAATGGAGTATCCACAACCCTCTGAGGTAGAGAATTCCAAAGGTTCACAACCCTCTGAGTGAAGAAATTTCTCCACGCCTCAGTCCTAAAAGATCAGCCCCTTAACTTGAGACTGTGCCTCTGTGTTCTAGATTCTCCAACTGGTGGAAAAAATCTCTCATTGTTTACCTTATCTAGCTCCTTCAGAACCTTGTATGCTTCAATGTGATCACCTCTCATTTTCGTAAACTCCGGAGAGAGTTTGGTACATCTGAATGGCTTGCTAGGCCACTTCAGAGGGTAGTGAAGAATCAACCACATTACTGTGGGTCTGCAGTCACATGTGGACCAGACCAGGTAAGGACAGAAGATTTCCTTCCCTAAAGGACATTGGCAAGCTAGATGGGTTTTACGCGAATCAGTAATAGTTTTATGGCACCATCACTGAGACTAACTTTCACTTCCAGATTTTTTTTAACCATATGAATTAATTGCATTCAAACTCCACCAGCTGCCTCGGGCATTAACCTGGGCCTCTGGATTACGAGTCCAGTGACATAGTCACCATGCCACCATCTCCCCATCTCACCATCACCTTCTCAAGGGAAATTAGGGATGGGCAACAAATGCTGGCCTAGCCAACAAAGCCCACATGCCATGAAAGAATAAACAAAAGGAAGTAGCCAAGAATATAAAAAGAGATTTTATATACTTGTAAAAACTTTTACAAAGGAAGAGAGAAGCTAAAGTAAATGTTAGTTCCTTAGAGGCAGAGACAGGAGAAATTATCATTGGAAATAAAGGAATGGCAGAGATATTCAGCAAATATTTCGAATTAGTTTTTACAATAGAAGACACAAGTTGCGTTTCAGAAATAAGGGTAACCAGGGAGCTAATAAGAGAGAGGAAATTAAGTAAATTAATGTCAGCAGGGAAAAAGTATTGAAGAAATTTAAGGGATTAAAAGCTGACAAATACCCACGACCTGATGGCCTAATTCCTCAAGTACTAAAAACGGTTGCTGGAGAGAGAGTGGATGCACTGGTTATGATTTTCCAAAATTTCCTAAGTTCTAGAGTGGTCCCAGTGTATTAGAAAATCATAATATAATCAGGCAAAATCAACATGGTTTTATGAAAGGGAAACTGTGTTTGATAAATGTATTAGTTTTTTGAGGATGTAACTGGTAGGGTGTGGGGCCAGTTGGCTTTCCGGCTCAGCCATGTTGGGACCAGCCGCGGGTGATGTGGCAGTCCAGCAAAAAGTCCATTGTCTTTCAGCGGGACCAGACAATCCCATTTGTGGGTGGGGCAGGAAAATCCCACACAAAAACAGAAATACCTGGAAAAACTCAGTAGGTCTGGCAACATCGGCGGAGAAGAGCAATGGTGATGTTTCAAGTCCTCATGACCCTTCTACAGAACTAAGTAGAAATAGGAAAGGGGTGAAATATAAGCTGGTTTAAGGGGGGTGGGGGGTGGAGAAGCGGTGCGGGGGTTGTTGGGACAAGCAAGCAGTGATAGGAGGAGATAACCAAAAGATGTCACAGCCAAAAGAACAAAGAGGTGTTGAAGGTGGTGATGTTATCTAAAAGAATGTGCTAATTAAGAGTGGAGAGCAGGACAAGCAAGGTAGCTCTAGTGGGGGGTGGGGTGAAATAAACGATGGATGGAATACATTTAAAAATAATGGAAATAGGCGGGAAAAGAAAAATCTATATAAATTATTGGAAAAAACAAAAGGAAGGGGGAAGAAACGGGAAGGGGATGGGGATGGAGGAGGGAGTTCAAGACCTAAAGTTGTTGAACTCAATATTCAGTCCGGAAGGCTGTAAAGTGCCTAGTCAGAAGATGAGGTGCTGTTCCTCCAGGTTGCGTTGAGCTTCACTGGAACAATGCAGCAAGCCAAGGACAGACATGGGGGCAAGAGAGCAGGGTGGAGTGTTAAAATGGCAAGCGACAGGGAGTTCTGGGTAATGCTTGCGGACAGACCGAAGGTGTTCTGCAAAGCGATCACCCAGTCTGCGTTTGGTCTCTCCAATGTAGAGGAAACCGCATTGGCAGCAACGAATGCGGTAGACTAAGTTGATGGAAATGCAAGTGAAATGCTGCTTCACTTGAAAGGAATGTTTGGGCCCTTGGACGGTGAGGAGAGAGGAAGTGACCGGACAGGTGTTGCATATTTTGCGTTTGCATGGGGAGGTGCTGTAGGTGGGGGTTGAGGAGTAGGGGGTGATGGAGGAGTGGACTAGGGTGTCATGGAGGGAACAATCCCTACGGAATGCTGCTGGGGGGGTGAGGAGAAGATGTGTTTGGTGGTGGCATCATGCTGGAGTTGGCGGAAATGGCGGAGGATGATCCTTTCAATGCGGAGGCTGGTGGGGTGATAAGTGAGTACAAGGGGGACCCTATCATGTTTCTGGGAGAGAGGAGAAGGCGTGAGGGCGGATGCGCGGGAGATGGTCCGGACCCGGTTGAGGGCCCTGTCAACCACCGTGGGTGGAAAACCGCGGTTAAGGAAGAAGGAAGACATGTCAGAGGAACTGTTTTTGAAAGTGGCATCATCAGAACAGATGCGACGGAGGCGAAGGAATTGAGAGAATAGGATGGAATCCTTACAGGAAGTGAGGTGTGAGGAGCTGTAGTCGAGGTAGCTGTGGGAGTCGGTAGGCTTGTAATGGATATTGGTGGACAGTCTATCACCAGAAATTGAGACAGAGAGGTCAAGGAAGGGAAGGGAAGTGTCAGAGCTGGACCATGTGAAAATGATGGAGGGGTGGAGATTGGAAGCAAAATTAATAATTTTTTCCAGGTCCCGACGAGAGCATGAAGCAGCACCGAAGTAATCATCGATGTACCGGAGAAAGAGTTGTGGGAGGGGGCCGGAGTAGGACTGGAACAAGGAATGTTACACATACTCCATAAAGAGACAGACATAGCTAGAGCCTATGCGGGTACCCATAGTCACACCTTTTACTTGGAGGAAGTGAGAGGAGTTTAAGGAGAAATTGTTCAGTGAGAGAACAAGTTCAGCCAGACGGAGGAGAGTAGTGGTGGACGGGGATTGTTCGGGCCTCTGTTCAAGGAAGAAGCTGAGAGCCCTCAGACCATCCCGGTGGGGGATGGAGGTGTAGAGGGATTGGACGTCCATGGTGAAGAGGATGCGGTTGGGGACAGGGAACTGGAAATTGTTGATGTGACTTAAGGTGTCAGAGGAATCACGGATGTAGGTGGGAAGAGACTGGACAAGGGGAGAGAGAAGGGAGTCAAGATAGCAAGAAATGAGTTCCGTGGGGCAGGAACAGGCTGACACGATCGGTCTGCCGGGACAGTCCTGTTTGTGGATTTTGGGTAGGAAGTAGAAGCGGGCCGTCCGAGGTTGGGCGACTGTCAGGTTGGAAGCTGTGGAAGGAAGATCTCCAGAGGAGATGAGGTCAGTGACAGTCCTGGAAACAATGGCTTGATGTTCACTGGTGGGGTCATGGTCCAGGGAGAGGTAGGAGGAAGTGTCTGTGAGTTGACGCTCAGCCTCCGCGAGGTAGAGGTCAGTGCGCCAGACACAACAGCACCACCCTTGTCAGCGGGTTTGATGACAATGTTAGGGTTGAACCTGAGAGAACGGAGTGCAGTAAGTTCACAGAGAGACAGGTTAGAATGGGTGAGAGGAGCAGAGAAATTGAGACGGCTAATGTCACGCCGACAGTTCTCAATGAAAAGATCAAGAGAAGGTAAGAATCCAGAGGGAGGGGTCCAGGTGGAGGGAGAATATTGGATGTGGGTAAAAGGATCCGTTGAACGGGGACAGGACTCCTGCCCAAAAAAGTGAGCACAGAGACAAAGGCGGCGGAAGAAGAGTTCAGCTTTGTGCCGAGCCCGAAATTCATTGAGATGAGTGCGTAAGGGTAAGAAACTAAGTCCTTTGCTGAGCACTGAACATTCAGCGTTGGAGAGGGGAAGGTCAGGGGGTATAGTGAATACATGGCCGGGGCTGGGATTGGAAGATGGGGTTGGGACGGAGGGACTGGCAGGGGTAGAGGGTCCTGGATGGGTGTTGGTGTTGATGAGCTCTTCTCTGCCGATGCTGCCAGACCTGCTGAGTTTTTTCAGGTATTTCTGTTTTTGTTTTGGATTTCCAGCATCCCCAGTTTTTTGTTTTTATCTCAGGAAAATCCCACCCCTTAACTCTGTCTCTCTCTCCATAGATGCTGCCAGACCTGCTGAGTGTTTCCAGTGCTTTCTGTTTTCGTTTCAGTTTTCCAGTATCCAGTGTTTTGCTTTCATTTTAGCTAGATGGCCAGTGTGTTGTTCAGAATCACACTAACAGCCATGGTTCAATTCCATTCCAGCTGTAGGAGACTTGGGACCTGTCTCCTCTCCCTGCCCCTAGCAGTGGAAGGCAATGGCAAACCCCCACCACTCACAAAGAACTGCCAAGAAGATGGCTCAGGATGAAACATCAGACAATGAGCCAAGGACCAACCTTCAGGCAGATCGCAAATAAAATGAATGAATTAACTACTAGGGTAGATAAAGGGGAACCAATCAATGTAGTATACCTGAATTTCCAAAAGGCATTTGGTAAAATGCCAAACAAAGGCTAAAATTCAAGATAAAGGCTCATGGATTTGGGAGCAATATGTTAGCATGGATAGAGGACTGGTTAATGGACAGGAAGCATAAAAGGGTTTTTTTCAAGTTGACAGGCTGTGACTAATGGAGTGCCACAAGGATCCTCAGCTATTTCCAATCTATGTTAGTGAGGTAGGTGAGGAGGTAGAGAGTAATGTATCTCAGTTTGCTGATGTTACAAAGCTAGGTGGAAATGCAAGCAGTGAGGAGGCCACAAAGAGACTGCAAAGAGTAGGCAGCGAGCAGCAGATGGGCTATAATGTGGGGAAGTGTGAGCTTATTCGCTTTGTTCTTAAGAATAGAAAGCAGAATATTTTTTAAAGATGTCAAACTTGTAACTGTTGATATTCAGAAGGACTTGGGTATACTCGTACAAAGAACTCAGAAAGTTAACATGCAATTGGAAAAACAAATGACGTGCTGGCCTTTATTGCAAGTGATTAGAGTATGGGAATAAAGAAATCTTGCTACAATTGTAAAGGGCTTTGGTGGGACCACATCTGGAAAACTGTGTGTAGTTTTAGTCCTGATATTTAAGGAAGGATATACTTGGATTAAACTCATTCAATGTGGGAATCAAATCCACAACCCTGAGATGAAGAGTCTCATCCTGTACCTTCTGAGCTAGCTGGGCATGCAACACAGGACTACAGAATCACAGTGCAGAAGAGGCCCTTCGGCCCATCGAGTCACGCATGCTAATTTGTACAAAAAGCATGTAATAGAGCAAAGCAATCAACAAATCACAGATCAGATCTAAGCTCTGCAGTCCTGCCACATCCAGTCACTCACTGGAGGAGGAGGCTCCACAAATATCCCCATCCTCAATGGTGGGGCAGCCCAGCACATCAGTGCAAAAGATAAGGCTGAAGCATTTGCTACAATCTTCAACCAGAAGTGCTGAGTGGGTGATCCATCTTGGCCTCCTCCAGAGATCCCCAGCATCATGGATGCCATCCTTCAGCCAATTCGATTCACACCACATGATATCAAGAAACGGCTGAAGGGACTGGATACTGCAAAGGCTATGGGCCCTGACAATATTATGGCAATAGTACTGAAGACTTGTGCTCTAGAACTTGCTGCGCCCCTAGACAAGCTGTTCCAGTACAGCTACAACACTGGCATCTACCCTGGCTATGTAGAAAATTGAAAATGTAACAAACTGCTACAAAAGAAAGTCCTGATTTCTGCACCAAGAGCACATCTCACTGCTGTCCTTATGTCATCCTTTATTATCATGGCGATTCCTGTTTTATTTCCATTCTGCCTCTCTTTTCAAAATTTCATGTACCTTGGAATATTTATTTTCCATCCTTGATCACATTGTAACCATGTCTCTGTTATGGCGAATAGCTTTAAACCAGTTATCTCTACTTGTGCTTCGATTTCATCTACATTGTTGTGAATGCTTTGCACATTCAGATAAAGAGCCCTTAATTTTATGTTTTTACTATTACGCTTTACATAGTCATTATTCTCTGATGCAATACTACCATTGAACTCTGTTCCTTCTTCTCATAATTGCTGCACTGTCTATTGCCTTGACATTCTCTTTAGATTTCTGAATCTCCCTTCACCTGACTCCGCCCCACCTTTTAATAAATCAGGCTGGATTTCTTGCACTGACCTCCATGGCTTTCTGCTTGTACTGCCTTTTAACTATTTGTCTGAAGGACTCCTGTCCTGCAGATTCAGAACATCTCTCCTCCTCTCCACCAACTCTAGCAGGACCTGCAGTGGAGCCAGAAAACCATGGAGCCTGCAGTCTCTCATATTGGACCATTCTTCACTTTTTCCCAGCTTTGATTTACTTTGTGCATGCCTCCCAGCACCTGCTACAGTCAAAAAGTTTCTCTTTCAGGGTTGTAGGCTACCTTTAAGGAGCATGAGGAAGTATGGGTTTTGGGCCCCCTGCTGATGCATAGTGTTCTGAGATTGGGCTCTTCTGTCTCATACTCTAGGTGTGGGACTTGATTCTTAGACAGACTGTAGACATACTCTGGTATCTGATTAAAACATGTTTATTAATACTACACCTAAACAGGATACAGAGCAGGCACATTGCTCCTAGGCATGATTCCAACCTCTCTCTTGAGAGAGTTTAACACATGACTGATTGATGTCAGAGATACATCATGTTTTTTTAAAGTTCATTCAAGGATGTGGGCTTTGCTGGCTAAGCCAGGATTTATTGACCATCCATAATTGTCCTTGAGAAGGTGGTGGTGAGCTGCGTTCTTGAAGCACTGCTGTTCATGTGGTGTAGGTAGATCTGCTGTTAGGAAGGGAGTTCCAGGATTTTGATACATCAACAGTGAAGGAACGGCAATATATTTCCAAGTTGGGATGATAAGTGGTTTGAAGGGGAACTTCCATGTGGTGGTGTTACCATGTATCTGCTGCCCTTGTCCTTCCAGATGGTGGTCATGGGTTTGGAAGGTGCTGTCTAAGGAGCCTTGGTGTGTTTCTTCAGTACATCTTGTAGATGGTACACACTGCTGCCACTGCATGTCGATGGTGGGGGGAGTGAATGTCTGTGGATGGGGTGCCAATCAAGTGGGCTGCTTTGTCCTGGATGTTGTCAAGCTCCTTGAGTGTTGTTGGAGCTGCATTCACCCAGGCAATAGGAGAGTATTCCATCACACTCCTAACTTGCGCCTTGTAGATGGTGGGTAGGTTCTGGGGAGTCAGGAAGTGAGTTACTCACCACAGGATTCCTAGCCTCTGACCTGCTCTTGCAGCCATCGTATTTATATGGCTAATCCAGTTCAGTTTCTGGTTATTGGTAACCCCCAGGATGTTGATAGTGGGGGATTCAGTGATGGTAATGCCATTGAACGTCAAGGGGTGATGGTTAGATTCTCTTGTTGGAGATGGTCATTGCCTGGCACCTGTGTGGCACAAATGTTACTTGCCACCTGTCAGCCCAAGCCTGGATATTGTCCAGGTCTTGTTACATTTGGACATGGACTGCTTCAGTATCTGAGGAGGTGTGAATGGTGCTGAACATGATGCAGTCATCAGTGAACATCCCCACTTCTGACCTTATGAAGGAAGGAAGATCATTGATGAAGCAGCTGAAGATGGTTGGGCCGGGGACACTACCCTATGGAACTCCTGCAGTGATGTCCTGGAACTGAGATGATTGACCTCCAATCACCACAACCATCTTCCTTTGTGCTAGGTATAATTCTAACCAGTGGAGAATTTTCACCATGATTCTCTTTGACTCCAGTTTCGCTAGGGCTCCTTGATGCCACACTCAGTCAAATGCTGCCTTGATGTCAAGGGTAGTCGATCTCACCTCACCTCGGGAGTTCAGCTCTTTTGTCCATGTTTGAACCAAGCCTGTCATGAGGTCAGGAGCTGAGTGGCCCTGGCGGAACCCAAACTGAGCATCAGTGAGAAGGTTATTGCTAAGCAAGTGCCACTTGATAGCACTGTTGATGACCCCTTCCACCACTTTACTGATTGAGAGTAGATTGATGGGGTGGTAATTGTCCGGGTTGGATTTATCCTGCTTTTCATGTACAGGACATATCTGGGCAATTTTCCACATAGCCAGGTAGGTGCCAGTGTTGTAGCTGCACTGGAACATCTTGGCTAGGGGCGTGGCAAGCTCTGGAGCACAAGTCTTCAGCACTATTGCCAGAATATTGTCAAGGCCTATAGCCTTTGCAGTATCCGTTTCCTTCAGCCATTTATTGACATCACATGGAGTGAATCAAATTGGCTGAAAACTGGCATCTGTGATGCTGGGGACCTCCAGAGGAGGCCGAGATGGATCATCCACTCGGAATTTCTGGCTGAAGATTGTTGCGAATACTTCTGCCTTGTCTTTTGCACTGATGTGCTGGGCTCCTCCATCATTGAGGATGGGGATTTGTGGAGCCTCCTCCTCCAGCGAGTTGTTTAATTGTCCATCACCATTCATGACTGGATGTGGCAGGACTGCAGAGCTTAGATCTGATCTGTTGGTTGTGGGTTCGCTTAGCTTTGTCTATCACTTGCTGCTTATGCTGTTTGGCACGCAAGTAGTCCTGTTTTATAGCTTCATCAGGTTGACACCTCATTTTTAAGTATGCCTGGTGCTGCTCCTGGCATGCCCTTCTGCACTCTTCATTGAACCAGGGTTGATTCCCTGGCTTGGTGGGAATGGTAGAGTGGGGGATATGCCGGGCCATGAGGTTACAGATTGTGGTTGAGTACAATTCTGCTGCTGCTGATGGCCCACAGCGCCTCATGGTTGCCCGGTCTTGAGTTGCTAGATCTGATTTAGCATGGTTGTAGTGCCACACAACACAATGTATGGCATCAACTTAGGCACCGGAAATGACAACTGGAACTCAGCCCTGTCGACCCTGCAAAGTCCCCCTGACTCACATCCGGGCACTAGTGCCAAAATTGGAGAGCATATCCCATCTGTTAATGCTTCATACAATAATTCCTCAAAGTATGCTATTCTTTAAACAACTCGATGAAACAATGGGCAGAATTGTCCCAGATTTGCAATGAGTGAGGTAGCGGGTGTGCGAACAACGTTTTACCCGCAGGCCGCAATAGCAGGTTTTCACACTGTATTATCCCCATTCCGCCTCAAATTATGCAGTCACAGGAAACACGCCGGATTGCTGGCAACAGGCCTCTGATTGGCCCATCATGCCATCTCCTCGTCGCTTCCTCATGCCAGGTGCCATATTTAAAATGCAGCTGCACGTACACTTCTCAATGCTTCCAGTCCAGGGCTGCTCCAGTGGAGATATGGCCCCAAAAACCAAGAAGAGTGCAGCCCCCGATTCAGTGATACATCCCTGGGACATCTTCTGGATGCCGTGGGGGCCCACCCGATGTCCGCTACCTGGCTCTGGCTGCAGGGGGTCCATCAGTCTCAGCACTCCAGCTTGGGACGAGTTGGCAGAGGTGGTCAGTGCCAACAATGCACACAAAGTGTCAGCCATCCAGTGCACAAAACAGATGAATGATCTCATCCCTGCTGCCAGGGTAAGTCTACCATCTCAATCACTCTAAACTCACACACTCACGAGCCCATCACACATTCACTGGCATCTCACTCACTGCCAGCTCAAGGGACATCACCACTCACTCTCTCACACACACACACACACCCCCTCACATCTCCATCTGGCCTCATCTCCTCTGGAGACTGCCTCCTCATCCCATCCATGGCTCCACTCAGCACACGTCTGCCATCTTTCTCATTTGGCCTGGTATGCACCTTGCGCACATCCTCTCCATCTGTCTTCATGCAGGACAAGATCGCACACAATCACTGGGAGAGGTCCCAGACCGGGGGGGGGGGGGGGGGGTGGAGTGCCGGACATCAAGGTCCTCACTCTGTTCAAGAGTCGCGTGTTGGAGCTGACCGGAGAGGACGTGGACCGTTCCTGCGGTGACGGTGAGGTCGGTAGTGAACACCCACGTGAGGATCCTGCACCACATCATCCCTCTCAATGTGACTCTGAGTCCACTGTTCAGTGTGTAACATGGCTGCCAAACACTAATAATCTCCACTTTCTCTCCTAGGCACATCTTCCATGTCGCCCTTAAGCAACCTTGACCCCGACCCCAGCGGCGAGATGAGGAAGCTGAGGGCAGCACCGGTGAAGACCCGTCATCGTGCTCACCCACACCCTCCACCAGCGCAGTGACACACACCTCGGTGGGACCCAGATGTAGAGCAGCCTCGGGATCACAGCCTGGTGAGCACAGGGCACAATCTGATCCACAGCAGGCGGAGGGTGTGACACCAGAGATCGTCGGCACTCAGAGGACTGCTGGAGGCAAAGAATCTGCTGATGAGCCTCTGGACTCGGTCCTCACTCAGTTGGTGGAGCTGCAAAGACAATCACGGGGACATCAGGAAGGGATGTCTGCTGCACTCCTCAGATTGCAAGAGGCGACGAAGTATTCCATCACATTCCTGACTTGTGCCTTGTAGATGGTGGATAGGCTTTGGGGAGTCAGATGAGTTACTCATTGCAGGATTCCCAGCCTCTGACCTGCTCTTGTAGCCACAATATTTATATGGCTAGTCCAGTTCAGTTTCTGGTCAATGGTATACCCCAGGATGTTGCCTGGCACTTGTGTGGCATGAATGTTACTTGCCATTTGTTGGTCCAGACCTGGATGTTATCCAGGTCTTGCTGCATTTGGACATGGACTGTGAAATCTCTGTTTAAGGAGGCCGATGGTTTCCTTCCTGGTTTGGTGGGACTCTTCCATGACTCACATTGAAGGTCGTCTAACTTCATGTGGTGGGATGGTGGAAGGAGGCCATCAGCCACATTTAGAAGGGGTAGCAATGGTTGCTGGGCAGCCATCCTCTGGTGCCTCTTGCAGGCCCAAGGACAGTGGGTGATGCAGGATTAATGCATCACTGGTGCTGCCAGGATAGCACTATTTAGTGAGGTGAATTTCCTGCTGCAGTGATACACTAGCTGCATATTCAGAGAGGGGTAGCCCTGATGGTTGTAGTGTCGCTCCCTGTTGGTATGTGGGTCCGCAGAGTCACTCAATGGCAGCCTGCATCCGGGTTTTTCCTCCCCAGATAGAAGAGGATGAAATCCTCGTGTACAGTCCCAATGCTTCTATGGGCAGACCTTACAGATATCAAATGTTCCCAAATGGGTGGATTCACTGTGTAAAATTATGGGGTAACAGTGAGCTTTATGGTCATTAAGAGGGGTGTCCTCATCCTGCTTTGAAGCGGTACTCAACAATCCTGAATGAGTAATCATTTTTTAAAATACAGCAGCACAGAAAACCATCTGAAATCAAAAGCAGGCCTCCATATCTAACTCAGTTTCATGCCTCTTCACTTGTATACTCCAATCCCTCAGCAATAAAGGCCTACATACCACAGTGATACAACACATTTAGTAAATGATCATAAAATATTTATGACATATTTATTATATAAGCGATCCTAAAAAATAGATATCCATCCAATATTATAATTATAAAATATAGCTCTTTATCTAATAAGCTATATCTGCAAGCTAAACAGATTGATAGTCCTGACCCGTGAAAGTCAAGTTGTTGATTCTCTAAAACTTCTAAATATATTCTCCAACATTGAACCCTTCACATTGGTTCATCAGGAAGCATTGTTCAGGTGTTCCATAAAAATTTATAATCAGGATCTTGATTTTGTCTTTCTATTTAGCAAGCTGTGAAATTGTAAGCTCAGAAATGTAATATTCATGCTTTGTTCCTGCAGCAGGTGGTGATATGATGGAATTGCCCTTGTTCAATTATCAGTTCTTTGATTTTTTTTCTACAAGTTTCAAACTAGTCTGTGCATAGTTTGCAAGACAGCAGCGAGGAAGGTAGAGAATGTACAAGACCAGGAAATATCAGGGGAGAATTGGGCTAATTCACGGAATTAACCAGTGCCCATTCATTGTGCTGTCTGCTGGTTATTATGATTGTTGTGTGCAGCCAGCATTGCCTGAATGGATCAGCAGGAGGGCTGAAATCAGTCACTAACTATACTTAAAGGCAGTCTGCGCCTCTTAATGGGGAGGTTCATTGTGGTTGCAAGAAATCGTGGGGGTCATTTGAAAACTGACTATGCTCTGATAATGGATGAATATAGGAGAATACATGCATCAATGTCTTCAGACAGTGCACTGGAGTTTATGGTAGTAGAGGAGGAAAGAAGGAGATCTGTATCTGTCCTCTAAACATGTGCTCAGGAGGCAGTGAGAATAGTAGTAGAGGAGTCATTGCCAGGAATGCTGCTCCAAGGACATGGATGGAGAAAGGTTAACAACCTGATATGAGTACAAAGAACAAGAACAAAGAACAAAGAAAAGTAGAGCACAGGAACAGGCCCTTCGGCCCTCCAAGCCTGCGCCGATCACATTGCCCGTTAGCTAAAACATTTTGCACTTCCGGGGTCCGTATCCCTCTATTCCCATCCTATTCATGTATTTGTCAAGCTGCCTCTTAAACACCACTATCGTACCTGCTTTCACCACCTCCTCTGGCAGCACATTCCAGACACTCACTACCCTCTGCGTAAAAAAACTTGCCCCGCACATCTCCTTTATAGTTTTCTCCTCTCACCTTAAATCTATGTCCCCTAGTAATTGACTCTTCCACCCTGGGAAAAAGCTTCTGACTATCTACTCTGTCCATGCCGCTCAATTTTGTAAACTTCTATCAAGTCGCACCTCAATCTCCGTCGCTCTAGTGAGAACAATCCAAGTTTCTCCAACCTCTCCTCATAGCTAATAACCTCCAGACCAGGCAGCATCCTGGTAAACCTCCTCTGCACCCTCTCCAACACCTCCATATCCTTCTGGTAATGTGGTGATCAGAATTGCATGCAATATTCCAAGTGTGGCCTAACCAAGATTCTATACAAGATTCTATTTATACTCAATACCCCTGCCAATGAAGGCAAGCATGCCATATGCCTTCCTGACTACCTTATCCACCTGCATTGCCACTTTCAGTGACCTGTGGACCTGTACACCCAGATCCCTCTGCCCGTCGATGCACTTAAGGGTTCTGCCATTTACTGTGTAATTCCTGCCTGTATTAGACCTTCCAAAATGCATTACTTCGCATTTGTCCGGATTAAACTCCATCTGCCATTTCTCCGCCCAAGTCTCCAACTGATCTATAACCCGTTGTATCCTTTGACAATCCTCTTCACTATCTGCAACTCCTCCAATCTTCGTGTCGTCTGCAAAACAGTAGTCAAGGTTGATGAGTTCAATCTTCAAAAGGCATATTCCACTAACTAGCCTCATCCACAGCTCTCATCACTCACCTATCAACAATCTCTAGCAATCAGAATTCAGCCTTAAAATTCATAAGATAGACCTCATCCTTACACCCACAATCAACAACCCGCAATGCACTGGCAGCTGACAGCCACATCACCCCAGCATATTGCAGCACACACACCGAGACACATAGTTCCTTCTTGCAGGAGAGAGTCATACACAGCAGCAGATAGAAGCAAAAAACTGGAGAAGGGCAAGCATGTTCAAACCTACCCATATGGAGGAGGCAGTGCTGGACGATAGGAGAAGAACCATCACTGAGGCGTTAGGCAGTGGCAGGATCGGAGGGATCGATGATGAGAGTATCTGTATGCTTAACCCTCCTTCTTTCATCCCACTCCTCCCTCTATCCTCAATCTCCCTGACCGAGAAGCTGCAGATGGTGTAAATATGCATTTCTTACTTTCCCCTCTCCCAGCGCCAAGACCTTTTTCATTTCTGTAATCAAAAACTGGGGGTATCCCATTCTGAGGAGGAAGAGGAAGAAGACAATGATGTTGAAGATGCACCATCACTCAATCTTACAATCATAGTCACAAACTCAAATACTGAAGTTTTGTTTATTTTAGAGGTTGGAGAGAGGGGGGTTTTGTACATAATGAATTACCAGGTACATGTGTGCAGGAGCCAGGGTGGGGAGGGAAAAGGTAGTACAGGTACCAGCTCATTGGATGGTGAGGTCACACACTAGTTCTGCTACAGAGGATGAAAGTGAGGATTTCAATGGGCCAGACTACAGATGAAACCTCATGGGTGTGTGTTAGCAAATGCTTGATGTACTGGGAAACCAGCAAGAAAGCTTGTGTTCATTGTCCAGGAGCATGGAGGAGTTCAGCACCAATTTGAGCCATGATTTTCGAACATGGAACAGGAGTCACCTCATCAGCTCACCTGTAGAACCACCAAGATGGTGTATGTCACAAATTCCATTGCAGCACAAGCAGCTTCCATCAAACTCTGTGTCTTACAGTCGAAGCTCACCCTGTTGCCACCTGGCTCTGGGTGCCACTGTTCAAAGAGGCTCCCAGAGCTTCACAACAATCCATCAATCTGTTCTTCAATAGATGACTAGGATTACTAATGAGCTGCCCAATGAGAGTGGCAGTGGCTTTATGGCACATGAACCTGCTATCCTCTCTCAAGATGGCAGCTGTGCTGCCACGCAGTGCCCTTTGCTGTTGTCTTTCAGTCGGCCCAGAGTGTTGCTGCCCAGGCCGGGATGGTGCAGCCTAAAACTGTGCTCTCTAGGCCCAGAGCTGTTCAAACTCACCCTCCAAGGTCACCTTCAGTCTCCTCCAATGAAAGTCAGCAGCCTTCCAGCAGCAATGTGAAGTGGATTATAATCCTAGCCCCTTTTTGGGACCATTCCAGATCAGGCACATAGCTCGAGTGATCGCTCTCACTTAAGGTTGAGAAAGACAGGCCTCACAGACACTTAAATGCATCTGAAAAACTGATCTGGCTCTCACCAAAGGAAAGAAACCACCAGAGTATATTACCGTCCTCCAGATAACCTTTTTAACAAGTTTTAGCCAGATTATAACAACTCGAATATGATAAGGGTCTCAGTAATGTATCTCTCCACTGAAGAGTGCATGGAGATAGGTTTTCAGGTTTGGATACAGAAGACTATATTACACCATATATTTTCTAAATTATATTAAAGTTTATTAAAGGACCAAACATGCAAGTCTTAATTCTAAATAATTTTACAGAGAGATCTTTAAAATATTCATCAACATTTAAAGTAGTATTTACCTTAAATCCCTGAGTAGAAAGCTACAGAGCCTCGTGAGATACCTCTATCCCAATTAAAGGGAAACTATTGTTCCTACACTACAATAGTTATACCTTTACTATGAGAGATACTGGAGTGAATCCAACAAATCTAAAAATCCTACTGCGTGCTTCCAATGTTTACACCATAAAAGAGCTAAATCAAAGGAAGTACGTGAGAACACTTTCTGGACAACATCCTCCAAACAAGCAGGATCCTGATAGGTGAAGATGATGGCCACTTCCTTGCTACACTCAAGTTTCCAGGGTTCAGTTGACAAGTGATTTAGGGGCATCCTTAAGGTTAGCCATTGTTAGATTCTGGCAGCTTAAAATTTATCTGTGCCTTGCTGAGGTAATGTAGAGGCCAGTTCCTGTTTGTTAGAAATTGCCTTGTGTTAGAGGATATACCATAACCTATGCCATGGGATGTTGTTGTCATTTAGCACAAAATTATGCCCAGGTATGTTTATAAACTTCTAAACCTTTGTACAGCAGATGAACTCTGCAGTGCAGACTCAATGGGCTGAATGGCCTCCTTCTGCACTATAAAGATACTGTGATGCTTCATAGCAGAACCACTCTTTTTAATCTTATCCCTCCATATTTATAGCTGCATTCCTTCACACATGCTCCAGCCATTGGGATAGCATTGTGTTGATAACTAGGACAGGCAAAGGCACATGGGAAACAGGTGCTAAGGAATGCACAAGGGTAATTGGTTTATTATAGTATGTATTTTGAGATGATTGATTGATAAATTTGACCTATATGTTTCAACAAGGTAATAGGTAAGGCAAATGGAATGTTGGGCTTTATTTCAAAGGAAATGGAGAACAAAAATAGGGAAGACTTGCTAAAACTATACAACTATCTAACTATAGTTAGACCACACCTGGAATACTGTGAACAGTTTTAGTCCCCTTATCTAAGGAAAGATATACTGGCTTTGAGGCAGTCCAGAGAATGTTCACTAGGTTGATCCTGGATATAGGGGGATTTTCTTATGAGGAGAGGTTGAGGTTGTACTAATTGGAGTTTAGAAGAATGAGAGGTGACCTTACTGAAACAAAAAGGATTCTTAGCATCTACCCTGTCAAGCCCCTGAGAGATTGTTGCCCCTTGTGGGAGAGCCTAGGACCAGACGGCATAATCTCAGAGTAAAGGGTCACCCATTTAAGACAGAGATGAGGAATTTCTTCTCTCAGAGGGTATTCAATCTATGGATTTATTTACTGCAGAGGGCTGTAGAAGTTGGGTTGTTAATTATATTCAAGGCTGAGGTAGACAAATTTTTAGTCAGTAAGGGAATCAAGGGTTATGGGGAAAAGGCAGGAAAGTGGAATTCAGGATTATCAGATCAGCCATGATCTCGCTGAATTGCAGAGCAGACTCGATGGGCTGAATGGCCTACTTCTGCTCCTACGTCTTATGGTCATATGGGCTTCAAATCTATTTTCTGGCATGTTTTATTTTTCTGTCAACACTCCTTTGACCTTTTGTTTATGACATCTTTGGCAATTTCTCCTTTGCTTCCACCTATCACTGGCCCTCTATCCAGCTCCACCTGAACCACCCCCCTTAAACAGCTTATATTTCACCTCATTTCTATTTCTCTTTAGTTCTGATGAAGAGTCATACAGACTCAAAATGTTAACTGTGTTCCTCTCCACAGATGCTGTCAGACCTGCTGAGTTTTTCCAGTTTTTCCAGCAGTATTTTGCTTTTATCTTTATTTCTGTGTTGTTGGAAAGAGGACAGTATGATGGTCAGTGGTAGAGGAAAGGTAAGGACTGTGGGACTGTGGGTGAATGGGGAGGTGTGGCTGAGGTTACTGTTATTGCTCAGGAATTATTTCTTCATAGAGAGCCTGGGCACAAAGGGGTTGTCTACATTGTATCCTCCGTTCCTCTTCCTGTTCACCCACTTCCTGATGCACTTCCTCCTCCTCCTCCTCCTCCTTCTCTTCCTTGTACTCCACCTGCTTCTCAGCTTCTCTGACAGGTGGTGGTTCCCTCATGATAGCCAGGTTGTGAGGCATTCAGCACATGGCCAACACCCCCACCCCCCCACCCATTCAGCTGAGAGTGGAGAGCTCCCCTAGAGCTATCTGATGGTGGGCTCTGTAATGTTCCTTGTGACAACATGGGTCTCATTTTGCACGTGTGTGTAGATTCTAGGCCTGGGTCATGAGCGGATAACCCCTGTCACCCAATAGCCAGCCTTTGATTGTGGGTCAAATACCGATGGTACTGAGGACTGCAGCAGAATGAAGGAATTGTGACTATTATGCTGGATAACGTATATTGACCTGCATGACGCGCTGCCGATGGTCACACACCAACTACACATTGATGGAGTGGAATACTTTTCAGTTCATCAAAATAACAGAGTTTGCAATAAGGCACACACAAGGCAATATGTATGCAGTCAATGACACCCTGTAATGGGGAAGTCTACAATCCATGCAAACCCTTGGGCCCACTCTGCCTTGCAAGAGGGGATAAGGTGAAATTGTTTCTTTGCATATCGAGAAACTCACTGACCTCCCTCACTCAGCAGTACACTGCAGGCTACAAGATATTGCTCATATCTCCAGCAGATGGCCAGAAGTAATCTAATGCATTAAAGTTAATAGCCATGGTGACCTTGACTGCCACTGACAATGTGATCCCTGACCTCCTTTGAGGTTGTTGTTAGGGCTGGAACAGTTGGCTAATTTCAAACACAATCTGTTCGGTGAAGTGAAGAATGTTTGCAGCATTAGTTCTTACTGAAGTTGAGGTGAAAGAATTGCTTCCTGAACACTCCCAGTGGATATGACTTCCTGTTAAGAGCCCTCCTCCTCCTCTTCCACACCTTCCAGCAGCTTGTCCTGCTCCGTGTGACCTTCCCTTTGTTCTCTCAATCATGTTCAATTTCAAAAGGCAGCCCTACCAGGACACCCATAAATGGAAGCAACTTGTTTCATCACAAACTTTCCAACCAACCAAAGTTACTTTAGCGCCAGTCAAACCATTTCACATAGACTAGAAACTTTGGAAAACTATAGGGAGCTCCAAAAATGTGCATGATAGCAGCAACAACTAGGAGCAACAAACCTATAATTGGATCATGATTCCTTTAAGTAGCTGGTGCAGGGTTCTTCATGCTGTTTAACATAATGCTATATAAGGTTAAAATAGGGTGTAGGATGGAGCGTGAGATTTGAAAATGGCAGTGCTAGTGTCAGCTCAGTGTTGCACAATAGTGAATGTCAGAAGGTGTTTGCTCTGCATGCTGCTGGTGGCGATGATGTGTATACCCACAAGCCACTTCACCAAGATGGCATCAGGCACATTTCTCATCAAAACAGTTTGGGTGCATCTCCTGCGCCATTTTCAAGCATTGGGAGGCTATCTAGTCCCTAAATAATGGGTGCTACGTAGTCCAATCTCCATCCCCAACCACCACAACCCCTTTTAATCCATTATGCCTCTCTTTTATCAGGTATTTATTCAACTGCTTAAATCTATTTTGAATTTAATGATTCAATCAATGCCCACTGACTTCCCTTCCATACGTTATGTGTAATCTTTAAACTTTAACCCCCTGTTGTTATAAATATCTAGTTCATGTGAATATTTTAGAGGTAAATTTTAGTTCTGTGAAGATTAAAGTTTAACTGTAGAAAATGGGATAAATACAACTAAAGCAGCTTGGAGTCCATTACACTTAAAAGGTTGGGGCCATGTTGACTGATGGGGTTAACAGATAGAAAGATGATAACAACAGCTGGGCTTACTGAGCAGGAGAGTTGGAGATGAGGTGTCTATACTGCTGGCAAAGAAATGCAGCCGAGTGAGATAGAGTCATAGAGGTCTACAGCACAGAAAAAGGCCCTTCAGCCCATCGAGTCTAAGCCGGTCAAACAAGTACCTAACTATTCTAATCCCATTTTCCAGCACTTGTCCCATAGCCTTGTATGCCATGGCATCACAAATGCACATCCAAATACTTCTTAAATGTTATGAGGGTTTCTGCCTCTACCACCCTTTCAGGCAGTGAGTTCCAGATTCCCACCACCCTCTGGGTGAAAAAATTCTTCCTCAAATCGCCTCTAAACCTCCTGCCCCTTACCTTAAATCTATGCCCCCTTGTTATTGATCCCTCCACCAAGGGGAAAAATTCTTTCCTGTCTACCTTATTTATGCTCCTCATAATTTTATACATCTCAATCATGTCCCCCCTCAATCTCCTCTGCTCCAGGGAAAATAACCCCAGACTATTCAATCTCTCCTCATAAACAAAACTCTCCAGCCCTGGCAACACCCTGGTAAATCTCCTCTGCATTCTCCCTAATGGAATCACATTCTCCCTATAATGCGGATTCCAGAACTGCACGCAATACTCTAGCTGTGGCCTAACCAGCATTTTATAAAGTTCCAGCATAACCTCCCTGCTCTTATTTTCTATGCCTCAGCTAATAAAGACGAGTATCCCATATGCCTTCTTAACAACCTTATCTCCCTGTCCCGCTACCTTAACGGACCGGTGGACATGCACACCAATGTCCCTCTGACTCTCGATACTTCCCAGGGTCCTACCATTCATCGTGTCTTCCCGTGCCTTGTTTGTCCTGCCCAAGTGCATCACCTCACACTTATCCGGATTAAATTCCATTTGCCACTGATCATCCCATCTGACCAGCCCGCCTATATCCTCCTGTAATCTAAGGCTACCCTCCTCACTATTTACCACCCCACCAATTTTTGTGTCATCCGCAAACTTACTGATCAACCCTCCTACATTCAAGTCTAAATTGTTTATATATACCACAAACAGCAAGAGACCCAACACCGATCCCTGTGGATCTCCACTGGACACAGACATCCAGTCACAAAAATACCCCTCGACCATTATCCTCTGCTTCCTGCCACTCAGCCAATTCTGGATCCAATTTGCCAAATTGCCTTGGATCCCATGGGCTCTTACCTTCATTATCAGTCTCATATGTGGGATCTTATCAAAAGCCTTGCTGAGGTCCAAGTAGACTACATCAAATGCTCATCTACACGCCTGGTCACCTCTTCGAAAAATTCAATCAAATTGGTCAGGCATGACGTCCCCTTAACAAAACCATGCTGACTGTCCTTGATTAATCCCTGCCTCTCCAAGTGTAAATTAATTCTGTCCCTCAGAATTGCTTCCAATAGTTTCCCCACCACTGAGGTTAGACTGACTGGCCTATAGTTCCTTGGTTTACCCCTTCCTCCCTTCTTGAATAACGGTACCACATTGGCTGTCCTCCAGTCCTCTGGCACCTCTCCTATGGCGAGAAGTGTTGAAAATTATTGCAAGCGCCCCTGCTACCTCCTCCCTTGCCTCCCTCAACAGCCTGGGATACATTTCATCCGGGCCTGGAGATTTATCCACTTTTAAGCCTGCCAAACCACTTAGAAACTCCTCCCTTTCTATCCTAATTTCTTAATTATATCACAGTCCTTCTGCCTGATTTCCATACCCACGTCATCCCTCTCATTTGTGAACACCGACACAAAATATTCATTTTGAACCAAACCTACATCTTCCGGCTCCACACACAAATTACCACTTTGGTCCTTAATGGGCCCTACTCTTTCCCTAGTTATCCTCTTACTCTTAATGTACTTGTAAAATAACTTTGGATTTTCCTTTATTTTACCTGCCAATGTTTTTCATGCCCTCTTTTTTGCTCTCCTAATTTCCTTTTTAAGTTCCCCCCTACACATTCTATACTCCTCTAGGGCTTCTGCTGTTTTGAGCCCTTGGTATCTGCCATAAGCCTCCCTTTTTCTCTTTATCCAACCCTGTATATCCCTCGACATCCAAGATTCCCTGGATTTGTTGGTCCCACCCTTTATCTTTACTGGAATATGTTGGCCCTGTACTCTCCCTGTTTCCCTCTTGATTGAGTCCCATTGCTCTGACATAGGTTTACCTAAAAGGAGCTGCTCCAAGCCCACTCTGGCCAAATCATATCTGATCTTATTAAAATTGGCCTTTCCCCAGTTTTGAACTCTGATTTCTGGCCCATTCTTGTCCTTTTCCGTAACAACCTTGAATCTAATGGAGCTACAATCACTATCTACAGAATGCTCCCCCACTGATACCTCTACCACTTGCCCGGCTTCATCCCCTAAAATTAAATCCAGGACTACCCCCTCTCTTGTAGGACATTCTATGTACTGGCTTAAAAAGCTCTCCTGGGTGCATTTTAAGAATTCTGCTCCCTCTAAACCTATCACACTATGACTAACTCAGTTAATGTTGGGGAAGTTGAAATCCCCCAGTATTGCTACCCTATTATTTTTACACTTCTCTGAGATTTGCCTACATGTCTGTTCTTCTATTTCTCTGACTGTTTGGGGGCCTATAGTACACTCCCAGCAATGTGATTGCTACTTTTTTGTTTTTAAGTTCTACCCATATGATTGCATTTGAGGAGCCTTCTAAGATGTCATCCCTCCTTACTGCTGTAATTGATTCCTTGATCAATACCCCCTCCTCTTTACCTCCTTCCCTGTCTCGCCTGAAGACCCTATATCCTGGATTACTGAGTTTCCAATCCTACCCCACTCTCATCCATGTCTCTGTGACAGCAATGACGTCATACTTCCATGTGTTAATTTGTGCCCTCAACTCATCTGCCTTATTCATCAGACTCCTTGCATTAAAATAAATACCATCCAACCTTGCCAAACTCCATTGTGCCTTAACTGGCCTATAATTTCTATGTCTTCCAGACTTGCTTGCTTTGTCTTCTAATTTTGGCCATGCATCTTCCCTTGCTGAACCTCCTCTCAGAATCCCATTCTCCTGCCAAGTTAGTTTAAATCCTCCCCAACAGCACTAGCAAACCTCCCCGCAAAGATGTTGGTCCAATTCCGGTTCAGGTGCAACCCGTCCGCCTTGTACAGATCCCACCGCCCCCAGAAATGGTCCCAATGTCCCAAAAATCAAAAGCCCTCCTGCCTGCACCATCTCTCCAGCCACGCATTAGAACCATAGAACCATAGAAAAGTTACAGCACAGAAGGAGGCCATTCGGCCCATCTTGTCCATGCCAGCCCGAGGACACCCAGGTGCCCTTTCTAATCCCACCTTCCTGCCCCCGGCCCATAGCCCTGCAGTTTACAGCACTTAAGGTGCAGATCCAGGTACTTTTTAAAAGTGTTTAGAGTTTCTGCCTCTACCACCAATTTGGGCAGCGAATTCCAGACACCCACTAACCCTCTGCATAAAAAAGTTCTTCCTCATGTCCCCCTACATCTTCTGCCACTTATCTTGAATCTATGCCCCCTGGGAAACAATTTTATCCTGTCCACTCTATCTATTCCTCTCATAATTTTGTACACCTGGGACTTCATCTTGACTAACCTCCTATTTCTATACTCACTAGCGCGTGGCACCGGAAGTAATCCAGAGATTACTACCTTTGAGGTCCTGTTTTTTAATCTGCTTCCTAGCTCCCTGAATTCTGCTTGCAGGATCTCATCCCCCTTTCTACCTATGTCGTTGGTACCAATATGTACCACAATCTCTGTCTGTTTGCCCTCCCACTTTAGAATGCCCTGCAGCCGTTCAGTGACATCCTTGACCCTGGCACCAGGGAGGCAACATACCATCCTGGAGTCACATCTATGGCCGCAGAAACACCTGCCTGTTCCCCTTACTATCAAGTCTCCTGTCACTATTGCTCTTTCCCTATTTTTCCTCCCCCCCTGTGCAGCTGAGCCACTCACAATGCTATGAGTGTGGCTGCACTCGCCAGAGGAACCAGCACTCTCACCATTTTCCAACACAGAAAAACGGTTCTCGTGCAAAATACACCCTGGGGATTTCCTGACTACCTGCCTGACACCTTTCTTCTGACTGATGGTCACCCATTCCCTCTCTGTCTGCACTTCCATAAGCTGTGGGGTAACCACGTTTAAAAACGTGCTATCCACGAAACTCTCAGCCTCACAGATGCACCTCAGTGCCTCCAACTGCTGCTCAAGCTCTGAAACTTGGAGCTCAAGTAGCTGCAGCTGGTGGCACTTCCTGCACATGTGATTGGTCAGAGCACAAGGAGCGTCTAGGACTTCCCACATCTTACAGGCGGTACATAACACGGGACTGAGCTGCCCTGCCATGCCTCTAGTTGAAAAAAAAACCTTTAAGTTAAATACAGTAAAAAATCATTAATTATATATGTACTTTAAAATAGATTAAGCTAAGGAAAAGTAAGAGTTCTAGTTTTTATTTAAACTGGAGAAAAACACTTACCCATTACTCACCAATCAGCTCTCACTTTCATGCTGTCACCACTTTTTGAAGCTTCCCCGCACTCGCGCTGGTTCTGATCTCTCCACCGATCTCTCGCACTGTCTTGTGATGTCACTCTTGTTATTTTCAACAAGAACTGACTGCAGGACACTCTACCCAGACTGCTTCACCGCAATGCTGACTGCAGGACACTCTTCCCAGATGTTTTGTTTTGGGAATTAAAGCTACAATTAATGTAAAAGCATTCAGTGAGCCCTGGAAGGCTACGCCGTCATGGAGATGGGTGGGGTTTAAGATGATTCTAGGGTTTCACTGTATCTGTGTGTTTGCTGGGGGAGAGAGTGTCTTGCAGCAGGGGAAATGGCCGTAATGAAAAGGTGCTGCTGTTAGCAGACTCCAGGCAGCAAAGTGTTGCTGTTAGCTGGCTCTGTGAAGCTCAGGCTCCAGAGAAGTCCTGGAAGCTGAGAAGGTGGCAGAAGGTCAACTGATTCCATGTTGGAGGCAATGACCATCTCCAAAAAGAGGGAATCTAATGATCTCCCCATGACTTTCAATGGTATTACCATTGCTGACTCCCCCACTATCAACATCCTGGGGTTACCATTGACCAGAAACAGCACTGGACTAGCCAAATAAATACTGTGGCTACAGGGGTAGGTCAGAGACTTGGAATCCTGTGGTGAGTAACCCACTTCCTGACTGCCCAAAGCCTGTCCTTCATCTACAAGGCACAAGTCAGGAGTGTGATGGAATGCTCCCCACTTGCCTGGATGAGTGCAGCTCCCACAACACTCAAGCAACTTGACACCATCCAGGACAAAGCAGTCCACTTGATTGACACCACATCCACAAACATTCACTCCCTCCACCACTGACGCACAGTAGCAACAGTGTGTACAATCTACAAGGTGCACTACAGGAATTCACCAAGGACAGTACCTTCCAAACTCATGATTACTATCATCTAAAAGGACAAGGGCAACAGATAGTTGGAACACCACCACCAGGAATTACCCCTCCAAGTTACTCACCATTCTGACTTGGAAATATATCGCTGTTCCTTCACTGTCACTGGGTCAAGATCCTGGAACTCCCTTCCTAACAGCACTGTGGATGTACCAACACCACATGGACTGCAGTGGTTCAAGAAGGCAGCTCACCACCACCTTCTCAAGGACAATTAGGGATAGGCAATAAATGCTGGCCCAGCCAGCGATACCCACATCCCCTGAATGAATAAAAAAAAACACAGCCTGGCCATTACCCATTACAATGCCTGGTCATTACCCATTACACAGGCTGGCCATTACCTATTACACAGCCTGGTCATTATCCATTACACAGCCTGGCCATTATCCATTAAACATCTTGGTCATTAGCCATTACAATGCATGGCCATTAGCCATTACACAGCCTGGTCATCACCCATTACACAGCCTGGCCATTATCCATTATACAGTTTGGCTATTACGCATTACACAACCTGGTCATCATCTATTAGGCAGCCTAGTTATTACCCATTACACTCCCTGTCCATTACCAATTACATTGCCTGGACATTACCCATTACACATCCTGGTCATTACCCATTACACATCCTGGCCATTATCCATTACGCATCCTGGCCATTAGCAATTCCCCTGTCTGGTCATTACCCATTGCACAGCCTAGCCATTACCCTTTAGACAGCCTGGCCATTATCCATTAGACAGCCTGGCCATCATCCATTACACTGCCTGGCCATCATCCATTACACTGCCTGGCCATCATCCATTACACTGCCTGGCCATCATCCATTACACTGCCTGGCCATTACCCATTACACTGTCTGGTTATTACGCATTGCACAGCCTGGCCCATTACCCAATACACAGCCTGGCCAATATCCATTACAGTGCCTGGCTATTACCCATTGCACAGCCTGGGCATTACCCATTAAACATGCTGACCATTTCGAATTACATTGCCTAGACATTTACCCATTACACAGCCTGGCCATTGTTCATTGCTCTTACACATTATGCAGCCTGGCTACTATGCATTACGCATCCTGGCTAATACACATGGCCATAAACTATTGCACAATCTGGATATTACCCATTACAGAGCCTGGTCATTGTTCATTGCTCTTACACATTATGCAGCCTGGCTACTATGCATTACACATCCTGGCTAATACACATGGCCATTAACTATTACACAATCTGGATATTAACCATTACACAGCCTGGTCATTGTTCATTGCTCTTACACATTATGCAGCCTGGCTACTATGCATTATACAAACTGGCTAATACACATGGCCATTAACTATTACACAATCTGGATATTACTCATTACACAGCCTGGTCATTATCCATTACACAACCTGGCTATTACCAGGCAACTCCAACAATACTCAAGAAGTTTGACACCATCCAGGACAAAGCAGCCCGCTTCATTGGCACCCCATCCACTAACATTCAACCCCTCCAGCACTGACACACAGTAGCAGCAGTGTGTACCATCTACAAGATGCACTGCAGAAACTCACCAAGGCTCCTTAGACAGCACCTTCCAAACCCATGACCACTACCTTCTTGAAGGACAAGGGCATCAGGTAGATGAGTGAAAAAGGCGTATGGGACACTTGCCTTTATCAATCGAGGCATAGATTACAAAAGTAGGGAGGTCACGTTGGAGTTATATAGAACCTTAGTGAGGCCACAGCTGGAGTACTGTGTGCAGTTCTGGTCGCCACATTATAGGAAGGATGGGGGTGGAGTGGAGGTTCACCAGGACATTGCCTGGGATGAAACATTTAAGCTATGAAGAGAGGTTGGATAGACTTGGGTTGTTTTCGTTGGAGCAGAGAAGACTGAGGGGCGACCTGATTGAGGTGTACAAGATTATGAGGGGCATGGACAGGGTGGATAGGGAACAGCTGTTCCCCTTAGTTGAAGGGTCAGTCACAAGGGGGCATAAATTCAAGGTGAGGGGCAGGAGGTTTAGGGGGGATGTGAGGAAAAACTTTTTTACCCAGAGGGTGGTGATGGTATGGAACACACTGCCTGGGAGGGTGGTGGAGGCAGGTTGCCTCACATCCTTCAAAAAGTACCTGGATGAGCACTTGGCACGTCATAACATTCAAGGCTATGGGCCAAGTGCTGGTAAATGGGATTAGGCAGGTAGGTCAGGTGTTTCTTATGTGTCGGTGCAGACTCAATGGGCTGAAGGGCCTGTTCTGCACTGTGACTCTGTGATGGGAACACCACCACCTGTAATGCATAATTGCCACCACCTATAATGCATACCACCTCGCCATCCTGACTTGGAAATATATCACCGTTCCTTCATTGTTGCTGGGTCCAAACCCTGGAATTCCCTCCCTAGCAGCACTCTGGGTGTACCTACACCACATGGACTGCAGCGGTTCAAGAAGGCAGCTCACCACCACCTTCTCAAGGGCAATTAGGGATGGACGATAAATGCTGGCCCAGCCAGCGATGCCCACACCCAGTAAATGAATAATTAAAAAAATTACACAATCTGGTCATTATGCATTACGCATTCTGGCCCTCACCCATCACCCAGCCCAGCCCTCACCCATCACACAGCCCGGCCCTCACCCATCGCCCATCACCCAGCCTGGCCCTCACCCATCAGCCATCACCCAGCCCGGCCCTCACCCATCACCCAGCCCGGCCCTCACCCATCACCCAGCCCGGCCCTCACCCATCACTCAGCCCGGCCCTCAGCCATCACCCAGCCCGGCCCTCACCCATCACCCAGCCCGGCCCTCACCCATCACCCAGCCCGGCCCTCACCCATCACCCAGCCCGGCCCTCACCCATCACCCAGCCCGGCCCTCACCCATCACACAGCCCGGCCCTCACCCACCACACAGCCCGGCCCTCACCCACCACACAGCCCGGCCCTCACCCACCACACAGTCCGGCCCTCACCCACCACCCAGCCCGGCCCTCACCCATCACCCAGCCCGGCCCTCACCCATCACCCAGCCCGGCCCTCACCCATCACTCAGCCCGGCCCTCAGCCATCACCCAGCCCGGCCCTCACCCATCACCCAGCCCGGCCCTCAGCCATCACCCAGCCCGGCCCTCACCCATCACCCAGCCCGGCCCTCACCCATCACCCAGCCCGGCCCTCACCCATCACCCAGCCCGGCCCTCACCCATCACCCAGCCCGGCCCTCACCCATCACCCAGCCCGGCCCTCACCCATCACACAGCCCGGCCCTCACCCACCACACAGCCCGGCCCTCACCCACCACACAACCCGGCCCTCACCCACCACACAGTCCGGCCCTCACCCACCACCCAGCCCGGCCCTCACCCATCACCCAGCCCGGCCCTCACCCATCACCCAGCCCAGCTCTCACCCATTACACAGCCTGGCTATTAGACTTTATACAACCCGGTTATTAATCATTACACAACCTGGCTATTGACCATTGCTCAGTCTAGTTATTACTCATTAATAGCTAGGCTGTGTACCCAATGCACAGCCTGGTTATTACTCATTACACGGCATACCTATTACCCATTACACCGCCTGGTTTTTACTCATTACACAGCCTGTCTATTATGCATTACGCTTCCTGGCTATTGCCTGTTAAACAGCTGGCTATTACCCATTACACAGCCTGGGTATTATTGCCTATTACACAGTATGGCAATTACTTATTACTCAGTCTGGCTATTACATGTCTGACAGCTGGGTTTTTACTCCTTACACAGCCTGGCTATTACCCATTACACAGCCTGGCTATTACCCATTGTACAGTGTGGTTATTACTCATTACACAGCCTGGCTATTACCCATTACACAGCCTGGTTATTACTCATTACACAGCCTGGTTATTACTCATTACACAGCCTGGCCATTACCAGGCAGCTCCAACAACACTCAAGAAGCTTGACACCATCCATGACAAAGCAGATTGCTTCATTGGCACCACATCCACAAACATTCACTCCCTCCAGCACCACGTGCAGCAGCAGTGTGTAGCATCTATTTACAAGATGTACTGCAGGAATTCACCAAGGCTCCTTCAACAGCAACTTGCAAACCCACGACCACTACCATCTAGAAGGACAAGGGCATCAGATAGATGATGCCACCTGGAAGTTTCCCTCCAAGCCACTCACTATCCTGACTTGGAAATATATCACCGTTCCTTCACTGTCGCTGGGTCAAAATCCTGGAATTCCCTTCCTAACAGCACTGTGGGTGTACCTACAGCACAGGGACTGCAGTGGTTCAAGAAGGCAGCTCACCACCACCTTCTCAAGGGCAACTAGTGATGAGCAGCAAACGCTGGCCCAGCCAGTGATGCCCACAACCTGTAAACAAGTAATCAAAAAATTACACAACATGGTCATTATGCACTATGCATTCTGGCTATTACGCATTACACAGCCTGGCTATTATCAGTTACACATCCTAGCTATTATGCATTACTTATCCTGGTTATTACCCATTGCACAACCTGGCTATCATGCATTTCACAACCTGGTCATCATCCATTACACAGCCCGATTATATCGCATTACACAGCCTGGCTACTATGCATTACACATCCAGGCTAATACACATTACACATCCAGGCTATTGCCCATTAGACAGCCTGGCAATTATGCATTACACGGCCTGCCTATTATGCATTACACATCCTGATTATTAGCCTATATACAGCCTGACTATTAGCCATTGCACAGCTGAGCCATTACCTATTACACAGCCTGGATATTACCCATTGCACAGCCTGGTTATTACCCAAAAACAGCCGGGCCATTGCCCAGTCTGGTTATTATTTATTACACAGCCTGGTTATTACTCATTACACAGCCTGGCTATTACTCATTACACAGCCTGCCTATTACCCATTACACAGCCTGCCCATTTCCCTATGCGCAGCCTGGCTATTATGCCTTACACAGCCTGGCTATGACCTATTACACAGCTTGGCTATTATGCATTACACAGCCTAGTTATTACCCATTGCACAGCCTGGTTATTATTCATTAAGCAGCCTGGTTATAACCCATTGCAGAGCCTGGTTATTACTCATTACTTGGCCTGGTTATTACCCATTACACAGTGTGGCTATTACCTATTACACAGCCTGGCCATTACCCATTACACAGCCTAGTTATTACCCATTGCACAGCCTGGGTATTATTACCCATTACACAGTATGGCAGAGCCTAGTTATTGCTCATTAAACAGCCTGACTATTACCCATTATACAGCCTGGCCATTTCCCTATACACAGCCTGGCTATAACCCATTGCACAGCTGAGCCATTACCCATGACACAGCCTGGCTACTATGCATTACACAGCCTGGATATCACTTATTACACAGCCTGGCTATTACCCATTAAACAAACTGGATATTAATCATTACACAGCCTGGCTATTACACATTACATAGCCTAGGTATGACCCATTGCATAGCCTGGTTATTATTCATTACGCAGCCTAGTTATTACTCATTACACAGCCTGGTTATAACCCATTGCACAGCCTGGTTATTACTCATTACAAGGCCTGGTTATTACCCATTACACAGTGTGGTTATTACCCATTGCACAGCTGAGCCATTACCTATTACACAACCTGGCCATTACCCATTACACAGCCTAGTTATTACCCATTGCACAGCCTGGGTATTATTACCCATTACACGGCGTGGTTATTACTCATGATAGAGCCTGGTTATTGCTCATTACACAGCCTGACTATTACCCATAATATAGCCTGGTTATTACTCATTACGCACATTGGCTATTACTCCTTAGACAGCCTGGTTATTGCTCATTACGCACCTTGGCTATTACTCATTACGCACCTTGGCTATTACTCATTAGACAGCCTGGTTATTACCCATTACACAGCCTAGCTGTTACCCATTACACAGCCTGGCTATTCTGTGTTACACAGCCTGGCTGTTACCCATTACACAGCTTGGTTATAATTCATTACACAGCCTGGTTATAACCCATTGCACAGCCTATCTATTACCCATTACACAGCCTGGCTATTACACATTACACAACCTGGCCATTTTATATATGCAGCCTGACTGTTACCCATTGCACAGCTGAGCCATTACCAATTACACAGCCTGGCTACTATGCATTACACAGTCTGGCTATTACTTATGACACAGCCTAACTATTACACATTACACTGCCAAGTTATTACCCATTGCACAGCCTGGTTATTATTCATTATGCAGCCTGGTTATTACTCATTACACAGCCTGGTTATAACCCATTGCACAGCCTGACTATTACATATTACACAGCCTGGCTATTACCCATCACACAGTGTGGCTATTATCTATTACGCAGCCTGGTCATTTCCCGATATGCAGCCTGGCCATTAACCATTGCACAGCTGAGCCATTACCTATTACATAGCCTGGCCATTACCCATTACACAGCCTAGTTGTTACCCATTGCACAGCCTGGGTATTAACCATTACACAGCGTAGTTATTACTCATGATAGAGCCTGGTTGTTGCTCATTACACAGCTTGACTACTACCCATTACACAACCTGGCTATTACCCTATACACAGCCTGGCTATTACCCATTGCCCAGCCGAGCCATTGCCCATTACACAGCCTGGCTATTCTGTGTTGCACAGCCTGGCTATTACTCATTACACAGCCTGGCCATTACCCATCACACAACCTGGTTATTACTCATTACACAGCCTGGCTTTTGCCCATTACACAACCAGGCTATTAGCCATTACAGAGCCTGGCAATTATGCATTACACGGCCTGGTTATTACCCTTTACACAGCTGGGCTATTACCCATTACACAGCGTGGTTATTACTCATTACACTGCCAGGCTATTACTGATTGCACAGCCTGGTTTTTACTCATTAAATAGCCTCGCTATTAAGTATTACACAGCCTGGCTATTACTTATTACCCAGCCTGGCTATTACTCATTACCCATCCTGTTTATTAGTCATTGCACAGCCAGGTGATCATGCAATACACAACCTGGATATTTCCCGTTACACAGCCTGTCTATCATATGTTACACTGCCTGACTATTATGCATTATACAGCCTGGCTATTGCCCATTACACAGCTAGCCTATTATCCATTAGACAGCCTGGCCATTATCCATTACACAGTCTGGCTATTATGTATTATACAAACTGGCTATTACCCATTACACAGCCTGGCTATTACTCATTACACTGCTTAGCTATTGCCCATCGCACATCCTTGGTGTTATTACCCATTACATAGCCAGTTTATTATTCATGACATAACCTGGCTATTACCCATTATGCAGCCTGGTTATTATGCATTTCGCAGCCTGGCTCTTACCTGTTACACAGCCTGGTTATTACTCATTACACAGCCAAGTTATTACCCATTATGCATCCTGGCTATTACCTATTTCACAACAAGCCAATAGCCATTACACAACCTGGCAATTATGCAATATACAGCCTGGTTATCATGCATTACACAGCCTGGCTATTACCCTTTACACGGCCTGGTTGTTACTCTTATGCAGCCTGGCTATTACTCATTAGACAGCCTGGTTGTTACTCATTACACAGCCTGGCATTTATTCATTACACAGTCTGGTTATTACTCATTATTCTACCTGGTTATTACTCATTACCACAGTCTGGCATTTATGCATTACACAGCCTGGCTATTACCCATTACACAACCTGGCTATTACCCAGAAAACAGCCTGGATATTAATCATGGCACAGCCTGGTTATTGCTCATTACACAGCCTGGTTATAACCCATTGCACAGCCTGGCTATTAGACATTACACAACCTGACTATTACCCTTTACACGGTGTGGCAATTACACATTACACAGCCTAGCCATTTCTCTATATGCAGACTGGCTATTACCCATTGCACAGCCTGGCTATTACGCATTACACAGCCTAGTTATTGCCCATTGCACAGCCTGGGTATTATTACACATTACACAGCATGGTTACTACTCATGAGAAAGCCTGGTTATTACTCATTATACAGCCTGATTCTTACTCATTACGCACCTTGGCTATTACTCATTAGACAGCCTGGTTATTACTCATTACATAGCCTGGCTGTTACCCATTAGACAGCCTGGTTATTACCCATTCCACAGCCTGGCTATTTCCCACTACACAGCCTGGCCATTACGCATTGCGCAGCTGAGCAATTGCCCATTACACAACCTGGCTATTATGTGTTACACAGTCTGGCTATTACCAATTACACAGCATGGTTATTACTCATTGCACAGCCTGGTTATAACTCATTACACAGCCTGGCTTTTGCCCATTGCACAGTCTGGTTATTACTCATTACACAGCCAAGTTATTACTCATGACACAACCTGGCTATTACCCATTAGGCAGCCTGGTTCTTATGCATTACACAGCCTGGCTTTTACCTGGTACACAGCCTGGTTATCACTCATTACACAGCCAGGCTATTACCTATTACACAGCCTGGTTATTGCCCATTACACAGCCTGGTTATTAATCATTACACAACCTGGCTATTACGTGTTAGACATCCTGGCTATTACGTGTTAGACATCCTGGCTATTACCCATTGCACAGCCTGGTTTTTACTCATTACAGAGCCTAGTTATTACTCATTACACAGCCTGGCTATTACCAATTACACAGTCTGTATATTACTCATTAGGCAGCCTGGTTTTTACTCATTAAACAGCCCAGTTATTACTCATTACGCAGCCGGGTCATTACCCTATATACAGCCTGGCTATTGCCCATTGCACAGCTGATCCATTATCTATTACACAGACTGGTTATTACCCATTACACAGCGTGGTTATTACCCAAAAACAGCTGGGCCATTGCCCATTACACAGCCTGGCTATTATGTGGTACACTGTCTTGCACTTACCTGTTACACAGTCTGCTTATTATTCATTACATAGCCTGGCTATTACCCATTGTACAGTGTGGTTATTACTCATTATCACAGGATAAAAGAGCGCGAGGAGAGCGGTGGAGACACAGGATAAAAGAGCGTGAAGAGAGCGGCGGAGACAGGGAATAAAAGAGCGCGAGGAGAGCGGTGGAGACACAGGATAAAAGAGCGCGAGGAGAGCGGAGACACAGGATAATAGAGTGCGAGGAGAGCGGTGGAGATGCAGGATAAAAGAGCGCGAGGAGAGCAGCGAAGACACAGGATAAAACAGCGCGAGGAGAGCGGTGGAGATGCAGGATAAAAGAGCGTGAGGAGAGCGGAGACACAGGATAAAAGAGCGCGAGGTGAGCGACGGAGACACAGGATAAAAGAGCACGAGGAGAGTGGCGGAGACACAGGATAAAAGAGCGCGAGGAGAGCGGCGGAGACGCGGGATAAAAGAGCGCAAGGAGAGCGGCGGAGACACAGGATAAAAGAGCGCGAGGAGAGCGGCGGAGACACAGGATAAAAGAGCGCGAGGAGAGCGGCGGAGACACAGGATAAAAGAGCGCGAGGAGAGCGGCGGAGACACAGGATAAAAGAGCGCGAGGAGAGTTCCAGGGAGCAGAGGCGGAGGGCGGAGTTCCAGAGCGGTGAGTATAAAAACCTGACCTCGGGGATTCACGGACCTGGGTCTTAAAAAAAATTAAAAGTGGCGTCATGGTAAATCTGAGACCTGATTGGCTGGTAGAGAATCTACAGTGAATTTGAAACTAAAACATTGTTAAACTAATTAAACCAAATAAATTAATCACTTAATTAATAAGTAGAGGGTATCTAGACCAGAAGCAGGGGATTACTGGTCTTAGAATTTAGCATTTATAGTAGAAATCTAGCCCTAGGGAACGTATAGTTAATAAGGAGTCAATAAGCAGTTATTAGATTTAAATTAATTTATTAAATAGCTCTAGAAATGGCAATTGCTGGGGTGAAGTGCTTCACCTGTGGGATGTGGGAAATCTGTGACTCTTCAAGTGTCCCGGACAACTACATCTGCAGGACGTGTACCCAATTGCAGCTCCTCACAGAGCGCATGGATAGGCTGGAGCAGCAGTTGGATGCACTTAGGAGCATTCAGGTGGCGGAAAGCGTCATTGACAGGAGTTTTGGAGACGTGGTCACACCCAAGGTACAGACAGAAAGATGGGTGACCGCTAGAAGGGGCAGGCAGTCAGTGCAGAAATCCCCTATGGCTGTCCCCCTCTCTAACAGGTATACTGTTTTGGATACTGTTGGGGGGGATGGCCTATCAGGGGAAAACAACAGCAGTAGCCAGAGCGGTGGCATCACGGCTGTCTCTGTTGTTCAGCAGGCGGGGGGGCAAAGCACAGAAGAGCAATCGTCATAGGGGACTCTATAGTCAGGGGCTCAGATAGGTGCTTCTGTGGTCGTGAAAGAGACACCAGGATGGTATGTTGCCTCCCTGGTGTCAGGGTCCAGGATGTCTCTGATCGGGTACGGGACATTCTGAAGGGGGAGGGAGAACAGCCAGAGGTCGTGGTACACATTGGTACTAACGACATAGGCAGGAAAAGTGACGAGGTCCTGCAGCGGGAGTTCAGGGAGTTAGGCAGAAAGTTACAAAACAGGACCTCTAGGGTTGTAATCTCAGGATTACTCCCTTTGCCACGTGCCAGTGAGGCTAGAAATAGGAAGATAATGCAGCTAAACACATGGCTGAACAGATGGTGTAGGAGGGAGGGTTTCCGATATCTGGATCAGTGGGATCTCTTCCGGAGCAGGTGGGACCTGTACAAGAAGGACGGGTTGCATCTAAACTGGAGAGGCACCAATATCCTGGCTGCGAGGTTTGCTAGTGTCACTCGGGAGGGTTTAAACTAGTATGGCAGGGGGGTGGGAACCAGAGCAATAGGTCAAATAAATGAAAGGTGAAATAAATGACTGGGAACCAGTAAATATGGCCAGTAGGACTAAGAGGGAAAGTCAGGCAGGGAGAAATTACTGAACACAGTGGGACAGGGGATCTGAAATGCATTTGTTTCAATGCGAGAAGTATAACAGCAAGGCAGATGAGCTTAGAGCTTGGATTAGTACTTGGGACTATGATGTTATTGCTAATACAGAGACTTCATTGAAGGATGGACAGGATTGGCAGATAAATGGTCCAGGATTTAGATGTTTCAGGCAGAATAGAGAGGGATGTAGAAGAGGTGGGGGAGTTGCACTGCTGGTTAAGGGGAATATCACAGCTGTCCGACAGGTGGACACCTCGGTGGGCTCATGCAGCGAGGCAATATGGGTAGAGCTCTGGAATAGGAAGGGTGCAGTCACGATGTTGGGAGTGTACTATAGGCCTCCCAATTGCCGGTGGGAGATTGAGGAACAGTTATGTAGGCAGGTATTGGAAAGATGTAAAAGCAATAGAGTTGTTGTGGTGGGTGATTTTAACTTTCCCTATGCAGACTGGGAATCACTTAGTGCTAGGGGTTTGGATGGTGCAGAATTTGTAAGGTGCATCCAGGAGGGCTTCCTGAGACAATATGTAGATAGTCCAACTAGGGAAGGGGTAATACTGGACCTGGTATTAGGGAATGAACCCGGCCAGGTGGTCGAAGTTTCAGTAGGGGAGCATTTCGGGAAAAGTGACCATAATTCAGTAAGTTTCAAGGTACTGGTGGATAAGGATAACAGGAGTCCTCGGGTTAAGGTGCTTAATTGGGGGAAGGCTAATTATAACAATATTAGGCAGGAACTGAGCAATCTAGACTGGAGGCGGATGTTTGAGGGCAAATCAACAACTGACAAGTGGGCAGCTTTCAAACGTCAGTTGATAAGAATTCAGGACCGGCATGTTCCTGCTAGGATGAAGGATAAGCATGGCAAGTTTCAGGAACCTTGGATAATGAAGGATATTGTGAGATTAGTCAAAAAGAAAAGGGAAGCATTCATAAAGGCTAGAAGGCTGGGAACAGATGAAGCCTGTGGAGAATATAAAGAAAGTAGGAAGAAACTTAAGCAAGGAGTCAGGAGGGCTAAAAGTGGTTATGAAAAGTCACTGGCAACCAGGATTAAGGAAAATCCCAAGGCCTTTTATACATATGTAAAAAGCAAGAGGGTAGCCAGGGAAAGGGTAGGCCCACTCAGGGACAGAAGTGGGAATCTGTGTGTGGAGCCAGAAGAAATGGGAGAGATACTAAATGAATGCTTCTCATCAGTATTCACCAAAGAGAAGGACTTAGTGGTCGATTTGTCTAGGGAAGAGTATGTAGATAGCCTGGATCATGTTGAAATTAAAAAAGAGGAGATGTTAGGCGTCTTGAAGAATATTAAGGTGGATAAATCCCCAGGGCCAGATGGGATCTACCCCAGAGGACTGAGGGAGGCAAGGGAGGAGATTGCTGGGGCCATGACAGAAATCTTTGTATCCTCACTAGCTACGGGTGAGGTCCCAGAGGACTGGGGAATGGCCAATGTTGTTCCATTGTTTAAGAAGGGTAGCTGGGATAATCCAGGAAATGACAGGCCGGTGAGCCTTACGTCAGTGGTAGGGAAATTATTGGAGAAGATTCTTTGTGACAGGATTTACTACCATTTGGAAGCAAATGGGCATATTAGTGAGAGGCACCATGGTTTTGTGAAGGGGAGGTCGTGTCTCACTAACTTGATCGAGTTTTTCGAGGAAGTGACAAAGATGATCGACGATGGAAGGGCAGTGGATGTTATCTACATGGATTTCAGTAAGGCCTTTGACAAGGTCCCTCATGGCAGAGTGAAACAGAAGGTAAAGTCACACGGGATCAGAGGTGAGCTGGCAAGATGGATACAGAATTGGCTTGGTCATAGAAGACAGAGGGTAGCAGTGGAAGGGTGCTTTTCTGAATGGAGAGCTGTGACTAGTGGAGTTCCGCAGGGATCAGTGCTGGGACCTTTGCTGTTTGTAGTATACATAAATGATTTGGAGGAAATGTAACTGGGCTAATTAGTAAGTTTGCAGATGACACTAAGGTTGGAGGAGTTGCAGATAATGAAGAGGATTTTCAAAGGATACAACGGGATATAGATCGGTTGGAGACTTGGGCGGAGAAATGGCAGATGGAGTTTAATCCGGACAAATGCGAGGTAATGCATTTTGGAAGGTCTAATATAGGCAGGAATTATACAGTAAATGGTAGAACCCTTAAGTGCATTGACGGGCAGAGGGATCTGGGTGTACAGGTCCACAGGTCACTGAAAGTGGCAACGCAGGTGGATAAGGTAGTCAGGAAGGCATATGGCATGCTTGCCTTCATTGGCAGGGGTATTGAGTATAAAAGCTGGGAAGTCATGCCGCAGCTGTATAGAACCTTGGTTAGGCCACACTTGGAATATTGCGTGCAATTCTGGTCACCACATTACCAGAAGGATATGGAGGCATTGGAGAGGGTGCAGAGGAGGTTTACCAGGATGCTGCCTGGTCTGGAGGTTATTAGCTATGAGGAGAGGTTGGAGAAACTCGGATTGTTCTCACTAGAGCGATGGAGATTGAGGGGCGACTTGATAGAAGTTTACAAAATTATGAGTGGCATGGACAGAGTAGATAGTCAGAAGCTTTTTCGCAGGGTGGAAGAGTCAATTACTAGGGGACATAGATTTAAGGTGAGAGGAGAAAACTATAGACGAGATGTGCGGGGCAAATTTTTTACGCAGAGGGTAGTGATTGTGTGGAATTCACTGCCAGGGGAGGTGGTGGAAGCAGGTACGATAGTGGTGTTTAAGAGGCAGCTTAACAAATACATGAATAGGATGTGAATAGAGGGATACGGACCCCGGAAGTGCAAAATGTTTTAGTTGACGGGCAATATGATTGGCGCAGGCTTGGAGGTCCGAAGGACCTGTTCCTGTGCTGTACTTTTCTTTGTTCTTGCTCTTTGTTCATTACACAGCCTGGTTATTAACCTTTGCACAACCTTGTTATTACTCATTACACAGCTTGGCTATTACCCATTACACAGCCTGGTTTTTACTTATTACACAGCCTGATTATTACTCATTACACAGTCCGATTATAACGCATTACACAACCTGGCTATTAGCCATTACACAGCATGGCTTCTACCCATTACACAGTCTGGAAGTTATGCATTACTCAGCCTGGATATTACCCATTACACAGACTGGTTATTCCAAATTACAGAGCCTGGTTATTACTCATTACACAGCCTCGTTATTTCTCATTACACAGCCTGGCTATTACAAATTACACAACCTAGCTATTACCCATGACACAGCCTGGTATTACCCATGACACAGCCTGTTTATTACCCATTACGCGGCCTGGCTATTACCCATTACACATCTTGGGCATTACTATTTACACAGCCTAACTATTACCCATTACACGGCCTGGCCATCAACCATTGCACAGCCTGGCTATTACGCATTATACTGCCTGGATATAACTTGTTACACAGTCTGGTTATTACTCTACACAGCCAGGCTTTAGTCCATTACGCAGCCTAGTCATTAACTTTACACAACCTCGATATTACACAGCCTGGCTATTATATGTTACACGGCCTGACTATTATGCATTATACAGCCTGGCTATTGCCCATTACACAGCCAGCCTATTATCCATTAGACAGCCTGGCCATTATGTGTTAGACATTCTGGCTATTACCCATTACACAGCCTGGCTATTTCTCATTACACTGCTTAGCTATTGCCCATGGCACATCCTTGGTATTGTTACCCATTACACAGCATGGTTATTGCTTATTACACAGCCTGGCTATTACGTGTTAGACAGCCCAGCTATTATCCATTGCACACCCTGGTTTTTACTCATTACAGAGTCTGGTTTTTACTCATTACAGTGCCTGGCTATTACCCATTACACAGCCTGGCTATTATTCATTAGACAGCCTGGTTATTACCCATACACAGCCTGGTTATTACCCATTACACAGGATATCCTTGGCCACAATTCCATGACTACAATTCTAATGAGTGCAGCCTGGCAGCAAAGACTGAGAATGATGTGATCCTGGCTGCAGCTGCTTACTTATCCCAAGCCAGAATCAATCCAGCTTAAAGATCTGTCATTGCCACCAATTGCAGATCAGCAACTTGTAGGATTAGAGCTGCAGCATTGTTTGATCTGAAAGCAACCTGCTCAATTTACCTCATTAAAACAATTCTCTGCTGACGAGGTCAGGGTTTTATTATCTTCTTCCTTCTTCAATGAGGAACAGAATAGCAGTGTTTCTGTGTCCTGAAGTGAGGATCAGAGGGATAAGTGACCAATGACATTATTTGTGCATGTAAAACATTGCAAATTTCCTTGTCAAACTGCTATATTTGATTTTCATTCATATATCCTGAGTTGCTTCTCACTGCTGGCGGCTGGAGTTGTGCAGTGTATTAATTTCTGTGCTTTGATTAATTTGCATTCAATTTCATTCATTACCATATCATGGGAACGTGAAAACAGCCACAGGAATCTCAAATCACAAGTAACCCACATCCACTGATTAAAATGCAAGCAACATACTACATTCAATCTGCCTGCTCATTAGAATGTGGGCAGCCAATTCTAACCTTGCTGTTCGTAGGCTATAAGTGTAATATAAAGGTTAACACATGGGATACGCTAATGTATGACGTAGATGATGATGCATCACTGACGCTAGTCAGTCATGTGTTACACTCTCTCTCTCTCGAGAGTTTACTAATACCAGAGTTTGTCTATAGTCTGTCTAAGAACCACGTCCCACGCCTAGAGTCCAAGGTAGAAGAACCCAATCTCAGAATGTGGTGGCAGCAGTGGAGACATTGATGTAAAAGACATATTGGTGTCATCGAGGGAACAACAGAGTGAAGAACACCTTGATAGCAGTTTGTAAAAATTGACGGAAGGAGGAGGCACACTGGAGAGAGGTAATGATGACCATACCTGGTGAGCAGTCCCTGCCCTTTTCCCACTGATTTGACTGCCTTGAGGGCCGGCAGAGAGGCCAGCAGTGGGAGTTATGGAAACGCTATGTCTCCAGTATTGAGCAGCATCAGGCCTTCATGATAAAGAGCAAAAGCTTCAAGTTACTTCCTTTCTTTATGCAATGGGCCCAGTAGCAGATGACATTCTCTGAAGGCATGGTGTGTAGGAGTCCACCGCGGATTTTGGTTCCATTATTAAAGCCTTTGACACCTATTATAGCCTGAATCTAAATTTAATAATCGGTCGAGCATGTTTTTACCAGTGCTCGCAACAATCTGGAGAATGGTTGAATTATTCCCAGCTGACCTATATCACCCAGCTAGCTCCAGATATGGGACACTGAAGGATGATCTAATCCGTGATCGCATAGCCGTGGGTATTCAGGATGAAAAACTCTCCGACTTTCAGCAGACTAAAGTTGATCTTACTTTGGATCAGGTGGTCCAGTATGTGCAGTAGACTGAGCTTTGAGAATTTAATGGGGCTATAATTTGTCACGACTCCAAGGCTTCACATGATTCCGTCGATTGGGTAGGCCCATGGGCAGAGGGCCCACTCATAAGAAAACCCTCCAAACCAACTGAAACAGTGGGAAACTCCACTCTGGCAGTCATTTTGAGATCCTGGCATGAAAACCCAGCATAGACGCCAAGCCTGCCCAGCAGGAGGCGCAAAATGCTTCCATTGTGGCAAAACTGGACATTTCAAGCATTTCTGCAATTCCAGCAATTTTAATCAAAGTCACAGCCCAGCAAATATTTACAAAACTCATCCTTTCCAAGAAATGGAAAGTCCAGAAAACGACAAATCCTACAGAGTTCCTAGGGGAAGTAGTTAGCCTTGATGAAGACTATTGATCAGTACAGTGCAAGTTCAATGTTTCAATACTTCTTTTAAAACTGATACTGGAGCTGCAGTTTACATATTAATAGATGACCTCGACTGGCTTCAGCCAATGACCCTTAACCATCAGATATGAAATTCCAAGGTCCAGGCAGCGTAGACCTTCCAATTAAAGGCAGGATTATTCTTCTCTTCATTGCAAGGGGCGACAGATTGTTGATTCTCTCCATGTTCTTCACAATCAACACATATCCCTATTGAGTGGCGATCTTGACATATTTCTAGGAATCCTAGAAAAACCTGTTCATCATTTGAACAGCTCATTGTCTTTCATGCAACAATCTTCAACCTTTCAATTAGAAGCAGTGGAACTTCAGCCTTCAGAAGCTGAGGAAGTTTATACACTCAGCAGCACGTTCCTTTCTTTCAGAGACACCATCCACTAGACCCCGGGCAGAGATTGAAGTTATTAATCTCTGTTTTTCAGGCCAGAGGTGCTGGACACAGAAGGCACTGCAGCAGACGGTGATCATCCCCATGAAGACCTGCTGGACCTGAATTGGCTCTTCCTAGAGAGTGATGATGAAGAAACCCTTGCAGCACTGAGTGATCTGTTGGAGGTTGAGGTCCTAGAGGATGGTTCCTCTTTTCCGCTGATGGATGCACCTTATGAAGTCTCTGTTATCCTTTTAGAGGAGTCAGCTGTGTTTTTAGTGGCTGAGCAGCATTCAGATCTTAGTTCCACTGAATCTACCAATGTATTGCCGAGTCTATCTCCTGTTGTCCATGAAGAGTCTTCCACACAGAATGCCTTGCCTGAGACCAGGTCAGAGTCCATAGAGGATCACACTGCTGAAGAGCTGGTACCTTCCAGAGTGAAAGTCAATTGACACCCATACTTCAGTCCCAGCTGAAAGTCTTCTTCCCTCCAGAGCTGGAGGTCAGCACAGAAGCTGCAGCAGAATCTTTAGCACTTCTGAAGCTGCAGAATCCTGTACAGAGATCTTGTCCCCAAATTAATTGTCTACAAGAAACTTCTCTCATTACAGAGGATGAAGCTATCTTGTCTCCATATTCTCATCAATTCTTCCCATTGCCCAGAGTAGAGCAGCCTCACACACAGAGAAGTGTGTCTCTCTTACCACTGCCTACAGAATGTAGACAGTCCTCCTGAAATATCATGGGGAAATCACCTCTTTTTTTCCTGGCACTCTTACAGGAAGTTGGTCATTTTTGCCTTGATCGTGTAAGTTCATTGAAATCTCAGATCTTCAATGCCTTTTCAGCCTTCGAGATACAACAGTGGATGACACAGCTGTCACAGTCTTCCCTGGAGTTGAAGATCATTCCTCTTCTGAAGCTCTTTCCCTGTGTGCTTTGAGGGAGAAGGATGTTCCTCTGAGTGTCCTGAGTTCTTCTCTCCTAGTCCCAGAGGGTCCAAAGGTCAATTCACTTCAGTCTCCTCTCTTGGATCAGTCTTTCACTGAAAGGTCTTCATTGTCCTTGAAGTTCAGTCAGCCCGCAACCTACACTCAGCTTCCCAGAAATGCTGACAGCAATGCTGCTAAATTGTGGTCCTATTCTGCAGAGGATGATGTCCTACCACATGCAGAAGGAAGTCCTCATCTCTCCAGGACACTTTACCTAAGGGCTGAGAATACTGAGGGAGATTAAATCCCCTAGGGCTGTGCCTTGGGAAGGGGAAGATTAGGAATTGGAGTTGGATAAAAGCTGTAGTTATAAAAATGGAGTTACAGAAATGTAATGTGATAGTTAAAGACATAGGGCAGAATCACCCGTCTGGTTTGTGGCAGGCATCATGGTGAGCATGAGTGGACAGTATATAGAGAAGGCCAAAAATCAGTTTCATGCCACCATGAAACCAGTTTGTGATCATCCACTTACCCATCAATGACAGGCCCCGGTTCCTGGGAACCTAATTTCAATACTTTAGCAGCTCATTATAAGCCCTGTTTACCGGAATCATCCCCCCACGTCAAATTTACTGCCCACGTCGGCCTGACTTCAGAACCGCCTGATTTACGATCGCCTTTAAAAGGCATGCACCTGGCGAGCTGAACTTCAAGGGGAACTCAGAGGTGGGTGCACACAACGTTGTGCAGCGCTTCTGAGAATCACCCGTAGGACATCCGGGAGGAGGCGCCGCACATTCTTAGGTGGGAGAGTGGTGGGGGTGGTACACAGGCAGGTCACTTTTTCCTGGCTGGCTTTCAGTGCAGTGCCAGGGTACGGGCTCCAGTGTGGGTGAGGCCAGGGGGTGGGGGCACAAAGCAGCACAGACTGAAGGAAATACACAAGAACATATCAGGAGGGGTGGGGGAAGCGGCCACACGCTTGGAAAAGCTTCTCAAAAGTGAGCATTCTTCCACAGCTGAGTCCATTCAGCTGCAGTTCCACTGACACTCTTGGAATCAGGCCTCAAAAGCGTTTCCACCCACTCAAGCAACACAAAAGCATGAATGTGCCACCAAATGTTCCAGAACATTTCATTCCTCAGGTGTAGATGCAAATTAATGCATGTTTTAGGGGGCAGAAGAGCAATTGGCTGACTGGGCATGTTGAACAATCTCCTCAATCTCCTAAACCTGGCCATGGAGCAGTCACTGCTGGAGGTGCTCACAGCCCCTTACAATGTCATCATCCCGGTTTGGACCAGTCTCCCCCATGGTTCAAGCTAACTGTGCAGCCTTGCAGTGTGGGTTAGGAAAATGTCTGTGCCTGAGCTGAGAGTACAACATGCAGTCCAGTGGGCAAAGCTGCTGCCAATTGGTCAGGTGGAGTGGGGCAGAGGTGGGTGGGGTTTCGGACAGCCATGTAGTGCACTAAACTCTGGCCATCCAAGTGGTGGTCAGCACTCTCCGGAATGTGTGAAGGGGCCTTCAGACTTAACCAAGAGAGGTCCTTAGGATATATATGCTAACCCAGGAGGGTCTCTTTTTGATCCTGCAGGAGGAGAACATTAGGACCATGGAGCCTGGTGATTTAGCAGTATGCCTCGTGGCTTACAGGGAGCAGAGAATAAGAAGAGAGCAGCGGAGGCACCTGGCTCAGCAATGGGAGGAGCACCTCCCTCACGATGAAGGAGTGACTGGACCTGCTGTGAACGCAGCTGAAGATCCACAGCAAGTCATCGCTCATAGGCGCTTTGCTGGACCCAGGGTCTATGGATGGCACTTGTCATTCCTGCAGATGACCGAGAACCAGTGTTGCCCGGGAGAGGATTAGGGTTAGAGTAGAGAGGAGAAGGTGCATAAAGTGACAACTAACCTACATTCTCTGTGGCCTCAGCAGCATCAAATGCCACTAGCTTTGTGTCATCGATATTTGGCCTGGATGGTGCTGAAGGGATGCGGGTGTATTCATCCTCCACCCGTGCTCTGGCTCTCCCTCCTGTTGTTTGTCACCTTCACTAACAAGAGAATGAGCAAAGTATTAGTGACTGTATGTCAAAGTGGGTGGGTAAAATGCCTGTTATAATAGGCTTGTAGAGGTGTGTAGAGCAGTATGTACTGGGTGAATTGTGGGTGTGTGGGATATTGAGCAGTGTATGAGGTGGGAGGAGTGTTGGGTCTACAATGTGTTGTGCAGATGCATTCACTCACTTGGCCACCCAAGTGAGGTCATTAAACTTTTATCATCACTGCTGCCATGCCCTGGGTGCAATACTCTGGGCATTAACCACTCTTGTCACCTGCTCCCATTCCCTCTGAGGGTCTGCCTTAAAGGCTTCCTGCCACCTGGCAGAAATGTGACATCTACCTTGGCATCACTCATGTCGCCAGTGCCAGCAGGCATGTCACTGACTTGAGAAGCCCTCTCCTTTGTGCGCCGGGACATCTCCCTTCAGCTTGAATCTTACACAATGATTATATAGCAGCCTTTATTTCATTTGTGCACTTTCCTTTTTATAGGGACTGTGCCGTGTAAAAGGGAAGGTGAGATGCGATGGCTTTTTCATTAAGTTCTGTTACCCTATCTCGATCTTTTGATTGAGAACTGCAGTGTGCCATCACCCATCTCAATATCTCTGCTGCCCTCGCTCGCCCTAACCTGTCTCCTCCTGAATTTGCAGCATCTCCATTCTCTTAGATCGAGGCCCAACCTTAACATTGTAAGGGTTCTGATGAAAGGTCATTGATCTGAAATACTAACTCTGTTTCTCTTTCCACTGCTACTGCCAGACTGCTATTTCCAGCATTTTCTCTTTTTATTTCTAAGTTCTTAGAGGATTTGACAGGAAAGATTCAGAGAGGTTGTATCCCATGGCTGGAATATCCCTGAGCTGGGAACATAGTCTCAGGATAAAGGGCAGCCATCTAGGACTGAGATGAGGAGAACCTTTTTTCACTCAGATGATTATGAATCTTTGGAACTCTCCATCCCAAAGGGCTATGGGCCCTCTATCATTGTGTATATTCAAGATTGAGATTAACATGAGAACAACAACATCTAGCATCTTTAACATAATAAGATGTCACACAGATTGATAGGTTCTTGGAAATCAAGGGTTATGGGGATAGAGCAGGGAAGTGGAGTTGATGTAGAAGGTCAGCTATAATCTTATAGAATGGCTCAGAGGGATAGTTATTATGAGATGTTACTTATATCTCCACTAGCAACCTCAAAGAAATCAGATGCATAAAATTTAAATGCCACAGTCACCTTGACCGCTACAGGCCATGCAATCCCTACCTGCTTTGAGGTTGCAGTTGTGGCTGCAGCAGTTGACAGATTTCAGTCACAATCTCTTTTTTGAACTGAAGGTTCATGCATCGGCCCTCGTTAAAACTGCAATAAGAGAATTGCTCCTTAAAGACCCTGGGTAAATATGGTCTCCTGTTGAGAACTCTTCTGACCCTCCTCCTCCCTCTCCCAGAAGATTGTCCTGCTCTGCGTGGCCTCTCTGCCCCACAGGGAGTCTGTCCAGGCTAGCCATGTCTCGAAGCAACTTGTTCCAGCACAACAAAGAAGCCCTTCAGTAATATTCCTGCAGAATATTCAAACTTTAAACACGTTTAGTAAAGCTTCAAAATAATCCAGCAACTAACCTGTAAGTATTTGATGTCTCCTGTAAATAGCATGAGTGTGCAATCCTTCATTCCATTTAATACTGTGCTTATTGATTAAGACAGGAGAATGGCAGCCTGACATCAAATCAATGCTGCATATTGCTTTGTGCCATCATCTATCTGCTGTGCTTGTTACTGGTGTTCATCAGTCACGTGTGAACAAGCCTCTTTGCCAAAATAGCATCCCATGCCCTTTGCACCGGAAATGTGGGCATGCATCTCAAACCCGACTTTCAGTCCTTATGTGGCCAAAAGGCACCAGAAAGTGGGTGCGACATGCCCCTACTTAGTCCCTGGAAGCTTGTACTGAATTCAGAAATTTGTCCTGGGTATAGGCCAGGATTTGCCATGCCCACTGGTGTTGGATGTGTTCGGTGGTGTGAGTGGACAACATGGCACGGTCAGTTTCACAATAACGTGAAACCAGTTTGCAATCATCCTCTCAGCCCGCCAATGGCAGACCGCGTTTCCTGCCATCGGACGTCAGGAACCTCTTTGTAATACATCAGCATATCATTATTAGGCCAGCCCGCCGGAATTGCTACCCCCACCCTGCTGGATCGTCCGTCCATGTCGGCGGGAAAGCACACTGGTGTGTTTCACAACAGTATATAACCGATGTGCACTTGACAGGCTGCACTTTGAGGGGAACTCGGAGGTGAGTGCACAGCGACAATGTGCAGCACTCGCCAGGGTCGCCTGTTGGACTTCAAGGTTGAGGCGCATTTGGTGGTGTGGGGTGGTGTGCAAGGGCTGCCCTGCTGTTGAGGCAACATTTGAGGTGGGGTTGGTGGACAAAGGCAGCCCTGCTGTTGAATACAGCGCACAAGCAGTCAGGATGGGGGGGTAGGGTGGGTGAGGGAAGCAGACACGCATTAGAGAAACCTATATAAAGTGACTATTGCTCTGCAGCTGAGACAGTTCAGGCGCAGCCACATTGATATGAATGGAGTTGGGTTTCTAGCATCTCTGCCCACTCAAGCAACACAGAGGCATCAAAGTGCCACCAAGTGCTTCAGAGCTTTTCACCCCTTGGGCACAGACTGCAAGCCAATCAGCGTTTTAATGGACTGCAGAACAGTTGGACAACTGGGCAAGTTGTACAATCTCCTTGCTAAAGTTGGCTATGGAGCAGTCACTGGTAGAGGTGCTCACAGCCCCTTGCAATGTCATCATCCCAGTTTAGACCAGTCTCCCCCATGGTTCAAGCTAACAGTGCAGCCTTGCAGTGCAGGTTAGGAGAATGCCTGTGCCTGAGCTGAGAGCACAGCATGCAGTCCAATGGGCAAAGCTGTTGCCAGTCGGTCAGGTGGAGTGGGGTGGAGGTAGGTGGGGTTTCGGGCAGCCATGCAGTGCACTAATCCCTGGCCATTCAAGTGGTGGCCAGCACTCCCCAGGAGGCATTAAGGGGACTTCACACTTAACCAGGACAGGTTCTTAGTACACCCATGCAAACCACATGTCTCTCTCTTTCATCTTGCAGGAGGAGTACATCAGGAGAAAGGAGCCTGGTGAACTAGCTGTACCTGATGGCCTACAGAGAGTGGAGACGACGGAGGAGAGAGCGACTGA